>NC_060126.1:360934895-361239562 GCF_021461395.2 Schistocerca americana
AAGCAGTTCACTGCTGACAGGCTCGATCTGGCGTTACTTATGTGCAATGAGTAAGTGGGAAGTTAATTGTTTAAAAAAGATTACAGTGGATCCGACTTAAATTCAGTGCCTGGATTATATCAGATTTATGTTTCTCTTTGTGCAGTTCTTCTCCACTCCTATCGCATCCTGTTTCAGCTGCCACCAGTTAAGTACCCAGCTGTCTTCCTTTTAAAAATGACTTTCAAATGTAGAGCGGATGAACAAACATAAAGCATCGCTTGAATGAATAAGCTCTTCATTACACCTACCCAGCACTCAATACACGCTGGTAAACAATGATTTAAACAGGAAGAGCAGTGATAGCACTTGCTTATTCATAAGACAAAAGTTACAATGACTGTTTCTTTCCGCACTGAATTCTATTACCGCCATTCAGCACAGCACTTAAAAAATCTCGTAATCTTGCCGAGTGAATATTAATCTATAACTATTCAAAATACTTTTCTCTGCGCCTATAAAACAAGACCGTAGAGAAATACGGATATGCTGAAATCTTATTTCACAACGACAGATTCTGCATATATAGGCAGTTGAAGCTATCATAAAAGGTTATCCTGCAGTAATATAGATCTATCGGTCTTTTCGTCATATTGATCAAAATAAAACTCTTCAAAATACATAACTTGTTACATGGCTCAAATTGCAAATCAGCTGGAAAGGAATTTTTTCAAAAAAAGAAAAATATCAGCACGTATTCACCGACTAACTGAAAATGAAAAGAAGAAAATAGTAGGTTTTGTGCACTCACCCATTGTCAGAATGAAATCACGAAAGAAAAAAATGCAAATCTTACAGTTGGCACATGTCAGAAAAAAAGATGAGAAAATTAGGCGTATGGAAAAGGAACTGTCTCTGAAAGAACCATTACTTATAAACTGTATGAAGTACAATAAAAGATGAAAAAAAAACAATAATAAACCACAGAATTGACGCCAGTGGATAAAACGTGAAACACAGTCAACTGTTATCAAGTACAGCCGCCTAAAACAAAGAGAGAACAGAAACCTGACAAAATTGAAAGTCTGTCCCGAAACGCAGTAAGAACGGACTCATCTTTGCAGATCATCATGTATCTGATGCTACGATTAATACCGATAGGCCACCGATAGATATCAAAAGGTTGTGGTTTCATTTGATTATAGTATCGGTGTTACTAATATTTGTCAACCATATTTAATTTGCAGTACTGTATCATCTGAACAACATCGGAAAGCCAATGACTTTTGTAACTTTTATTGGGAACAGCTTTGCATTGTTAATGAAGCCATCTGTTTCTAGTCTCGATTTGAAGATTGGAACCCATGCCGGGATAAACTGATTGCCAGTGGTCTTCCTAGGACGTTCATGGAAATAATTTGTACCAGCATCATTTCTCCACACACACACACACACACACACACCTTTCCCATTCCATTCGTGAATGATGTCAGGGAAGAAAAAGCGTCAACATCCCACTGTAGCTGGCTGTTGTGGCCGAGCGGTTCTAGGCGCCTCAGTCTGGAACCGCGCGACCGCTACGGTCGTAGGTTTGAATCCTGCCTCGGGCATGGATGTATGTGATGTCATTAGGTTAGTTAGGTTCAAGTAGTTCTAAGTCCTAGGGGACTGATGACCTCAGATGTTAAGTCCCATAATACTCATAGCCATCCCGCTGTATGCGCCAGAATTTACCTGATTTTAAAGGCGTGTAGAGGAAACAGTATGTCCGTAGATTCGTTATGGAACGTGAACCCCGGAAAAAATGCGGTAAGCCTCTCTGTGATTTATATAATCTTCTGTGACGTTCTTACGTTCATTGAAAAATCTCGTGTAGAATAGTTCGGCTATACTTTGAACCATTTTTATTTTTTCCGTTAATCCAAATTGGTAATGATGCTAGACCGACGAACAATAATTAAGAATTGGTCGAAAAAGGTAGCTGTAAGTGGCCTCTCTGGGGCATTAATTACACTTCGATAGGATTCTTCCAGTAGATCTGTCAGTCACCTGACTTTTCCTCGATTAATTTATATAATTATTCCGCCAAAAATCACTCAATAAAGAGACTCCTAGAGACTTATATAAGAAAGTTGTAACTGACGCCATGAACTGATTGCTAACCGTGTAGTCAGAAAATATGGGATCCTTTCGTCTGTTTAAGTAATTTGTATGTAATTACCTGTTACTAGTGTGTTGATGTTCCAGTAATGTATTCCTACGATTGCGTTTGTGGGTGATGTCACGGGAGAAATATCAATAACGTCATAGTGTAGACAGACATTAAAAATTAGTTTTCATTTTTCTTTGTTATTCCCTCTATTCGCAAGTTAGAAACAAAGTGGAAAGATTCTCAATTGCGGTTAGTTATTTCTTAGCCGTGCGCAACATGAATCCCGCTTTATGTGTATCATACAGCCTAATACAGATATTGATATCATTAGATTTACGCAGATAGTGTGTATATTTAGCGAAGCAGTATTTTCACAGTTCTACAGCGAAAGAACGGATGATGACACAGTGACTGAGTTAACAACAAACTGATTTTTGTGACGATAAGTACGGTCGATACGATCGAGTGAGAGGTGCAAATAACTTTGTTTGTAAACGAAAGTGATGGAGGTGACATCTTTGTTGCAGAGAACGTGAGAGATTGCTCCTATTCGCAGGTATTCGTAATTCGCATACTTGTCGTAGCATTACAAATGTTCAGTAATCTGATAGGTGGAGTTTACTTGACAGGTAACCAGCCAGTAGAGTTGTAGTTTTTACATGAATTATGGTTAGCTGTACTGTCAACCGGACAGGTAGCAATTACTTTTTAGTCTGCTGAATCGAGAAGATGAGACATGTAATAATGAATGTTTCGAGCTTAAAACGATATATAATTGTTTAATAATTCTGTTTGATTTAACTTGTATATGTCCAGATTTGAGGTTAGAGCGCAAAAAACAAAAAACAAACAGAAATATACCATCTTGTTCCCGGCGTTGTTTAACCTTTACATTTTTTTAAATGATCTTTCAATTTAAATTATGGCATTCTCGTCAGACGATGAATCTGAAAAATATAATTACGTAACACAATTCCTGGAATGCCACAGCAAGAGAAGTGTTCAATAATAGCCGATGGTAATTGAAAATTTTAGTATACGCACATTCCTACAGAATCCTGAGTGCAGTGGCAATCTAAACTGTTGAAGAAAATAGACTTTGTGGGGAAAAACGAGTACGCAAGCTTGCATAGAAAATTTACAGCTAAATAGCAAACTGATCGTTTCCTAATACACAACCATGCATAAAAATTTCTGTTTACAGTTGCTAAAATTTTTTTGATAACAGTAATTTTTACACAGAATAGTTGGCAGACGGGCATTATTTAAATGTACACATCAACCAAACTTCTGGCTACAACGCAAAAAGATGTATGTATGGTAATAATGAACACAAGGAATTATTCACAATGTTTATAAGTATTATTACAGAAATAATGGATAACTTATATGCATTTTCCACATTTAAACATATTTTCTTTCTGCAATTTATACACATCACAGATGAGATACGCCAGAGAAACAGGACGCCTGAATACATAAAACGAATATTTACATGCATTACGAAACAATCCTGAACGAAAATGTTGTTGATAGACTTTACAGCGAAAAAGTAATATGTAAGCCTGCTTAGAAAATTTACGGCTGTAACAGCAAATTGATCGTTCCGTAATGAACGAGCATGAATGTAAAATTTCTGATTAGAACAGCTGAGCAATATTCTGGTAATACTTGTTGTTGTTCAGCGTAATTAACAGACGAGCATTATCTAAATGTACATGTCAACAAAACTGCTGGCTAGCATCCAAAATTATGTGTTTAGTAGCGATAAACGTAAGGAGTTACTGAGAAAGCTTATAAGGATTACAAGGACATTCCATAACATATTCACTGTATATATCTAAACATTTTTCTTTCTGAAATATATTTGGGTCAGAAAAACAAGTCGCTTGAATATATAAAAGGAGTATTTATATGCTTGCTGCGGAAAATGGCCGCACATCAAATTTGCTTAGCTTATCTGCTTGGAACAGTAGTTACAACACAAAGATATTGGTAATGTAGTAAATATAGCATGCCATTAACACCGACTGCGGGGTCATCATTACATTACGAATTATAGTACCTCGACAGCAATAAAATATATAACACATGAACTGTTTAAGGTAACTGATTTTATTCCGAACGTTTGGCACTCGAGAATTATTTAAATGAAGAAGGAGAACGCTTTTGCAGCCGAGAGAGCCTCATTCTAACAGTAACGGCTAGTCATAAATTAGTGCTGTACAGAGCTGTTCGCCAATTGAGTCGTTAGCTTTCGGCCGGCGTTTCGCGCAGCCGGACAGTGACTTACGGCTTCCGCTGCGGTGCGAGCGTCGGCGCTACGTGCAGACCACGTGTCGCGGCGGCGGGCGACGCGCGGCTCCCACGTGGCCGGCGCGGCTGCCGCAGCGCGGGCGACCGGCCGCCGACTGCGCGCCGCCCGCCAACCGCCGCGCCGGCCGCCGCCGCCGGCTGCGCGCCCGCCGATCCTGCGCCGTGCGACCCGCGCCTCGCCGCCGCGCGAGCCGGCCGCCACGCACAGTGGCGCGGGCGCGCGCGCTGCCGCCGGCCAGCCGCGGCGGCCCGCTCAGCGCTCCGAATAGCGGCGTATCGCTTTCCGTAGAAACGTGATAACGTGCAACAGGTTCGCGTTTAGCTCTGTGCAGTAATGAAGCCAGCCGCCGCTCAGAGCTGTTCTATGCAGTATTTTACGTTACGCTCTACCTGGGGAGCTCTGCTATCCAGTATTTTGCGTTACACTCTACCTGCAGCATGTACAGAGACAGACAAGTTCCAAAGAGAAGCGGAGCGTTACATGAAGACGCGCACACACTTGGCCGACGAACGGCAGCCAACCGCTTGACTGACCGAGATGTTCTTAGCTTTTTTGTTTTTTTATTTTTTATTTGTTTTTTAAGGACATCACATTAATTACTGATTGGAAAAATTATTTATTTCACAACTGCATGTACAAGTGTTACCTCAAAAGATTTTGCTTCAGCTCATGTCAGACTTTAAAATCCTCCACCGTGTACATATGTCATCGTCAAAAAACGGCCTTCTCGCTGAAGAAGTCCAGTTACATGCTGAAGCAAAATCTTTTGCAGTGCCTCTTGAAAATGGCCCAAAGGCCGCAATTGCGATTCTGAAGTAAATAGTTTCTGCAGCTAATGGCGAATGGGATGACCTTTGAAAAATTCCACGTGATTGTGAAGCCCGACCATGAGAAATTTTTCTTAGTGTGTACAGGTGGCAATCAGAGGCAACGAAGCGGTTGGCATTGTTTGCGGTTCGGTCTGATGACGGTAACATCAATCCGTTGCCGGTTGGTTAGCGTTCGGAGCTCCCTCCTAGTCTGAATGCAAGACCAAACGTTCATTGCTTCAGCAACGGTTTGTTGTGTCCCTAGAACGGCTCTATATTTATGTTTTTTAGGAAAACTAGAAGTCGCGCTTTGTATGTTCTAGTGGCCGGATTCGCTGTTTAATTTAACAAGAGCATCATCACCAACTCTGGAATTTACACTTTAAATTACGGTGGTTGGCTGTTAAAATAATGAGCGAAACCAGCCAATAAAACATACTAAGGGCAATTTGTGGCTGACCTGAAAAACTTAATTTCAACAGTGACTGTTTCCCCTGCAGGTAATTTCTATTCTCGCTAAGAATGTGTATTTATTTTGTTTAAAAATACTGCACTACAGAGTGGAGTATGGGGAAAACATTAAATCTGATAGAGTTTTATCGTGAACTGGAATGTGTATGGGCTACTAGGAACTGCGATTATAGAAATAAACTGAAAAGACTAGACGCTCGGAGGGAAATATCTGAGCTATTAGAAAGTGATATGGACGATGTGAAAAAGAGAATTGTTTCCTTATTCACATCTTTTCGGTGTGAACGACAAGGAGAAACGAACAAAACTGGTAGCAACTGTTAAATTTCAGCTACAGGTGCAGCTCTCTTAAAAGAAGTGTTATCTTTGAAAATTGTATGGCCTCCACAATTCAACAACAATGCAAAATCTGTAGCTTTCATTACGAAAACCATATGAAACAGCTATTATTTCAGTTCACCTTTAAGGTAGACATTAATTTTGTCCCACCACACTGCTCCCTACTTTTAAAAAGAGAGGTCGTCCACCAGTGTCGTTTCTTCTTCTTTTTCTGACGGTCAGCTTCCTGCATTGAAATAAATGCTACACAGGCAGTGACCGCAAAATACTCTCCTTCCCTCATTATATCGGCCAGTGAAATTAAAGTTAAAAGGCTACTGTGTAATAATGACAAAACGGGAGCAAGTCGGCCAGTTACCAGAGTCAACGGCGATTCCACGTGACCGAATCCCTCGGTGCCAACCCTTTCACTTGGTGTGGATAAAAAGCCGAATACCGATGTACGGCCGAATCCAGTCTCTGTCGTTCGTTGCCCCAGTGAGCGCACACGCCCTAATGTGATCGTTAGGACGGCTCGAGCGCGTTGCGTAGATACTCAACGAACACCGGTGGCAGACGCTACAGGAGAGGCATTGTTACCACGGTGAAGTTTACTGGTGAAATTTCGAGAGCGTAAATTCAGGGAAAAGTCAGGCAACACTTTGCTTCCTCCCACATACCTGTGAAATGACAACTGTGGTGTCACCGCCAGACACCACACTTGCTAGGTGGTAGCCTTTAAATCGGCCGCGGTCCGTTAGTATACGTCGGACCCGCGTGTCGCCACTGTCAGTGATTGCAGACCGAGCGCCACCACACGGCAGGCCTAGAGAGACTTACTAGCACTTGCCCCAGTTGTACAGCCGACTTTGCTAGCGAAGCTACACTGACCAATACGCTCTCATTTGCCGAGACGATAGTTAGCTTAGCCTTCAGCTACGTCATTTGCTACGACCTAGCAAGGCGCCATTACCAGTTTATATTCAGTGTAATAATGTCTAACAAGAGCGATGTTCTCCAATTGTGGATTAAAGTTAAGTATTCCAAGAACTACATTATTTTCTTTATAGGATAATTACTTTACCTTGTTCCAGACCTCACGCCAATCTGCGTGAGCTTAACACGTGCCTTTCGGCTACCTCCGAGTGGCTTGGCTGTCTTGCCACGCCACTACAACAACAACGAGGTAGTCGGAGAAATTAGGACTCATACGGAGGTTTACCGTTTCTTCCCAGGCGTCGTTCGCGAGTGGAACAGGTCAAGGGGAAAAACAGATGTTTTGTTGATAGTGATGTTCAGCACTTCTTTCAACCTGTAACATGTTGCCATCTGAAGATGTTTGTCTGTCAATTAAAACTAGTCAAGTCAATTAGGTAATACGTACATTAACTACAACGGTATCTGTGTTGCCGCACGCGATGCCTGTGGTTGATATACTTCTGTTTTTTCAGACACGTCTCAGGTTACGATCAGTGTCATAACTGGCTTCTGGCGTATATTTGCAATAAAAGTTTGCCATTTTTCTTGGTAGCTGAGAAAAGATTTCGTATGACAGAGTATGTCTTGAAAGCTTTGTCCGCGAAATGCGACTCTGACGCATAGATATCGACAGTATATATTCTGATTTCTGTCGTATCCCACAAGTAAAACAGCATTTTTTTTGCCGATTTTAAGGCTTTAATGAAGTCTTTTTCTCCTTTTTATTGCAATTTCCGCAGATGGACAATCAACGGCCGTAAATAGAGGAGTGTAATGATACTGTGCTTGTAGAATTTCCAGGGAAATGTTTTACAAAGAAAGGAGAGAAAAGTGCTAAGTGTACTTTTAAAGAGCACTGGTGATATTTAGATTCTGCCCCGTTATGCTGTTTTACGTGTCGAAACTGGTGAAACTTTCCTATAGCGAGCATCTCAGCCTTCATGTTTAGGACACCTCTATTTCTTTTTAAGAAAATTTCACCACCATATGGCATTCTACCCATCTACATACTTACTATTAATTTGCTCTCCGACGTGTTAGAGGACATTTTTAGTCAGCAAATTAGCTGACTTACCTCTATGTTATCATATGTACTGCACAAGTAACTCAATATTCCGTTATAGAGGGTGCATTACTCGACCATCCCGGATAAATGAGGGCGTTAACTCGCCCTCCTCGACACCCAAGGAGGCAATCCTGCCCTGTATGGAACCCGCCTCGCAAATTAACGACGATGGCAAATTGGATGCGGTTTTCAGGTGGTTACTCACACCAACTAGGAAAATACTGCGGTGCTTTCCATGTCTTTCCTCAGATACACGCTACGCAAATATTTAGAAAACGTTCTCACACTCGAAGATAAGATTAACTCTAGACACAGACAGATGGGGTTCACGAATTACGGCCCGGGGCGATCCGGAGGGGTAAGGAAGAGTATCCGGCCATCAGCTACGACCCAAACTGCCACACCCGATTTAACAACCCCGAATCCCGCAAAGAAACCGGAAAAGGCAGTCGTACTTTAACCTGTTATCATGATCGTGAATGAAGTGGTCACTTGATCGGAACTGCGTGTCGATAAATAAATACAGATAGCAGTTTCATTTAGTGGTTTCGTATCGCGTTCTTTCAAATGAATCGGATGCTATCTCTACAATACAGACAATCATTTATGGTTAGACGGTGCAGCAAACGTTTGAAGCTTTGCTCTAAATTCCCTTGAAACTGTCCTGGTGTGTGGTATGGATATTTTTCTTGCTGTTAGATGCTGCCTTTCATTATGTTACACCTTCCAAGAATATTTGTGAGTCATAGTATAGCTCTGCTGGCGCCGAATCATACTGCACTGTGCTGTGTGTTGCTTGACTACTGTTCTGTTCTCCATCACTTGAAGGCGCTGCATCACTGTGTCCATTCCGCTTTATTGCTGTGGCCGGATGTCCCTAATGTTGCAACAACAGTGGGAATGTCGGTACAGGTCGGCTTTTCTGTAAACCGTTTCCGGTTTAATTGATCTAGGCGACTGGCAGGAGATAATGTACACAATATATTCTTCAACTCAGGTTGAGGTGGCGTTGTAGCAACAGGAAGGGTCTTCGTTAACTGAAACAAGTTACTCTTAATCCAAAAGTAGCATGTGCATTTCAGGTCCGAATTCCCAAGAGCAGAAATAACGTCATAATTCATTCTACCGAGTTGCTCTGATAGACTCTATTTTCCTAACCATCCAAACTCTTCAGTCTGCAGCGTTATACTGCGAGTATAAAAATCTTACAGCCTGTGGTATGAGAGAATTAAAGAATGATAAGATAGAGATATCATTATCTTATCTGATTTTAAGTTCTCTTTGAAATTTTTTTGTTTTCTTTGTAATTTTTTTGTTTTCTTTGTAATTTTTTTTTTGTTTTCTTTGTAATTTTTTTTGTTTTCTTTGTGAACGTATTTGATTCAACCACTTAACTCAAAATATTATTCTGCATGCTGGAAGTATAGGTGACTTAATGATGTTCCCATCGTGGGGGACCACAGTCGCGTAGAATTTTTTGAAAGAAATTATCGCAATTTGGCTAGTAATTCTTCATTTATTTCACACAGTCATGATTCCGGCTTTATAGCTATTCTAAAGTGCATGTTGAAATGTTAAAATATGTCTGACCAATCTGTGACGTGTCATCGTCGAAAAAATATATTTCTGGTCTACTGGACCAGTTGTCGCATTACAGATGTGAGTACATATCGAAGGTGATAATATGGCTAACACTGTGCGGACTGAAAACCTATTGACACACAGTATGACGTATATAAGTTAACGCCAGTTGATG
Organism: Schistocerca americana; assembly: GCF_021461395.2. Classification (NCBI taxonomy): domain Eukaryota; kingdom Metazoa; phylum Arthropoda; class Insecta; order Orthoptera; family Acrididae; genus Schistocerca; species Schistocerca americana. The sequence continues at coordinate 360,944,742 of NC_060126.1, forward strand.
AACAGAAGAGACGAATGCAGGTTGTAGGAATATATTAGCTGATAAATAAGCTATACTGTGTGTTAAAGGTTTTTCACTGTGCACAGTGTCACCCGTATTATGTATCTTCGATAATTACTCTTATCATGCAATACGACAGCTGGTCTATAAGACCAAAAATATGTTCTTTCGAAGATGGCATGTCATAGGCAGGTCAGACATATTTTAACATTTCCATAAGGACTAGAGAATGGCCGTAAAGCCGTAAACATGAATGTGTGAAACAAGTGAACAGTTAACAGTTCAATGGCGCAAATTTCTTTCAGAAAATATTGGTGATATGTTTTCACGCCGACAGTTGGGAATAATTTTAATATAACTCAACAACATTTTTATGATACGATTAATGACATCCCTTTTTCAATGGAAACTATAGTTTGGATATAGAGCAACTTCCGGAAAGAGAGATATGGCGAAATAACTACTTCGTTGGTCTGATAAGAGATATAAGATGATATTTTTTATAACCTGATTATTTACATTCCTTTTTGAAGGGAAACTATTGTTTGGCTTTTGAATAGATTTCGGAAAGAGATGGAGTGACGTAACATTCGTTTGGTCTGATAAGAGTTATCAGGTGCTTCTAGAGATCGTTTTACTTTTGCAATGTGTGACTACAGCAGCCAAAACAATATAAATTTACTAGCCAGCTGTTTTCTAACTCATGAATTCATAAATCCTGTCGATACAGAAATCTCAGTTAGTTGAGATATTCAGTTCATAGATCCTTTTGTTAGTGATAGCGAAAGAAGAAGAATAATCAGTATTTCTGTGACCTATTGTAAATATCTTTCGAACCTAAGGATCGAGAAGGAAATTCAGTTGACGAATTCCTATGGAGCTATGAGATTCAATAAGAATTAGTTTACAGGAAATGCTATAGTGTGAAGGAAACATACAATAACTGCGTCTTTGGAATTTCAAATAGGGGATTAAAGTAAATCTCCAGTCGCTACTCCTGGATACAATTCAGCAGCAGTGCTTCTACGATGCAGAACTGTTTTTCATGATCTTCGTGTATGCAATGGTCAGTAATAAAGAATTCTGCTTGTTCCACATAGTCTAGTCATATGATGGTTAAGCAATGGCAATACAGTATCACATTAGATTCCATGTTCGATCAACTTCTAAGCGATAAAAAAACAAAATGAAAATTAAAACACCCTCAGCCGTCAGTCGCATTCCTTTGTTAAGAGGAACTATTGTTTAGACGGCTGAAGGTGTCTTTAGTTTTAAATTTTATATCGTACAGCCGAGGTCCCTCAACGATCTTGTACAAAAATGGACTTACAGAGACTTATCAAGGATATTTTACAGCCTGCCAACGACCATATCAACATCGTCCATCAATAAGCGTCTGCAATCAGTAACTCAAATAACACCAGCACAGGAATGTCCGTTTCCACAAGCTTGTGGTATATATAGTTAGTTGGTCTGATCGACCATCTTGCCGGCCGCGGTGGTCTCGCGGTTCTAGGCGCGCAGTCCAGAACCGTGCGACTGCTACGGTCGCAGGTTCGAATCCTGCCTCGGGCATGGATGTGTGTGATGTCCTTAGGTTAGTTAGGTTTAAGTAGTTCTAAGTTCTAGGGGACTGATGACCACAGCAGTTGAGTCCCATAGTGCTCAGAGCCATTTGAACCATTTTTGAACCGACCATCTTACCACTCTTGAGTTTACATGAAGGAGTATACGGAAACAATACGTGGGATCAGATAGTGTATACGTGCTAATTTTTTCTTCCAAGAAACTAGAGGCTTGATTTCTTTTATTCTTCTTGTTACACACAAACATATATATTCCTTTGATCTTACTTTTATTTACTTTGATGCCAATCACTGAGATACTATTGTTTCTGCTCTCTACATAAAAATTACTGATTATTTAAATTAATTCGCAAGTGACATATTTTTTCACACCACCTTTTTCATATTTTCATTGCCTCCGACAAAAAGGCACACTTAGGTATTATACATAAAGAGCAATAAAATTTTTGGAACGTTATATTTCAGTGCAGTAAAGTGATAGCAGTAGATTTATTCCCTGAATTTCTAATTTTTGTGGCCACACACTAATACAGAAATTACTTCCAAGTTAACAAAACTCCTGATGGAAAGTAAAGGCTGGCAGTTGGAGCCCCGCATTTTATGTCCCCTCGCTCTTTTCGAACCGGAACGAGTTGGAGATAGTCCCACTGAAATGCTGCACAAAACGTCTGCTTCCGGAAAAACTGCTCATCCACCACCTCCAACCCCCCACCCACCCCCGCCCCCCCACAGCCACCACCACCACCATTACTACTGCCCAGTATTGCCCATTTCAGATATTGTGATTTCCTACAAAGATCAACGGTCTTAGCTTGCAGTGCCTTCCTCTAACCCTTAATCGCTGAAAGTGGATAACCGACACACGTTTGAATGATCAATTACATCTTGCTGCAGAGACGTATCTTGATTTCTTACAGTTCAAAAGTAATCTTTCTGCAGTCGGTATCTGCTCCAATAGCTGCTTAATATCCAAAATACAGCATACGTATCTGTATAGCGTTGACAAAAAGCTCGATGTTTGGAATATAAATTACTTTCCGTCATGCAACAAGTATTTCCTTATGTGTCTCAAATTACTCGACTGCGGAATAGCCTGCCCCGTAACATAAGTGGAGTTACACATTTCTCTCAAGTTTCCAAAATTACTTAAGACTTACTTCTTGAATTTAGTATACTTAAGTTTTTACTTCATGCTGGAAACCTGTGCAGCACGTTCTAGCCGCTTGTCACGTGAAGTCATACACATTTTCAACATCCTACTTCATTCATCTGTTTCTTTCCTTCTAACCCTAATCGTAACTTCAGATGACATACAGGCGCAGATCGAAGTGGGGTGTGTGTCATGGGGTCATGATCACTTCTTTCCCCTCCAAACATAGTTTCTCACATACCCAAAAAAGAATAAATACAATATACACATTGTAATGTGATTTTTCATCAAATTCATTATTCTGTCAGTGGTTGAAACTGCTTCAAGGTTCCACCGAGCGAGGTGGCGCAGTGGTTAGACACTGGACTCGCATTCGGGAGGACGACGGTTCAATCCCGCGTCCGGCCATCCTGATTTAGGTTTTCCGTGATTTCCCTAAATCGCTCCAGGCAAATGCCGGGATGGTTCCTCTGAACGGGCACGGCCGACTTCCTTCCCCATCCTCCCCTAATTCGCTGAGACCGATGACCACGCTGTCTGGTCTCTCCCCAACCAACCAGGACCTGCTTCAAGGTTCCCAAACTGTGTTTTCCATTTTGCCCCTTACTGCCACCAATTCTATCCCAGAAGCGAAATTTCACCATGTCTGTCATCTATCAGCCTAGAGACCTCGAAAACTATGGATACTGTGCTGATTCCGTTTTCCACTATTTTTACGTACCACCCCTTTACACCCGCACTCCATCTCTAAAGGTGCTGCTTTTTTTTCTGACAGTAAATTATATAAGTAGCAAGTTCGACTGAAACTGCTCCAGGTATTCCAGAGCTATTCTTAGTAAGTCATCACTTCCCCATAAGTCGTCACTTCCCCACCTCCACACTACAAACACGAGTGAATACTAAATCATACGTGTATATGTTTTGCAGAAATTGCTGCAAATACGTCCTCACTCCCACTGTAATGTTCTCCTTTTATTAATTATGCTGGTACTAACATTGGTTAAAATTTTTCCCAGCGTTCCATTGTTATGCTACAGCATACGTACACACACATTACCACTAAACGTTACGTAAAAGTTCATATATCTACGCCGCAAATTGATGTATTGCACTTACAAGAGATCTCAGGATGATAAGAAAATACATAGATAGAATAAAATAAATAATAACCAAGCTAATGATACCGACGTCTAAGAGATGACAAACCTTAAACTTCTCTACTTCCTTTAAATTATGCGCTTCAAGAGAGAGCTTTCTCAATATTTACTCTGAACTGACCTTAGAAGTTGGTGAGTGTTTCTGCTTTCTAATTTACAAACGACAGAATATTTTACAATTGTGCTTTGGCGCAATCATGGCTAACGACCATTCGCCGACAATGTCACTAGGGGCAGAACACTAGTTCACAATGGTAAATGAAGGAGGATAGCGGCCATGGCTTTCGAAGGAAGTACCCCAAAACTCGTTTTCCGCGATTTAGGGAAATCACGAAAGATTGTAAGTAGAGATGACCGCAGGCAGTTTCGAACCGCCCTGCTCCTAAATACGAGTCCAGTATCTTCTAACTGCGTCACCGCAAGCACTGTTAAGTGAATAAATGATGAATGCCAGATAAAGATATTGCAAGAGTATGTCGCTTGGTTGAATTTATTTGTAAAATAAAAACCATTCTTCGGAATCAGTGAATTACCTCTAACGTGTCGCACAGAAAAGAAATTTTTGGCGAACAAAAACGTTTTCTAATGACTTCCTAAATGTGCATCGCTTCTCGCCTATCAACAACGCAGGTCGCAGGTAACACCCGCATTGGAAAGTTCCGTAAGATCGATTTCTGCCACAGTCGTGAAGCAGGAAGGTTTCGTTTATCACGAATTTAAGCTGAGAAAGAGACCAAGAGAGAAACAGGATGGGAAATACGGAATACAATGTCACTGTCAAAATATTTTACGAGTGCTTCATATTTTTTTCTTTTTTTTTAGTAGCCCAGTTACTTTTCTGCTGATTCGGACGCAGGAATGTTTTTTCAAGCTTAGGTACGTCAATATCGGCCTACTTATTAGGCTCGATGAATCGTCCGCCGCTTCCTTCAGTGAGTTATGTCGACTGCTATTACGTAGCGCTTGATTAATTTACTGCACGTCACGCACTGAGATATTTCACTTTATGATGGCTGATGAACGACAGGCAAGCATGCGAACAAAAGAAAACAGAATCTGCGTTCTGTAATTGCAGACATCATTTTTCTTCTTGCGTGCAGGTAAGATCCGTGTTTCCTGTAACCACGTAAACATTCTTAGGGAAACGTTCCCTATTTATTGACGATTATCCTGTAGAAAAGCCAGTTTGTGTTTGATGCATTACAACCCACAAGCGGAGAGATGCGAACAGCTGTGCGTCTGACAGTACATCCTGAAGTGTTTATTTTCTTCTTCGTCTTTCTAAGCGTTTGTAACTTAACGTCAGCGGCACATAAGCTCGTATGTCTGTAGTCATCTTTGTTTTTCCTTGACAATTAAATTATTGGCCTGTTACACATGTTAACAATGAGATTACTGTAATATGCGGTGAAGCCTGCTGGTAGTCACAAGATGAATGTTTAAGGGAAGCTGTCATAAATGGCCGGGCGCCGCAAATGGAAAAGCTCTGCACTCAAAATTTAGTTTGCATATCGTGTGAATAGGTTCCTCCCTCACTCATTTCTAGAAAAATAACTTATTTATCAGTGGCCACATGAACTGAATTGTCTATGGTATTTATTTATCGTGTTAGAAAGTTCTCCTTTTATAAGAGTCAGACAGTAACATCTGTATGAGAATTCCTTTTTAAGATAAAAATCGGTTTACGAGTAAGTAAACAGATTAATAACATAAGTAAATATACGTTATATGTTACTTTATCACTGATTCCCCCAACCACCCGCACCCCCCAAAAAAGAAGAAAATTTAATAATAAGCCACGGCATGAGAAAGGTGTCATTGACAAGTAAGAAGCATCGTTTGGCCAACAAAAAAGTAAGCAAATATATTTAAATTCAAAATGGGTTTCTCGCCCTATTTTCCAAGAAAATTGCATCAGAAAATCGTACTTCGTACAGTAAGGAAGCAGTGTAAACGGTAAATGTCCTTTATCGGCTACTTTTAAGACCAATTCCTGTTCTTTATTTTGTTCTTTAACCTTAGAATAGAGAGTCCAAAATCGCAGTTAGCTTAAATTAATACTGGGAGTTGTTTCTGAGTCCACATGAAAATTATGAAAAATTGTATCATATTCATCCTAATACTTATGTTATAATGTTATGTGGAGCACATACACGACCTATCCTAAGTTTTCTTGTTGGTTTGGCGGTCATTCACGGCTCTATTGTCTTTCACAAGCGCCCTTCAAGGGAATGTGCAAATGGTTATGTCATCATGGATGAAGATTATGTCATTTAGTTACTCAATGGATTATACAGGATCTACGTAAAGACCTAATGTAGGAGGGTACAAAGTGATGGCTGCAGTAATTAATCTGAACGTATCTGAACCTACTGCTAGCGCACTGCCTTCTTATTGCGATGATCTGCGTTGGAACCTCGGCACAGGACACGTTTTCAACTTGTCTCTAATATTCAAAGCACGCGTATGATCCACTAAACAGCTGAAATATGACCCCTCAAGAATTAATTTACTTGTACAGTAACCGTTAACGAAGATCGTGCACTTACAATTTGTGAAACACCTCCTATCAGTCTTTACACTTAAAAGATCTCTTCACATAATGCCACTTTATTTAACGTATTCTAATACTTATTTTGAAAAATCCTTTGAAATAGTTGTGCTACATCAACAAAACATTAAACGCTTCATAGAACACCTTTCTGAGTTTTCAAATTTCGATCTGAAACAACACAGCACAAAGCAGAACAGTAGTTTCTCATGTGCAATGCCAACCATATCTTCTACTTAAATGGAGCGTAACTGAAACCGAATTTTCGTTATCGTTTATAGTTGTTGTATCGTTTACATTTGTAAGTAACGAAGTATGTGGCTGATCGGGTAAATTTCGATACATGCTAATGGTTCTACTTCAAGCACTGTGTTTCATTGACAAGACCCATACTATGCGCTTGAGGCAGAGCTGCAGTCTTTTGATAAAGACTAAATTAATGTACACGATAACTGCATTTTACGCACCAGAGGGGAGATGGAGTCGCATTCCACGCGTCTGTTACCCACACTGAACGTCATAATTATTACCACTTCAGAAGTTGGCACGTGTCTGTTCTTGCTAATCAACGACACATGCAATGAAAGACTAGAGTACAGGCCGGTATTCTGCTGAATTCATTGTTGTGGTCTTATGTATAACTGACTCCTGATGATGTGCGCAATCTTGCTCCGGAAAAAAATGTGGCTATTAGAGGTAGTTCACGACTACAGAAACGGAACTTGTAGTGTCGTTTGAAATAAAGCCACTTTTATGCAACTATCAGCAAAATAAGCGTCACCTCGAGACGAAATTGATTTCAAACAACTCTAAGCAACATGAAGTAGCTTGTACTTTCCAGGTGCCATTCTAACAAACTTACGATATTGCGGAGCTATTTATATATTTATCTTGCCGGACTTGCCAAGTCCCTACGCATACACTAGCATAAAATGCTTGAAGAGCCGTAACCTACTTTTCGTATTAAACAATCGTGACTAAAGATCCGAAAAAAATACTTTTCTATGTAAAATGGAACACTCTTTTCTTAAAAAAAGCCTTGAAATGAGTAGAAAATGACTTTTGTTGCTTTCCAGACCACGGAACAATACCACATCAAAGTTCTGTGAACGTACCCATGGAGTCACTGTAAGTTGTTGGGAATCAGATGTTATTGAGAAGGCTTTTGCTACAAAACATCAGATGACTGGGTGTTGTGTGATGTCCTTAGGTTAGTTAGGTTTAAGTAGTTCTAAGTTCTAGGGGACTGATGACCATAGATGTTACGTCCCATAGTGCTCAGAGCCATTGAACCATTTACAAAACATCAGAAATTATATAATTTTCAATAGTGTTATAAATTAATGAAATATATTAATGAAAACAAATAGTTTAAGAGCTTCTTTACATAAGGGAAAAATGACACACAGAAAAAGTACGTTAAACAACGTGAGATGTGTGGGAAGATTCAAAGCGTCCACATGATTCACGGAACGAATTCAGTAACTGTTCCATTACTGCACAGAACCGTTTCTGTAACAAATCTCTTAGAAAATTCATTTGCCACCTTCACTTGATACTCAAGAGCAGCACATTCTAGACTGCAGCACATTCATTTTCATCCGACGATGTAGAGGGAATCTTGAACGGCCCCGTCAATCTTACCAATGTTCCAAGAAAGTGTCGACTGGAGACTCGTAAACTCAGCTCTTCGTATTAATCCAGAACATATCATCGACGTCATACCTGGTCATGGGGCTGTCTGTGGAATCAGGGCTATCCACTGTGCCATAAACTCTATAAAACAACGACCCATTTGCAACTCGTGAATAAAATAGAAGAATGGAGAAATAATTCTCAGTTACTAATTTGCAGGAGATTCATTGATTTAAAGGAAGATCTACAAGTAATTTAAACAAAATCTGTTTCAATAATCCTTGAAAAGCAATATCGTTTGAGGCTTTTTGTCATAATCCTATGAGACAGCCATACCTGAGGGAGCTTATGTTGACATCTAAAAGGAAAAACATACGAGCACTAGAAAAAAAAACACCTGCTGCGCTACAGGAAGTCTGTATATTCCAAGTAAGTGCTTCATTGCTGGTGGTCCATGGTGGTATATTGATGAGTTTTTGTATTTAGGTCAGTTGAAGACAATGACTGGTTGGAGGGGCAAAAATATTGGAGTAGTGCTAAAGAAGTTTTTAAAACTCAGTCTCCATTGTATCCGAAGTGGAAAAAAATATCAATATTCTTGACTAATGACAGTCAACAGCGACTTTTAATGCATAAACCTTGCAATAACAATTTAGGTTTGCTAAGGAAGCTGTAGGTTTATTTATTCATTTATCTATCACGTTCCCACGAACACTGCGAGTCCGAGTTACTTGGTCATGGAGTGAGTGAATACACAGTTTACTGAACACCTATTCAAAAGAGTTGAAGAATTAATAAAACACGAAAAAATGTGAGTGACTGTATAAATAACACATTACAACGAAATGTTCGCAGCTACTACGAGGATCTGCTGTACAGAACAAAAGGTGTGTGCCCCACGGAAGCTTTCCAACTTGAATACTTGTGAGTTTATCACCATTTACATTGATTCCAGCTGGAAGGCTATTGAAAAAGAAATCTTCTGAACAGTGCGCACTATTCTGTACAATGCTTACGGAAGCGTTGTTCAAGTGCGTATCGTTTTTCCGTTTAGTGTTCACTGAATGAACCAGTACAGTCAAAAAGAAATCTCTTGATGGAATATGTGTACAGAGATGACAGAGTTAGAATTAAGAGACACCTCAACAGCGGTCTACACGAAGTTAGTGAACTGACATCTCAGATCAGTCTACAACTCTTTTCTTGGCTGAGAATACTCTTGATAAGTGCAAAGAGCTTTCTCAGACGAGATAACAGAGCGAAAGAAAGCGAAGTAAACAAGCATTCGTGTTTCATTGTCTGAGACAGTACTGATTGTTCTTAGAGTGAAAAGAATAGCATTCACATTCTGCGCAAGATGTTGAATGCGAGGTGCAATGGAAGGTAGGAACATGACATAGGAGAACATAGAGGAGCTACATTAATACGTGTAGCTGTATACTTCAGTGCATGGAGAAGTCATTCAACAGTAGGTTCCAAGTGTCCGATCTCGACGGCGATTATTATTATTCGTATAGCTTACGTAGTCATTTTACATTCTTCTGTTTCAGTGTTTAAATATACGTAAAATAGTACATAATATGAGAACAAACCAAAACGCATATACTTTATTGTTAAATTTCTAGGTCTCTTAACCAGTCCAGATATCATAAATGTCACCGAATGTAATTCATTGACTCCACCAGGAAATTTCCGTAGTAAAACCTCTTCGATCAGTTGTTACGAAGTTTACACAGCAAAGCCACATTCGCACGCCGGGACATCTTTAAACCTCCCATTCTCAGAAACAAGTACCACACATTTATTATCCTGTATTGAAGACTAAATCCATTCACTCGTTTAATATGGTCGGTAACAAGGCGAGAATCTGCTGTCGGAAACTTCTGCCAAACGTCTCTTCATTTCTTGACACATATCACATGCAAGAGGCTCATTTTGCGTTTGTCAGAGTGATTTTCTGGTTTGAAGTCTGTCGATAGGTTTGTTCTGTAGTTAATAGTACGGATTGTGCGGAAGTGAGTTCTCATGAGTAGTACTCTCTTAAACAGCTGCTGTTTCTCGTCTAATTCACGGTAGTGGAAAACACAGGAAGCGTACGAAGTGGTGCTGATTCAGTAGTGCCAGCCATTATCCTCACTGATTTAGTTTAACATCTATTTTGCATGTTTTTCCGTGTTGGAGCACAGATACTTCTCTATCGGAGAGAAGACCAATGCCGATACAGCAGTCAGTCTTTGCACCCCGCCGGAGTCAGTCAAATTTTTAGTAATATCAGTTCTGATGTTCACTCTTTTGCTGTATTTTCCATGTGTTCCTAAAAAATAAGGAAACGATCTAAACTGAGCGCCAGATATTTTGAACATTGTTCTTTCGGAGGAAAATTATCGAACACCACATTTAATCTGTGATTCGCCTCAGGGTTATTAAGATGGTAAACATGTACCTCTGTTTTAGATTTATTGGTTTCAGTCAACAATTCTTGAACTAATGATCCATAGTCTCTTCCAGATTTCCTGCTTGATAAAGTAGTCCAAGGTAGTTAGAAAATAGCATATTTTTAGCATCTGCATTGGGCACATCGCCGCTGTAAAGATTAAAATTGTTTGTGGATAGCACAGAGCCCAGAAGTAGCCGATCATTTAGCCTTCGCTGTCTACTACCATTTTCTCTAGGCAATACTTGGAATCACCTGTTAATAAGCATTCTATCCATTGGATACCCCACGATTTTGCATGATATAATATCTGCAAATCTAAGCAGCAGGCCATAGTGTAATTCTGTATCAAATGCGGCCTGAAGATCAATTAATGTTACTGCAGTCTCTATTTTACATTGGTAAACTTTTTCAATCACTGACTGAATTCGATTTAGTAACATCCTTTCCAGTAGTTTATAAAGTACGCTATATGATATTTGTTCATATTTCATTGCCGGCCGCGGTGGTCTAGCGGTTCTAGGCGCGCAGTCCGGAACCGCGCGACTGCTACGGTCGCAGGTTCGAATCCTGCCTCGGGCATGGATGTGTGTGATGTCCTTAGGTTAGTTCGGTTTAAGTAGTTCTAAGTTCTAGGGGACTGATGACCAAAGTAGTTAAGTCCCATAGCGCTCAGAGCCAGCCATATTTCATTCATTTATTTAACCTGATCTGATTAGGTCGATTTGGCCCTCCCTTACATCTAACGAGGGTTACACATCTACGGCATCTATTACAAAATAGTTACCTAAGTAAATAACAATTTAATATGACAACTAGTATTAAAATTATTTGAGTATCTGAAGTGACGGCGTGAGTAAATCATACTGACTGTGAACTAACGAAGTTGATACTGCCATTACCTGCAATTTCGCAGCTGCAGCCACTGACAGTAATAATAATAATAATAATAATAACAATAACTGTAATAATAATGACAATAATCTTGACATTAATAACAAAATGATAATGACAGATGAAAGAAAAGTTTATAGGTTTAAAAAAAAGATGTTTTCTTATATAGCGAGTTCTGGGAAAGGAAATTTAGAGAGACTACATTGGCTAAGAATACTGGGAAACAAGGAAGATCAGGTTGCAAAAAGGGGTGTACAACGGTAACGAGTACGACGAGTACGTAAGGAGCAATGATGACATTGTTGCTTTTAAAGATGTCATTACCTGAATAAAATTTTCACTCTGCAGCGGAGTGTTCGCTCATATGAAACTTTCTGGCATATTAAAATTGTGTGCCGAGACTCGAACTCGGGACATTTGCCTTTCGCAGTCAAGTGCTCTACATTCTGAGCTACCCAAGCACGACTCACGCCCCGTCCTCACAGCTTCACTTCTGCTGGTACCTCGTCTCCTACCTTGAGCACTTGCCCCCGAAAGGCAAAGGTCTCCAGTTCGAGTATCGGTCCGACACTTAGTTTTAATCTGCCAGGAAGTTTCATATCAGCACACACTCCGCTGCAGAGTGAAAATCTCATTCTGGAAACATCCCCCAGACTGTGGCTAAACCATGTCTCCGCAGTATCCTTTCTTTCAGGAGTGCTAGTTCTGCGCCGGCCGGTGTGGCCGTGCGGTTCTAGGCGCTTCAGTCTGGAACCGCGTGACCGCTACGGTCGCAGGTTCGAATCCCACCTCGGGCATGGATGTGTGTGATGTCCTTAGGTTAGTTAGATTTAATTAGTTCTAAGTTCTAGGCGACTGATGACCTCAGAAGTTAAGTCGCATAGTGCTCAGAGCCATTTGAACCATTTTTTTGCTAGTTCTGGAAGGTTCGCAGAAGAGCTTCTGTAAAGTTTGGAAGGTAGGAGACGATGTACTGGCACAAGTGAAGCTATGAGGACGGGTCGTGAGTCATGCTTGGTTAGCTCAGATGGTAGAGCACTTGCCCGCGAAAGACAAAGGTCCCGAGTTCGAGTCTCGGTCCGACACACAGTTTTAATCCGCTAGGAACTTTCATGTCATTATCTGTCTTAAGAAACTGTAGATGTTACTTAGTTCTCTAATATAATGCGGGAGGTTGTTCCAGAGTCAGATTCCTGCTACTGAGAAGAGGTGGTTGAACGATGCAGTGAGACTAAAAGGATTTTGGTTTGATGTGAGCGGGCGTTACTGTCGTGATGTTGAGAGAAGAGCGTTGAGATCGATGAGAGATATGAGGGACTGTGCACGTTGATACGACAGTAGAGAAGACAGAGGGCACGAATATCTCTGCTCTTGTCTGCACGCAGACAGGTTAGCTGTGCATATGATCGTGAAATACGAGAAAATATTCGAAGTTATAAAGGACACAGGCTTTTATAACCAGTGCCTGGCGCTCCTGAGAAAGGCCTTGCAGGATAACATTGCTGTAATCAGTTTTTGGAAGTACAGTAGAGGCCATTAAAATTGCTACACCAGAAAGAAATGCAGATGATAAACGGGTATTCATTGGACAAATATATTATACTAGAATTGAGATGTGATTACATTTTCAGGCAGTTTGGGTGCATAGATCCTGAGAAATCAGTACCCAGAATAACCAACTCTGGCCGTAATAATGACCTTGATATGCCTAGGCATTGAGTCAAACAGAGCTTGGATAGCATGTACCGGCACAGCTGGCCATGCAGCTTCAACATGATACCACAGTTCATCAAGAGTAGTGACTGGCGTATTGTAACGAGCCAGTTGCTCGGTCACCATTGGCCAGACGTTTTCAGTTGGTGAGAGATCTGGAGAATGTGCTGGCCAGGGCAGCAGTCGAACATTTTCTGTATCCCGAAAGGTCCTTACAGGACCTACAACATGCGGTCGTGCATTATCCTGCTGAATTGTTGGGTTTCGCAGGGATCGAATGAAGGGTAGAACCATGGGTCGTAACACATCTGAAATGTGACGTCCACTGTTGAAAGTGCCGTCAATGCGAACAAGAGGTGATCGAGACGTGTAACCAATGGCACCCCATACCATCACGCCGGGTGATACGCCAGTATGGCGATGACGAATACAGGCTTCCAATGCGCGTTGACCGCAATGTCGCCAAACACGGATGCGACCATCATGATGCTGTAAACAGAACCGGGATTCATCCGAAAAAATGACGTTTTGCCATTCGTGCACCGAGGTTCGTCTTACAGGCACTACAGTCTGGAACGGTGCGAACGCTACGCTCGCAAGTTCGAATCCTTCCTCGGGCATGGATGTGTGTGATGTCCTTAGGTGTGTTAGGTTTAAGTAGTTCTAAATTCTAGGGGACTGATGACCACATCAGTTAAGTCCCATAGTGCTCAGAGCCATTTTTGAACCGAGGTTTGTCGTTGACTACACCATCGCAGGCGCTCCTGTCTATGATGCAGCGTTAAGGGTAACCGCAGCCATGGTCTTCGAGCTGACAGTCCATGCTGCTGCAAACGTCGTCGAACTGTTGGTGCAGATGGTTGTTGTCTTGCAAACGCCCCATCTGTTGACTCAGGCATGCAGACGTGGCTGCACAATCCGTTACCGCCATGCGGATAAAATGCCTGTCATCTCGACTGCTAGTGATAAGAAGCCGTTGGGATCCAGCACGGCGTTCCGTATTACCCTCCTGAACCCACCGATTCCATATTGTGCTAACAGTCATTGGATCTCGACCAACGTGAGCAGCAATGCCGCGTTACGATAAACCGCAATCGCTATAGGCTACAATCCGACCTTTATCAAACTCGGAAACGTGATGGTACGCATTTGTTCTCCTTACACGGGGCTTCACAACAACGTTTCATCAGGCAACGGCGGACAACTGCTGTTTGTGTACGAGAAATCGGTTGGAAACTGTCCTCATGTCAGCACGTTGTAGGTGTCGCCACCGGCGCCAACCTTGTGTGAATGCTCTGGGAAGCTAATCATTTGCATATCACAGCATCTTCTTCCTGTCGGTTAAATTTCGCGTCTGTAGCACGTCATCTTCGTGGTGTAGCAATGTTAATGGCCAGTGGTGTATGAGTGTTTGTACAAGTTTCTTTTTCAGGTCAAGACGAAAGAGCTTTTTTATATTTCTTTAGGGCACGGAGAGATGTTCATGGCTTCTTGGACATTACCCTCCACAGCAAGAAAAAAAGTGTCACGAAGTCGTTACGCTCTCCGGTACTTTGCACCTGCTCAGTGCGCCATGTCGTTACTCCAGCACGGACTTTGTTCCACTGTTCTGGCCGGCGACAGAAGCCCTAGAGAACTGCCAGCGCAGACAGCGGTGCCCACGTAGGCTCCTAGAGGCGCTCCATTAGCTCCATTTTTTTCTTTCAAAGTCTATCCCCTTTAACCGGCTTGCGCAAAGGTGAGTGGCGTAACTGGCGGCAGAGAGCCGCAGTCGCGCATCCATCGCAGCGAGAGCCAATCAACGTCGTGCGTAATCGTCATTAATCCGCGCCTGGCGACCGCAACGGCGCCACACCGGTTGCCCGGCAACAGATCGCATCGCAGCAGATTAACATTCCCCGGCCGGGAGGCCGCTTAAGATGCGTGCGCCGTGAGCGGCTCTCTCTGACACGCAATGCGGAACGTTTCGCATGCGTCGGCCTTGAAACAGTACAGGATGAGCAGTCCGGGGCCGGCGGTGGGACGCGCTGGGACTCCCAACGCGCACTAGAGTATTCCGTACGGCTGACCGTCATCAACTTCCTACACAGACTGATTACCGGCGCTGCTCCCAGATTCTAGATACCTGCTGCAGGGGGTCACTACAAAAGGATTCCGTCTCGGTTTCTTTGTTCGCCGTTTCGTTCTTAGTATACTAAGGTAGGTTCCTTTTATTTTCACGCAGCTAAGAATCGTAAATGAAGACTCTGAAGCAGTGAGCTACATATTATACCTGATGAGCCGTAAGGTATGCACTATGAGCCGAAATTTTACGGCCATTGTCCACCGTGAAACTGAATACTGCCTAGTGGCACTGCGGGTACACGATGCAGTAAGAAAAGTACAGGAACTGGCTAAGAATATGGGAACACCCCGAGAAATGCTTGCTTCACCTACATCTACATTTGCATGAATACTCTGCAAGTCACACTTACGTGCCTGGCAGAGGATTCTTCGAACCACGTTCACAATAGTTCTCTATTATTCCAATGTCGAACAGCATGCGGAAAATACTATCACCTATATTTGTCTGTGGGAAACGACCTTGCCGCAGTGGATACACCGGTCCTTGTGAGATCACCGAAGTTAAGCGCTGTCGGGCGTGGTCGGCACTTGTATGGGTGACCATCCAGGCTGCCATGCGCTGTTGCCATTTTTCGGGGTGCACTCAGCCTCGTGATGCCAATTGAGGAGCTACTCGACCGAATGGTAGCGGCTTCGGTCAAGAATACCACCGGGAGAGCGGTGTGCTGACCCCATGTCCCTCCTATCCGCATCCTCCACCGAGGACGACACGGCGGTCGGATGGTCCCGGTAGGCCACTCGTGGCCTGAAGACGGAGTGCTTTATATGTTTCTGTGCGAGCTCTGGTTTCCCTTATTTTACTACAGTGATTGTTTCTCACTATATACGTTGGCGTCAACAAAATATGTTCACATTCGGACGAGGAAGTTCGTGATTGAAACTTCATGAGAAGATTCCGCCACAACGAAAAAAGCCTTTCTTTTAATGATGTCCACCCCAAATCCTGTATCATCTCAATGACAGTCGCACCCCTATTTCGCGGTAATACACAATGTGCTGCACTTCTTTGAACTTTCTCGATGTACCCCGTTAATTCTATCTGATAGCGATCCCAGATCCCACAGTAATACTCCAAAAGAGGACGGACAAGCGCAGTGTAGGCAATTTCTTGACTAGATCTGTTACATTTTCTGAGTGTTCTGCCAATCTACATCTACGTGATTACGCCGCTATTCACAATGAAGTTCCTGGCCGAGGGTTCAATAAACCACCTTCAAGCTGCCTCTCTGCCGTTCCACTCTCGAACGGCACACGGAAAAAAACGAGCACTTAAATTTTTCTGTGGAAGCCCTCATTTCTCTTATTTTATCGCGATGATCATTTCTCCCTATGTATATGGGTACCAGCAGAATGCTTTCACAGTCGGAGGAGAAAACCGGTGATTGAAATTTCATGAGAAGATGCCGTCGCAACGAAAAACGACCTTGTTTTAACGATTGCCACTCCAATTCACGTATCATGTCTGTGGCACTATCTCCCCTATTTCGCGATAACAGAAAACGAGCTGCCCTTCTTTGAACTTTTTCGATGTCATCCGTCAGTCCCACCTGATGCGGATCCCACACCGCACAATAATACTCCAGAATAGGGTGGACGGGCGTGGTGTAAGCAGTCTCTTTAGTAGACTTGTTTGACCTTGTAAGCCTTCTGTCAATGAATCGCATTCTTTGGTCTGCTCTACCCTCAACATTATGGTTCAAATGGCTCTGAGCACTATGGGACTTAACATCCATGGTCATCGGTCCCTTAGAACTACTTAAACCTAACTAACCTAAGGACATCACACAACACCCAGTCATCACGAGGCAGAGAAAATCCCTGACCCCGCCGGGAATCGAACCCGGGAACCCGGGCGTGGGGAGCGAGAACGCTACCGCACGACCACGAGCTGCGGACGCGCAACATTATGTGCTCGTTCCAGTTTAGGTTATTTGTAATTGTAGTCCCTATGTATTTAGTTGAATTTACAGCCTTCACATTTGTGTGACTTACTGCGTAATCGAAATTTAGCGGATTTCTTTTAGTACTCATGTGAGTAACTTCGCCCTTTTCTTTATTCGGGGACAATTGCCTCTTTTCGCACGATACAGGTATCTTATATAAATCATTTTGCTATTCGTTTTGGTCATCTGTTGACTTTACAAGACGGTAAATGACAGCATCATCTGGAAACAATCTAAGACGGCTACTTATATTGTCTCCTATGTCGTCAATATAGATCAGGAACAATAGAGGGCCTATAATACTTCCTTGGGGAACGCCGGATATTACTTCTGTTTTACTCGATGACTTTCCGTATGTTTCTACGAACCGTGACCTTTCTGACAGGAAATCACGAATCCAATCGCACAACTGAGGCGATATTCCACATGCACGCAATTTGGTTAGAAGACGCTTGTGAGGAACGGTGTCTGGAAATCTAAAAATATGGAATCAATTTGAGATCGATCCCCTGTCGATCGCACTCATCATTTCATAAAACGCGCTCTTTGGTTTGGCTTCCCCACAACATTTTCTATGTATTCTTTCCAATTTATGATATTCGTAATTGTAATGCCTAGGTTTATAGTTCGCAACGGCCTTGCCGCAGTGGATACACCGGTTCCCGTGAGATCACCGAAGGTAAGCGCTGTTGGGCGTGGCCGGCACTTAGATGGGTGGCCATTTTTCGGGGTGCACTCAGCCTCGTGATGCCAATTGAGGAGCTACTCGACCGAATAGTAGCGGCTTCTGTCAAGAATACCATCATAACGACCGGGAGAGCGGTGTGCTATCCCCATGCCCCTTCTATCCGCATCCTCCCCTGACGATGACACGGCGGTCGGGTGGTTCCGGTAGGCCACTCGTGGGCTGAAGACGGAGTGAGGTATTTAGTTCAATTTACGGCTTTTAGGTTTGATTGATTTATCGTGTGACCGAAATTTAACGGATCCGTTTTAGCAGTTATGTGAATGACCTCACACCTTTAATTATTTAGGGTCAATGCTTGAGGATAAATGCTGATGCTAGACAAGCCTGCATGCTATGCTGTTGTATCTGCACACAAGCGGCACCGGTGTAATGTCCTCAACATGTTGCTAATGTCAGTCATATTCAGAACAACGATCCGTGTAGTTGTGAGTGCATTGTGTCGGAGCTAAGTGAACTCGAACGTGGGCTAATTGTTGGTGCTCGTATAGAAGATGATTCCGTGGCCGAGATAGCAGAAGTGTTTGCTGTTTCAACAGGCACCGCATCGAAAATGTAGGCAGCACACAGGGAAAGTGAAAGAACATCAACCGTTGTTCAGAACGTAAGCGTGTGTTGAGTGATAATGATCATTCTAGAGGACTATGACGAAAAAAAAGAAGATGAAAGGTGCAAAAATCATTACAGAGCTGTAAGTCACTTTTGCGAACCTTGATAGCATTAAAATAACACAAAGGGAGCTCCGTAAGCAATTGCACGGCGAGATGGTATTCCAAAATCACTCATCAGCGAAGCAAATGTGCGTAACCGGAAAACTTGGTGGAGAAGCCATGAAAGTTCGACTTTGTAGGAATGGAAGAACGTCTCTTAATGAGGTGAGTCGTGTTTCAAGCAGTCCCAGGAGCGTAACACGTCAGGGGTTCGGTGGTTATTTGGAAAGTTTTATCGTGGTGCTCCTTGGCCCCCATGAGTATTTTACAAAGTCGCATTACTGCTAAGGACTACGATGAGGTTCATCGTATGGCAAAATGTTTGTTCCCGAATTGTTTGTACTGTGTTCTAGGGCCTATGTTAACACAGCTCTCAGAATCCATGACTGGTTTTGTGAGCACGAGGTTGAATCGTCGCATCCCTCATGGACACCAGGTCACTAGATCTCAATATAATTGAGCCTTTTGCTAAAAAAAAAAAAAAAAAAAAAAAAAAAAGGCTTTAAGCACTATGGGACTTAACATCTGAGGTCATCAGTCCCATAGACTTAGAACTACTTAAACCTGACTAACCTAAGGACATCACACACATCCACGCCCTAGGCAGGATTCGAACCTGCGACCGTAGCAGCAGCGCGGTTCCGTAATGAAGAGCCTAGAACCGCTCGGCCACAGCGGCCGGCCCTTTTAGTTCTATTTTAGAGGGAAAAGTGTGTGATCGGTATGCATCTACATCATCTTTACTCGAACTTGCCAGTTTTTACAACAAGAATGGTGTCAGATCCCTTTGAAAACCACTTACGACCAGTATTTATCCATTAGGAGGCGACTGGAAGCTGTTTCTTGAATGTCAACAGGTTTACTACACCGTATTAGGCGTGTTAATGAGTTGTATTTTTAGTGTTTCCATATTTTTGCCCACCGATTGTATACAAGCGAAGCTGAGAAATGATTCTAACGACGAAACGGGAAGCCTATTTGGCAATACACACACATGATCGATTTTGACCAAGGGCAGACTGTTACGGTTTAGTGTCTGGGAACAAGCATCGCAAAAACAGTGCAGGTGGCAGATGTTGTCGTATTGCGGTCGTGTGCGTCTCTGGAATGTGTCCGATGGACGCTGAAACTGTAAATAGTTGACAAGATATTGGACGTCCTCTGCACATTGCAGAACATGGACGGCTTGGGTTTGCCAGCTCTGTAATACTGAATAGGCGCAGATATGTGGCAGATTTGGTGACAGAGTACAATACTGATGCAGACACAACTGTTTCGGAGCACACCATTCAGAACACGTCGTTGCCCGTACGGCTCCACAGATGATGAGCCATACGTGTTTGCTACCTCTTTTTCGTCGGCTTACATCGTATCTTCACGGGATCGGCACGTTAATTTGGATTTAGTAGTGTTACTGGTAGAGTGTGGCCCGATGCCCTTCCTGTCCTCGCTTCTTCACCCTCCCCCTCGCCCCCCCCCCCCCCCTCAACATTTCAGGAACGGAATACGTGTATCCCATCTGTCTGAATCTAGTGTACGTTCGTTCTCAGAATGTTGATGAATCGTGCGACTGAGGCAGCATGTGAGGGCCAGTGAGGTATTGGTCTAGTCGGAAGTTGGAAATTGCCTAAGAACCGCATGTAGCCTGACCGGCACTGCAGCGGGCGGATTTGAACCAGGCCAGCGCGTCTCCACGATCCCGGTTCAAATGGTTCAAATGGCTCTGAGCACTATGGAACGTAACATCTGAGGCCATCAGTCGCCTAGAACTTAGAACTACTAAAACCTAACTAACCTAAGGACATCACACTCATCCATGCTCGAGGCAGGATTCGAACCTGCGACCGTAGGAGCAACGCGGTTTCGGACTGAAGCGCCTAGAACCGCTCGGCCACCGCGGCCGGCTCCCGATCCCGGAAGCGGCATGCTAACACGCGGGTCTCATGCTGACCTAGCGACATCCCCGATTTACGACTGCAGCACACGCATGGATAGTTGAGATTGGACTGTGAATCAATGGAAACGTGTGCCTGCTACGATGTACCACGTTTCTTATGACCGATCGGCGTGTATGGATACGCTTTCATCCAGGCGAAATACTGCTCGAAACATGCAATACTTCATGGATACAGGCTGCTTGAGGCAGTATTATGCTATGGAGACACTCAGCCGGGCTTCCATGGGACCTATGGTAGTAGTCTAAGGTGCCGTGACAGCTATGGACTTCATAAACATTATTGCGGATCTCCTGCAGCCCTTCATAATTATTACCTTTCCCGACGGAGATGGGACATGCCAGCAGCCGGAATGGAGTTACAGTGGCTTCAGGAGGATGTGAGTGAACTCAGGTTGAAATCTTGGGATCCCAACACGCCTGATCTGAACTCGCTGGAACACGTCTGCGACGCTTTTGCGCGCCAATTCAGCGTTCACAAGCCATCAGTCCGTAGTTCGCGGTCATTGCGTGGCTTGTGTTTCGATACCTGGTGCCTCTTAAGTTCGACAAACTACCTCGGACATATCGAATCCATACCATGCAGAATCGCTAATGTATTGAATTCCAAATGTGGACTATACCGTATTAAGATGGTTCAGATGGCTCTGAGCACTATGGGACTTAACATCTGAGGTCATCAGTCCCCTAGAACTTTGAACTACTTAAACCTAACTAACCTAAAGACATCACACACATCCATGCGCGAGGCAGGATTCGAGCTTGCGACTGTAGTGGTCGCGCGGTTCCAGACTAAAGCGCCTAGAACCGCTCGGCCACACTTGCCAGCACCGTATTAAGCAGATGGTCACAAGTTTTTGGCTCATCTGTGTAGACAGGGTGTTTCAAAAAAACTTCCAGCTTCATAAGGCCATATCTTCTTCATGAATAAAGATACAAATCTGGAACTTACATTTTGAAACCTAAACTTCTTGTAATATGGGTCTATAAATTTTGTACATGAGTTCATGAAGTAGTGTCTAGGGCTTTTGTTGTTAGGTACGGCAGTGGAACAAAACTCATGAACCCATACATGAAAACCGAACGTGACGTCGTGTTTATACCGTCAGAGGCCTCGCTGGCGGAGCTATATAGGTCGATCTTTCGCCCGTGCACCCCACTGCATGCCGCGCGAGAGAGCAATAACGCAGAAACAAAAGGCATATTGCGTTCTCCGTTGTAACAGGAGCAGTCCATTTACAGTTGCACGCCTTAATTTTAGAGAAGAGTACGGCACTGGACCCGCTACAGCTCAAGTGTCCGACGTTAGCAGCAGCTGTTTGAAGAAACTTCTTGTTTCTGTAAGGGGAAATGCGCGTGTCTCTCACATGCACTCTTTCAGGACGTAGAGCGTATTCAACAGTTTTGCGAGTAGTCCATAGAAATTTACCCGTGTCAGGTAGCAGTATGACATTCCTTATGTGTCTTCCTAACGTGTTTTGCGGCGGGGTTTGTGTTTCAATCATACAGGATTCAGTGGTTACAAGCTCTTCCTGATGCTGATAAACGACGACGTATATATGGTAGATAAAAATTTCTTTCCATGTTTAGATCTGAGTCGAAAAGCTACGCTTCACTTAAGTAGAAATGTGAAAATGTAAAAAAAAACTGGTATTTTCATTCGGATTCAAATCTGAGAACTCAAGTGGACAATGGAAATGTTGCGAGGCGCTCAGCAAGTAAGACGGACACTCTGAAGCGGTGTAATATATGAATAGAGTTTTAACAAAGAGAGAGACCGAATAACATCTCGTCGATGTGATAGTCAATATAGAGTAGTTTATAAGAGATATCCAGACTCGTTCGATGCCTCAGTATGTTGCACAGGAGCAGCGGGCCCATCACACTTAAAACTATACGAGCAGTGGACGACGTCCAGCTTGAAGAAGGCGTGGAACATGGTGCAAACAAAAGTTTTTGTTGAATGGGATGTTATGTTCTGTTATTAGAATGCTGTCCGGCCCCGGTAGCTGAGTGGTCAGCGTGACGGAATGTCAGTCCTAAGGTCCCGGGTTCGATTCCCGGCTGAGTCGGAGATTTTCTCCGCTCAGGGACTGGGTGTTGTGTTGTCCTAATCATCATCATTTCATCTCCATCGACGCGCAGGTCGCCGAAGTGGCGTCAAATCGAAAGACCTGCAACAGGCGAACGGTCTACCCGACGGGGGGCCTTAGCCACACGACATTTCATTTCATTAGAATGCTGACAAAAGCCATTTCCCTGCCATGAAATGAAAATACAGAGGCAGGGTGGAAAAGATTTACGACCTTTGCACTGGACGTTCATATAATAATTTGCACTAAAAGGCCACATTTAAAATATTACAATGGCCTGAAACTCGGCAAGTTTTGTTTTTGAAACGATTGCAAATATTAATTAAAATATTCGAAAAATTGAGCAATTATTTGTGAATTTTTATGCGACATTTATATTCGCGAAATTTGCATGCCTGCAAATAAAACGACGCACATTTAATACACTCATGCATATACTGGTAAAAATTAATTTTCGTTTAAACGCTGCCATCTGAAGTCTAAGTTTACGTCCGACTAACAAACAGGTTATCCCAATATAATTCAGCGACAGCTTTGTATGTTGGTATGGACTTACTGTATTATGCTAACCTTCCATACAGCAACTAAACAATACCGTGACACGAAGAAAGCTGCAGTGATTAAGCAGTGATAGTATGATCTATACACTCAGTAAATTTGGTCCATCTTCAGAAATAGTGAAAACAACAACTAAAACGAACCGTATTCTACATGTGAAAATTTCAAGATGGTGAGGAACGTGAATTAATGTCCGTATAAGTAATGGGGTAATGGAAAATTATAATGAATCGCAGTTCTGCACTGGTTCCTAATGGACAAAATACGAGTGTACGGAATATATTTATGCATTACAACGTATAGTAATGTGTGTGTGTTTGTAAGATGTATCCGATGTTTACCTAACGTAAAATATGATATATACATATATAAGTTTGTCACGGATGTGCTTCAAACCGACGCAATTTCGAAATTAGCTAATTGCACAAATTGAATAAAGAACATTAATCTCCAGACGGTGGATTATGTTTTGAATGGTAAAACTTCGGTCGTTGCTCAAATGGAAGTGACGCGGGTGGGAGAAGTGTTGAGAAGGCTGAGCTGGTAGTCTGTTTAAGTATACAGTTAGTAATTTAATAGCTCATTTTACACTCTGGAATGAAGAATGTAATAGTTTCCTACAGGTTCCTAACTACTGCGTAGCTAGCGCTTGTGACGACGTGATTAATTGCGGCTCGTACAGAATGAAACGATTAATCATTCGCCGTGTTCTCAATCCGCGAACGAAATGGGAGGTTGGTAAGTTAGATTCAAGAGGGGGTCGTGGGAGGGGAATCTAAAACAGTTAATTATTTACAAAAAATGGAAGCAATGTGTTGACTAATAAGTCAAGTTCGAGGTTTTCCCACCTTTGAGACTGATGGTAGGTTTTTTCCCGTTTCTTGTCATAATTGTGATATTTCGCTTACTTTCCTTTACACTGATGCCATTCCCCTCCTTTAAACGACAGGTGTATAGTAAATAAAAAACGCGAGTTTCCACCCACATAGCATGTCCACCTTCATCTCTGACTTTATTGTCATGGAAATACGAAGTTACTTCTTGGTAAAAAAAATCATTAAGAATTTTCGAAAGCTGAAAATGTCAGTGCATAAAGGACTAACCAGGGAAATACTAAAACTATAAATTAAAAATGGAGCCACATGGATTAAAAAGGGGAAAGTAATAAACGCATCTTCAGTCATTTGTAAAGTGACTAGAGTCATTGTGGCTACAGAGATGTACACTGAAGAGCCAAAGAAACTGGTACAGCTGCCTAATATCGTGTAGAGCCCCCTCGAGCACGCAGGATTGCCGCAACACGATGTGACATGGACTGACTAATGTTTGAAGTACTGATGGAGGGAACTGGCGCCATGAACCCTGCGAGTTTGCCAATAAATCAGTAGGAGTACGAAGGGGTCGAGATCTCTTCTGAGCAGCAGGTTGTAAGGCATCCCAGATATTCTCAATAATGTTCATGTCTGAGGAGTTTGATGGCCAGCGGAATTGTTTAAACTCCGAAGAGTATTCCTGGAGACACTGTGTAGCAATTTTGGACTTGTGGGGTATCGTATTGTCCTGCTGGAATTGTCCAAGTCCGTCGGAACACACAATGGACACGAATGATAGCAGGTGATCAGACAGAATGCTTACGTACGTGTGACCTGTCACAGTCGTATCTAGACGTATCAGGAGTTCCATACCACACGAACTGCACACGCTCTACACCATTATAGAGCATCCACCAGCCTGAAAAGTCCCCTGCTGATATGCAGGGTCCATGGATTCATGAGGTTGTCTTCATACCAGTACACGCCCATCAACTCGATACAGTTTGGAACGAGACTCGTCCGACCAGGCAACATGTTCCAGTCACCAACAGTCAAATGTCGGTGTTGACGGGCCCAGGTGAGGGGCAAAGAATTCTGTCGCGCCGTCATCAAGAGTACACGAGTGGACCAACGGCTCCGAAAGCCCATATCGATGATGTTTCGTTGAACTGTTCGCGCTCTGATTGCCTAGCATTGAAATCGGCAGCAATTTGAGGAAAGGCTGCACTTCTGTCTCGTTGACGATTCTCTTCAGTCGTCGTAGGTCCCGTTCTTGCAGGATCTTCTTCCGGTCGCAGCGATGTCGGAGATTTAATGTTTTACCGGATTCCTGATATGCACGGTAAACTCTTGAAATGATCGTACGTAAAAATTCACGCTTCATGGCTACCTCGGAGATGCTGTGACCCATCGCTCGCGCGCCGACTATAACACCACGTTCAAACTCACTTAAATCTTGATAACCTGGCATTGTAGCAGCAGTAACAGATCTAACAACTGCGCCAGACACATTTTGTTTCGTGTAGGCGTTGCCAACCGCAGCACCGTATTCTGCCTGTTTACATATCTTTGTATTTGAATACGCATGCCTGTACCAGGTTCTTTGGCGCTTCGGTGTAGAATTTAATGATAATTATGAAGTTAGTTACTGAAATAGACAAGTATGACTTCTGAATGTTCATAAAGCAATACGTTAGGCGTTGGAAAACAATTACCGAAACTCAGAAACGTAGAAAACCTTCTATGAGGACTCTGCTTCGATGAATCTCACAGTCCGAATGTGACTCGTTGATGCAATCGTGGGAGCTGGAAAATCATCGAGTTCTAGAAATTCCGGCGCAGAGCGAATCTAAAGACACCTTTAATACTGTCATACGAGTATATACTGTGCAGGGTGATACACGAGTAAAAATAAGAGAGATCCGAGAGACAGTGAAGATTTAAAATCCTTCACCTACACGGGTAACAGTTTGTAGCACAAACAATGCAGATGTCGCAATCACCAGCTTCAGAAAAAAATCATAACTGTGTGACCACTTCAATGGGGAATTTCCACTCGTTAACATACAATGCAAGCGCGTTTTTGAGGAGAGGAATAGTCAAAGCACTAGGGGCAGTGCTAGAAAGGAGGCAAAAAACGTTTTGTGTCCTTCGAAAGTTATGAGGATGATAGCATATGATGAGTTGACCTCGGACAACGATTACGTTAATCATAATGCTTCAGGTAACATGTGCAGAATCAAGCTCCAGCCAGTAGACTAACCAGAGATCATACTTGCTAGTTATTCAAAATGGTTCAAATGGCTCTGAGCACTATGGGACTTAACATCTATGGTCATCAGTCCCCTAGAACTTAGAACTACTTAAACCTAACTATCCTAAGGACAGCACACAACACCCAGCCATCACGAGGCAGAGAAAATCCCTGACCCCGCCGGGAATCGAACCCGGGAACCCGGGCGTGGGAAGCGAGAACGCTACCGCACGACCACGAGATGCGGGCTGCTAGTTATTAAATATGCGTCTGCCGGTGTACAAGAGCCTAAAATTTTTCATTTACTGTGATTTATACGAGGCGACATCAAGATGTAAGTTCCATATTACTGTAACAGGACAAGTAACTTTTACTCAGTTCTGCACTTCACGTCAACGTGACACAGATAGATGACACTGTTCTTCGATGTATGCACTAATTCAACGTAAAGAACGTTTGGAACGATCTACTATCTGCTCGAAGGTAGAGATCCCGCTCATTGTCATGTAGCCATTCCCTCCAGATGTTCTTCCAGCTTTCTGAAAAGATGGTTCAAATGGTTCAAATGGCTCTGAGCACAATGGAACTTAACTTCTAAGGTCATCAGTCCCCTAGAACTTAGAACTACTTAAACCTAACTAACCTAAGGACATCACACACATCCATGCCCGAGGCAGGATTGGAACCTGCCACCACAGCGGTCGCGCTGTTGAAAAGATGGGAATCGCATCATGCAAGATGTACACTCCCACATCAGCACCAGCCATGTATGTGTGGTTCTGGTTAAATTGTTGGCACAATTTCACTACAGAAGGACGTGATACCGCTTCCTCTCCTGGGACCCTTTAAAATCTCCTATTTTTTCGTATACAGGAGAAAAACAGGTGTCCGAAACCGTCATCCACCATCGTAACAGAACATTCCATTCATAGAAGACAAATTTATCTACGCAGCAACTAGCTCCATCTTCTTCACTGGCCACCGCGCCTATCAGTCACGATTACTGAATGACAAACAGCATTACTAGACATTCTGCCTGTGGTCCATGAACATACAAAGTCACATTTTCTGTCATAGTGATGGCCTAGTGGCAGGCGCTCGCGCCTATAACTTCGATGCTCTGTAGCATCGTAGGATAAAGTTTCTGGAAACATATTCCTATCCTCAGTTTGTTGTTCAAGACTCCCTCTACAGCCCCTCATAGTTTTTTCACAACATTTCTGTATACAATGTTTCTAACAGTAACACTTTTATTACCTGATTAATTCCAAACCTGAAATATAAGATTATACTTCTTACAGACTAGTCGATGGAACATATTAACTTATTAGGTTCGGTTAGTAATTATATGACAAAATTGTTGCCCCTGAAGGGTATTATATAGGCAACTTTCAACTGACATCATGCACTATGAACCAGGTTATCCATTTATTAATGGAGATGAAACTTCCTGGCAGATTAAAACTGTGTGCTCGACCGAGACTCGAATTCGAGACCTTTGCCTTTCGCGGGCAAGTGCTCTACCAGCTGAGCTACCGAAGCACGACTCACGCCCGGTACTCACAGCTTTACTTCTGCCAGTACCTCGTCTCCTACCTTCCAAACTTTACAGAAGCTCTCCTGCGAACCTTGCAGAACTAGCACTCCTGAAATAACGGATATTGCGGAGACATGGCTTAGCCACAGCCGGGGGAATGTTTCCAGAATGAGATTTTCACTCTGCAGCGGAGTGTGCGCTGATATGAAACTTCCTGTCGGATTAAAACTGTGTGCCCGACCGAGACTCGAACTCGGGACATTTGCCTTTCGCGGGCAAGTGCTCTACCAACAGAGCTACCGAAGCACGACTCACGCCCGGTACTCACAGCTTTACTTCAGCCAGTACCTCGTCTCCTACCTTCCAAACTTTACAGAAGCTCTCCTGCGAACCTTGCAGAATATTAATGGAGATACCTCGTACGTTTGTACTGGGAATCTTATTTTGATCATTTAATCCTCTGCTCCCTCGTTATTTCATCTCCCAAAGCTACCCATTCGTCTTGTGTTGAATATCTTTCCCTTGTTTCAACCGGTCGTTGCCTTATCTTCCCTTCGAAACGCAAAAATCCATCGGTCTTTCAATTTAACCAGAGCCCATCTCCAAAATTTCCTACCTTTATGCAATTTCTTCAGTTATGAACTGCATTTCAATACCAGTAAATTGCACTGAGGAGATAAAAGTCGCGGCAGAACTGTTACTTGCACTCAGGTGATTCATGTGAAAAGGCTTCCGCCGTGGTTATGGCCGTCCGACGGGGATTAAGAGACTGAATGCCGAATAGTAGTTGGAGCTAGACGCATGGGACATTCCATTTAGAAAATGGGTAGGGAATTCAATATGCCGAGAACCACAATATCAAGGGTGTGCTGAGCATACCAAATTTCTCACCATGGACACCACCGTAGCCGATATCCTTCGCTTAACGAAACAGAGCAGCGACGTTTCCGTAGAGTTGTCTGTACTAACAGACAAGCAACGCTGTGTGAAGTAACAGCAGAAATAAATGTGGGACATACGACGAATGTATCCCTTAGGACAGTGCGGCGAAATTTGGTGCTAATGGGCTATGGCAGCAGACGACTGTCGCCGAGTGCCCATCGCCTTTAGCGCCTCTGCTGGGTTCGTGAGATTTCGGTTGGACCCTAGACGATTAGAAAACCGTATCCCGGTTAGATGAGTTCCGATTTCAGTTGGTAAGAGTTGCTGATAGCATTCGAGTGTGGTGCAGACCGCACCAAGCCATGGACTCAAGTTGTCAACAGCCGGCCACTGTAGCCGAGAGGTTCTAGTTGCTTCAAATGGCTCTGAGCACTATGGGACTTAACATCTGAGGTCATCAGTCCCTTAGAAATTAGAACTACTTAAACCTAACTATCCTAAGGACATCACACACATCCATGCTAGAGGCAGCATTCGAACCTGCGACCGTAGCGATCACGCGGTGCCAGACTGAAGCGCCTAGAACCGCTCGGCGACTCCGGCTGGCTCTAGGTGCTACAGTATGGAACCGCGCTGCTGCGACTGTCGCAGGTTCGAATCCTGCCTCGGGCATGGATGTGTGTGATGTCCTTAGGTTAGTTAGGTTTAAGTAGTTCTAAGTCTAGGGGGCTGATGACCTCAAATGTTAAGTCCCATAGTGCTTAGAGCCATTTGCACCGTATCAAGTTGTCAATAAGTCACTGTGCAAGCTGATGGTGTGGGCTGTGTTTACATGGAGTGGGCTGGGTTCTTTGATGTACCTGAACCGACCATGGAAATGGTTATGTTCGGCGATTTGGAGATCATTTGCAGCCATTCGTATTACCAGGCCACAATTATTTGCGAGTGGTTTCTAGAACGTTCTGGACAATTCGATAAAATGATTTGACCACCCACCCAGCATTTATGAAATATAATAGAGAGGTAGGGTTCTCGCTTCCCGAGCACGGGGTACCGGGTTCTATTCCCGGCGGGGTAGGGATTTTTCCTGCCTCGAGATGACTGGGTGTTGTTGTGTCGTCTTCATCGTCATCAGTCTTCCCCATTACGGTCGGAGGAAGGCAATGGCAAACCACCTTCACTAGGACATTGCCCAGTACGGCGGTGCGGGTCTCCCGCATCGTTTCCCTACCCTCCGTCACGGACTATGGGACCTCATCATCACCATCAATCGAGAGGTCGGTTCGTGCACAAAATCCTGCACCGACAATACTTTCGTAATTACTGACGGCTATAGGGGCAGCATGGCTCAGCTTTCCTCTGGGGACTTCCAACGACTTGTTGAGTCCATGCCACGTCGAGTTGCTCCGCTATGCCGGGGGAAAGTTGGTCCTACACGATGTTAAGAAGTATCCCATGACTTTTGTCACCTCAGTGTAATATCAGAGGCCACATTAATTACGTAATTTTAAGTTTTCGATAGGACAGTTGTGTAAGTCTTCTAACATTATGTACGCCACACACACAAACAGTGGTGCGTACTGCACGGAGAGACACTTTGAGGTGGCACGAGGGGCTGTGTGAAGTTGCCACTATGTGGCGCGGTGGAGGCCGGCTGGTGGTATTTGCCGGCAGCTGGGGGCCGCGCTGCTGCATTACAATATTAACCGGCGCGGCGCTCTGCGGACTGCAGCAGGCAGGCAGCCCAGCACAGCACAGGTGGCGGTGCGGTGCGGCGCGGCCTGGCCTCCGCCGGGTCACTTCCGGCGCCTATCTGCGCGTCATCGCGTCACGCCGCCGCCACCGGCGCTATCTGGCGGCCACATCTACACGCCGCAGCCAAAGCCACGCTGCTCCTGGGAACCCTACCCTACCACCGGCCTCCCTTCCTTTTCCGTCCTTCCTTTCTTCCCTTCTGTCCTTCCGACTCTCCTTACGGCGGCCCCTCTCGGTGAACGCCTCGAGGGACGTGATCCTTCCTGCTTACTACCGTACTTCCTCCACAATAACTTTGCACCCGAGGAATGACATCTGTTTTGAGCGGAAAAGTGATTCTATCTACACCTCCTCTTCTCAAGCCACCGTGAAGTGCGAGGACCAACGTAAACAAAAACTGGGTTAAAACCATATTGACCGTTCACTGATCGTAACTGTTTCAAAAATAGGAGAGATTTTTGACTTATCACTACCAACCACAAACACACCCCTTAGAAAAATTATAAATGACTGTGCTTAAACTGACACACAGTATTTTTAGCGCAATGCAATCTGACTCTCAAAAATCCCTACAAAAGAATGGTCCTGACTAACAATAGCCTACACCTTTCTGTTGTGTACATAGTTCCGCGTAGTCAGCGCGTACACAACTTTCCCACTAGAGCGCGCCCCGCTAAGCACAACAGCGCAGGCACAGCGCTCGTCCGTCTCCGCACTACGAGATGGCGCTGCCTTAAAGACGGACCAAATTCTGCTTCCGCCGATCCGCGTATTAATATGTAATGCAGCCAGTGAGATTGCTGCTATCGTAGAACCTTTTCTCCACGCGGATCACACTCGCGCAGTGATACCTGAACGCGCGAGGTATTATAACGAGTGTACAGACCTCCGATTAGTCAGTCTGCATTAGTCTGCACTAGTCTGCACAAGTCTGTAGTCAAGTTTCAGTCTGCGCATAATAAGATTACCATATTCCTGTACATAGCCATGAAGATAAATGAATAGACTGTCAAGTATCAGAAATACGTGAGAATAAGATTAACGTACCATATATATATATATATATATATATATATATATAATCAGTTCATGATATCCAGTACTAGAAATTTACTCTTCCTGGCGGACACACGTCCAGATCGTCCGCTCTTAAAATTCTGCCATCTCTCTCCCCACATCCACCACTGCTGGCGGCTCACCTCCAACTGCGCAACGCTACGCGCTGCTCACATCCAACTGCCCGACACTACAATGGCGACTATTCCAACAATGCAAACCAGCCACAGATTGCACATAGCACAGTCAGTGATTTTCATATAGAGCGCTACATGGCGTTACCAACATAAAAACCTAAACAGCCTACTTACAGTGTTTATAAATTAGTTGTACAAAAGTAATTTTTAACTTTGAAAAGGGTATATAAGTCACAGAAATGTTTGATACAGGATTGAATGTAGTGCATCTTCAAGTTTTATTCACGTTTAGCCCGGTTAGTTCCAGACGTTCCCACTAGTTGGTATTCGCGAATTAGTAATCATGGAGTCGTATAATGGTGTAGCGTGTGAACAGTGTCGTTTATCGCTTTATGGATCCAAATCCGCTATTAGAGTTCAGAGACAGTTCAGGACTAAATATCGCAAGCTACAACTAGAAGACAAAGTGTTATTAATTGGTACAATCGTTTCACCAAAACTGAGTGTGTACCAGACAGCATGCCAGCCAGCTGTCTTTGTCGCCGTAATTGAACAATTTCAGCAGTCTTACATTCGTAGTCTGCGTAAATCAACGAGATGTGTCAGCTTAGCGTTACAGTGTGGAAGGCATTGCAGAAGCGACTGTCATTCAAACCATACAGTTCCGTGGCGACTGGCGCTAGTTATGCTCCACTTACGTCGCTGATATCGACACTCGCGTGGTCTTGTATCTCTGATGGTTCCGCCGTTGGTTTTCCGGCTTGGCGTGTGGCCGAGTGCTCCGTCTCCGGTCGGCGTTCAACGTGGCAACACGTTTTGAAGGCAGCCCCTCGTCTCTATCCTCTGTGCCTGGGCCTCACCGTCCTCGCCGTTTGCCGTGCCCCGGGTGGGCGGCGACGATTAGTCGGCGCGTTTGAGCGCGAAACGGTGGCGGGTCCGTCATCTCATGCTGGGCATCTTCTCATCGCGTAAATGGAAGCATTAAGTTACGTATGATTCGCATTCTGCTGTTAACCTTTGAAGATTTGTGAAACTTATGGTGACATTTTGCATCTACCGGAGACCATTTAAAGATGGTCCTGAATAAGAGAGTGTTATACGGAACATACGAAGTCTAAGGCTTACATTTGTTGTTCCCGCGGAGCGGAGTCTAAATAGATTTTTACTGCTTGTTTTAAAGCTTCCTTGCCGTGTTCAGATGATGTTCAGATGTGTGTGAAATCTTATGGGACTTAACTGCTAAGGTCATCAGTCCCTAAGCTTACACACTACTCAACCTAAATTATCCTAAGGACAACCGCACACATCCATGCCCGAGGGAGGACTCGAACCTCCACCGGTACCAGCCGCACAGTCCATGACTGCAGCGCCTTAGGCCGCTCGGCTAACCTTGCAATGTTAATTTGATGCAGTATGTTAATTAGTGTGCTCTTTGCCCAGTGCTAGTTTCAAACTTTCTTCATATGAAGGGCAGAGCTTTTGTTAAGTCAGTTTCATTGTGACCACTGATAAGATTTAAAAGGACTTTGTAGGATTAGACATTCTCAATTGAACCAGGCCGTCTTACTCCCACGCCCTCTTTGGGTCCTGTACTAATGTAGTGTTCCTTGGTCTGTCATTATTTATTCTAACTTTAGTTTTAGTTTTTTACATATTTCGGAAGCGCTCTTTCTGGTCTGGCCGGTTGTCAGTTTGCCATGCCATGTGGACCCTGCCGTTGCTTCCCTGGCAGTGGTGTTGGCCTCCTACTTGACAGCAACCTCCTGTGGGTCCATGCGGAGCCTTGGCCAACCAAGCGATTCGCTTAAACATTCTATCATTACTGTATTTCATTTGGTGTTGTTAACTTTTCTCATGAATATGGTTACACGAAAATTTCATCCAATCGGTTTTTTAGAGCTGATCTTTTCACTTGTTGATGCAGCTAGCAACTGATTTAAATCAAAGTTTTTAAGATTCTGAATTTGTTTGCTTTTAGATTTGTTAAATTCATTAAATTCGTTGTCATTCGGACATAAATAATTTAGAATTTTAAGTTTGTGAAAGCCAGTTGTATAATTTCTTAAGTTCTTAAGTTTCAGTAACTTGGTCCACTGTCACTTTAGAATGACGCAGTGTTATGCAAACATAACTACCTTTCCCGCCCTTTACTATTCTTTAATAATGGATCTTTCCCTATATATATGTCTGATTAGCAATCCATATTCTTTTTAGCACTGTTTATTATCCGCAAGCGTAACGGCTTGTCACCTAGGTTATTTATATATACTCCAATTTTATTTAATGCTTGACACTGATCCGTAATAAAAGATTATGTATATATAATTTCAGTTGTACTTATTGGTACCACATAAATTGTTAATTTCCAGAATGATTTCATTTAATGGAAACGGCCAAAATGTAATTAAATTTATAGAATTCATCCATTATGTAATATGTCTATAATATAATTATTTACATAATAACTCATAGATTACTGATGTCACATTGGTTGTTGTATGTATGGTATATTTTATAGGGCCTGAACATGACGTTGTTACAACGTTTAAACAAGATGCCAAAATAAAATCTACACCTTAAATACAGCTGGAGGTCTTTATTCATTTTTAATATAAATTTATACCAGCTGACGTCCCACTGTCCTCCATTTCAAGTATGGATGTACGAAGATTTTTTTAAGAGGACAAAGGTCCGAATTAAAATTTTATTGTAATTCTGTGTCAATGAAACTTGTCCTTTGTTGAAATTTTAAATATGTACGAACTACAAGTTTGTCCATTAGCAAAGATCCCTAGCTTCCTAGGAGCTTTGAGTAGCTGTGGTTAGCAGTAACACAGCTCACCTACAATTTGGAGCTGTTGCAAGCTTTAAGAGATAGTGACGAAGAAGAAAACGAGCTCAGTTTCGTGTAGAGATATTATTTTACAAAATGCAGATTGAAGATCATTTTCTTGATACAGTTATGTACTGCGACGAAGCCACCTTACATACCTGCAGCAAAGTGAATCAGCACAATGTTCGGATATGGGGTGAGCAGAAACCGTGTCACATAATCGAACATGTTTGGAACCTGCGTAAGGTAAATGTTTTTGTGCTTTAAGCTGTAACAAGATTTACGGTCCTTTATTTTTTGTCATGTCACCTGTAACTGGCATATCGTTCCTGGACATGATTGAATATTATCTAATGCCTCAATTACAACAGGATATGGGTACAGAATTTATTTTCCAGCAAGATGTCACGCCAACTACATTATCAACATGAAGTTGTCGCGTATGTCCATAGGAATGTGCAGAATGGATTGGACGTGGTGGAACAATATCCTGACCACCACTATCACCTTACTTAACCCCAGAGGACTTGTATACAAGGTTACATTAAAGACAGAGTGTCTGTTCCTTCGCTTCTAGGAAACGTCGTCGGGCTGCAACAAAGGATAACATAAGCAGTTGCCACCATATATCAAGACCTGCTTCATGGAATTTGGCAGAAAATTGATTGCAGATGGGACATTTATTGTATAACAAAAGTTAGCCACACTGAACATTTCTAAGTAAAACTTGAAGGTGTTCTACATTCAGTGCTGTAACAGACGTTTTTGTAAGTTATTAACCTTTTTCACAGTTAAAGGTTACATTTATATTACTAATATATAAACACCCCAAATTCGTTGACTACTTAAATTGTTTAGTGTATCAACGTGTTTCGAGGTATAAACCTCATCCTAAGGCTACAACGGCAAAACAAAAACATGTAACAAAGATGCTCCGAGGTACTGAAATTTGTCTGCACGATCTTGGCAAGTGCTGTGTCCATCCTAAGCAGAAAGAGAAAGATAACCTAATATGATGGAATATTCACTTCCTATGTTGGTATGCTATCTACATAACAGAGTCAATAATGACTTACTTTGTTTGTATGAGACAGCTGTCTTCTTATGATGGCATCATTTGCCTCCATTGGTATGGCCCCTTGAATCTTGTAGATTACTGTCCATAAACCTGCACAGTAAACTTAAAACACAACATCTCAATCAGCTTTACTGTATAACAGAAACAAAGTGGCAGTCAAAACGAGGCTTGTTTCGATTTAACTATCGATAAGTCTAATGTTACCAGTCACTTGCAATGTCTTCAGCGCATCCGCTGCTGAATGTCTCATATTAGTCGATGAACTATACTGCATTAAAATAGGCAGTGACCATTTGATGTTATAAATGACAGCATAAAAGTTATTTTGAAGTATTTCAAAGATACTGCTAGAAGACAGATCTTAAAAATGGTTCAAATGGCTCTGAGCACTATGGGACTTAACATCTGAGGACATCAGTCCCTTAGAACTTAGAACTACTTAAACCCAACTAACCTGAGGACATCACACACATCCATGCCCGAGGCAGGATTCGAACCTGCGACCGTAGCGATCGCGCGGTTCCAGACTGAAGCGCCTAGAACCGCTCGGCCTCACCGGCCGGCGAAGTCAGATCTTCTTAATTTCTATGAATTATCACGAAATTCTTTAAAATCACTTTTTTATTATCAATTTTAACATCAAATTGTGACACTGTATCTTATTGCAATATATTTCAACGACTATCATCACTGATTTAACAGCAAAATATCCAGAAGACATTGCAAGAACAATACCAGGATCGACATATCAATAGTTAAGTCGAAACGAGCTTCATTTTGATCGCCATCTTGTTTCTGCTGTCGAGTATAGTTGTTTCTGATGTCATGTCTTAGTTTATGAACAATGGACAACGAGAGCCATAAGATCCACGAGGTAAGCAGTCAACAAATTTTTGTGACCTGTACCACATTCTGCATAACATTTAAAAAAATCCTTGCTGCCAATAACTTTGAATACAGTTTACACTGATGAAAATGGAAAGAGTTATACCGTGAACACGTCGAACACTAGGTAATTGATACTCCAGTAGATTTGTCATATGTGTGATCAGAGTGTCTTAGCTGCTTTACAGCTATCGACATTTGCAAACCAACATATCCAGGAATTTCATAGGCCAAGCACGAGAGAAATTATAAGACCATCCTAAAAATCAGTAAAAACTGATTTCTCTTCAGTTTCAAAGAAAACCACCACATACTCAAAGCACAAACGCACGACAGACAGGTGCCTAATGACCACATAAATATGTGAAACCAGACACTATACGAATTCGCTGAACACATCAGATAAGAGAAAGTAATCCCTTCCCTCCTTCCCCACTCCCTCCTCTTCTCCTCCACCTCCACCCTCCCACCCTCCCTTCCGTTTCACACCTACCTGCTCCTTCCTCTTTTCCCCATCTCATTATCATCTAACTCTCCCTTGCCTTACTTTGCAGTCACTGTACGCTACCTTTACTCATTTGAAATATGTTATGATTCACCACCAGGAGTTGCTGATAAAGATTTCTGTGTTATACAACCAGTTTCCGTGCACCGAATATCATCAGACACCCTGTATGCCAATGTAAATAACACGTGTAAGGCTTTACAGATTGAATTGTGTTCTTTTCATTGGTATACAGGACACTTGATGATAGTCTGTGTCCCGAAACTGGTTGTATAACAAGAAAGTGTTGCCAGCAGCTATTGAAGGTGAAGCATGTCGTTTTTCAAATATTTGCGAGCTATGGGGCACTACCTCGTCATAATACCTTAGATCATCTTTGCCTTTCCTCTCTTCTTCACCCAGTCCCCGGAAATAATCTCCGTTTAATTCTTCAATTCCTACTCAGACATAATGAACGTATTGCAAACCAGAGATGAGGAAAACATTTCAAGATGAAATGAAACCATAAACCAGCGGTTAAATTTTCGGTACTACATATACTTAAACATATAAAGATGCATTTAGACAGAATCTTCTTTAAAATAAATTAAAAAATGTGCAAGCAGAAAGATGATGTAGCGAAAACGAGACATAGGATGTAATAACAAAAAAGTCACGCCTCAATATATTTTATAATGAACTGTTTATGGGTCGAAAAACAAACCAAAACTGTTATGTTTCGTTGTACACCAGTTTCCATGTTTTATATCAATAAATGAATCGCTTAAGGTGACGTAAATGAGTAATTTCTTGTAGATGTATAGACTAAACATATATACCTTGGACACTCGTTGGATATGTTAATTTATATTTCATCCTTAAGCACGCTTGTTTACAATATTTTCAGTACAGAAAAAAGCCATTGCTACAGATGACAGATTGTGTGAACGTTTGGTGGATGTTGAGCTTCGCGACTTTCAGGTGCAGATCGCAACGCATTGTGCGCAGAGAATGTGCACGTGCAGCCTGTGGCATCTTTCGGACTTCATATCGCACATCGCTGAATGTGGTGCAATGGCTACACAATGGCAGTGGCGATGTGGACGTAGGACGACAGTGTAGCAAGAGTAGGGACGGGTTTTTCCAGAAGGACTGCACGACGAAACGGTTGTGGGGTTGTTGGATTAGCTTTGATGAACAGACAAGAGACATCAGTCGAAATCCGGGCAGATCTTACAGGTGAGTGTCATCACGTTAGGAGCAAAATATTGTAAACCGGGTTGAGATCTAAAATTGCCATGCATTGTTACCTTTGATACCATACTATCCGCTATTGAAAGAAACACACACACACACACACAGACAGACACATACACGCGCGCGCGCACACAGACACCTTATTCTGATGATGGACATCAGTCACGATTAGCATGGATGTTTACTATGTGTGGTGGAGGGGGGGGGGAGGGGAGGCCCATCCCTGACCCCAGGTTTGGGCGCCCTTGTCCAGCGACCAGTCTGGCTCCTGTCTGTGGTGCTCAGGTTGACTGCAAAGTGCCTGTATATAGCCACGTGAAATGTCATAGGAAGCAGTGTTTCATTTGACTGAAGCACGTACGCCTGGGTTTCAGGCAGGATTTCCCGTTTAGTTCGATGCTATTTCAACACAGTTCGAGAACCTCTTCAGAGTTATACCAGTTTTAAGAAGAACACTAAATGAGCTGAGGCGTGAATAGAAATTTGGATTTAGGAGAGAAGCGTTCAAGGGTAGACAGAGAAGTCGCGCAAAGCCATAGTACCAACCAGGGTAGCATTGTGGTTAGTGCATCTGTCTAGTGGGCAGGGACCCGGTTTCGAATTCTGGCCTCGGTACAGATTTTCATTCGCCGCTTCAGTATGGATATATGCACAGTACAAGAGTGTACTTCTTTCCTTGAGGGACACACACACCCACCCTCTCTCTCTCTCTCTCTCTCTCTCTCTCTCTCTCTCTCTCTCTCACTCTCTCTCTCTCACACACACACACTACACGCGCGCTCGCATACACACTACTTATTCTGATGCTGACTATGGACATCGGTCCCGAGTAGCATGGATGTTTAATCATTTATTCCCGCTATTTGATGAAGATATCCACATCATCATCGTCTTCTTCTACAGTTAGCAGCACCTGGCTGGGTCTATTTAGAACACAGTCTCTCCATCTTTGTCTGTCCTCACACCACATTTCCCTCTCCACTGTGTTCCAGTGTTCTCTTCGTCACACGTTCCTCCACCTTAACGATCCATCTGTCTCTCGATCTTCCTCTAAATATCTTGACTTCTATTGTCCTTCCATAGACCTGCCTTCGTACCCGTTCGACTCCTATTCTTTTAACATACCGTAGTCGTCTCCATCTTGTCTTTTCTATGGTCACTTGTGTGGGTTTCCCCTTCACTGTTACTCTCGTATCTTACTCCCTACTCTATCTTTCTACTGAATATTATTCTGCTGTCTTATTCCGGTTTTTCGAAATCTTGTATCTTGCTCATCTGCCTTTTCTTTATTACCCACTAATTGGGGCACAATTACACGGTACTGCGTTTGATAAATTTTTGACTGATGCATCATGGAGTAACACTTTCCAGCTCCATCACTGTGGTTGCTTTCTTTTCGGTTCTAGGTTATTGATACTCCCTGAATAAAGCGGTCTTCTATGTGGGTTCGAATTTCTCATTATTTCATAAAAGGCTATAAAAATGTTTTCGTTCGGTGGCCCTACAGTCCAGAATCAGACAAAGTCGCCGGCAACCACCCATCGACGCATCAGGTAAAACATGGTGTCCTGCTGCTTGAGCAAGTCCATAGCTGCCTGCTGCACGTTCTCGTCTGAGAAGAACCGTCGACCTTTCAAGGCCCTTTTTAAGGGAACGAAAGCGTGATAACCGCATGGGGAGAGAACAGGACTATAGGTTGGAGCTCCAGTGTATCCCACTTCTGAGTTAAGACGTTTGTGATAAGGGACTAGTGTTATCATGGAGCAGTAGCAATCCGTCCCACAACGGTGTTTTTCGACGGACACGCTGCCCCATACCCGTTCTTCATTTTCCAATGGATATATATCGGTATTTGTCCCTCGATAGCCAAGAAAAGAATAACAGCACGTTGGTCGTGTTTGGACTGAACTGGCAATAGCGTCACCGTACTTCACGTTTCCGCATTCACCGCAATCACGTCAGAAAGACACCAGTACCACATTAATCCCTTGTCTGTATGTCGATGCTTGTATACCAGCATCGGAGTCGCGCTGCGATGCATATACGCTGCAGTAACACCCTCAAATGGGAACTTTCTAGTCACCTCTTATACGAATCTAAATTTTGTCTGACCAACTATGATATCTAGCCACTCTCATTACCTCGCCATCCAGGTCTTTCTTTACGCCACCATTTCTTTCGTCAGCTCTTCTGTCTGCGCGTCTGCAACTTCATAACGGCCAGTATGACAAACTGTACTAAAAAGCTCTCTCTTTGTCCTATATACTCCTCCCGCTTTCACTTCTCGTTATTCTGAATTCAGGCATGGACACTGAAAAGGCCAATGTACTGGATTTCGGCGCCAGAATCACCGTGTAATTCCAGGTCTTTTTCACTCCAGCGTCAATTAAAACTGAAGTTCACAAGGGTTCCATTATTTTTGAATCTCAAGAAAGGGAAGTCTGTTGGATTGTTGAGTTGTGGTAAAGTGCCTGGACGGCTCAGATGATTGTGGATAATTGCACACACACATTGTTACCAAGAGTATTAGCGCTAGCCGTTTATGGGCTTTATGCAAGTTTATTATGTCATCTCAGTCAAATATAGTTTGTCAGGAGAATAAAACGTTCTGGTATGGATATGTGGAACCAAATTTTGTATGACCCCTGTACCCTAATAAATACCTTCTTATGTTAGAAACCAAGCTCCAGCATATGTTAAGGTTATTTAGATCTCCAGTATATCATCAATATAACGCTGTCGATCAGACAACATCGACTATTTCTTCTTTTTTTTAAAAAAAATAAAACCGATTTCCATGATCCTCTTTCATGTAAGTGTCATAATATGCAACTTACTGGAGTTCTAAGCTGAATGTGTGCAATCTTCCTGGGCACATCTTTCACTGAATGTTTATGCATATGAGGAAGTTATACAAATAATGTTTAGTAAAACTGTCTAAAGCATAACTAGCTTCGGTAATGGATGCGGCATTGGCTTAAGAATCTCTGTAACCTTTTGTCACTCATTGACTATTACGAAAACCATTTATTGGTGCACTACATCTTTATTAATGCTTCATGGACACTGATTCGTTTTGATTTTACTGTTCTTAATAATTGTATTACTCGAAAAATAAAACTACAGTTTCCTCTACAGTGTTTTCATCGTTTACGTCGAGGTTTTTACTTTTGAATAACTTGTTTACAAGAAAGGCCAATAACGAAAGTTAACAAGGAAGTCCTGTCGTCAGTGTACATTTGTCTTAACACAGTTCCAAATAGCTACCAACACGACTTCAGTGTCTGACATGAGAACTTGTTTATTGACTGGCAGGAGGTCTCTGAACACTTATGTACTCTTGCAGTGGCAAGGTAAGTAATTAAAAAGCATCCATAAAAAATTCCTACAACGACAGCGTCCACATTCTGCCGTTTCCTCTCAACGTCATACACTTCGCCTTTGCGTTTCTAAGTGGTTATAAATAGCCTGCAAAATAACTACTAAACACAGTGTATCTGACCTGACTTCGCAGACTGCAACAAAAATTTGACAGTTAGGGAGGACATAGACCATATTGTCGCATATGTCATGTTAGCGATTTTATCGCATCATTCAAGTTAACAGGTTCATCATAAAACGTGTGAATTGCGATCTACGTCATTTATTGAAGACATGTCTTGGAGTCCAGACTGTATACTAGTTAGATTCCTTTCGAAGTACGCTAATGAAAAATTCCATCGAAACCTCTTGCTCTACAAAAGATCAATACCAAACGCAGGAAATTTGAGGAGGTCACAACTATACACAAGAAAGGATTTAGAAGTAATCTCCTGTATTTTAAGCACGAATATTTTAGGTTATCTTCACCGTAACTGTTAACGATATCCAGTGAAACAAGTTTACCTTTCCCCACAATGCGTTTCGAAGCTTTAAAGCTCCATCATAAGGAGGATTTATGTGGATTAATACAGCATGAGGCTTTGAGGTAACCTGTGGCATTATTTCCAGTAGTCACAAGCTCCTTTCTCGCATATATACCGCAGACTTTATAAACTTTATAAAAAAAGTGTGACGGTATACCGGACGTCCGTCCTGACAGTCGCCATACTCATGTTCTCTGATGTTTCGGCTGATACTTCCAACTTCATTTTTGCAATCTATATCTGGAAACAGCCCGAACAAATACTGCTCAACACGTCGTTCATGTGACTCCCAGTGTCGACGGAAAGCTTCGCATTGTTTCCGTTACAAATACATAGATTTTTAAAGCGTAATTTTACGTGCCCTTACGACAGAGCGGTCCGAAATTAATCTAACGCAATACCTACTTTATCGGTATGTGTTAACAAGGACAGCAAAAGACGAAGAATAGCCAGTACTCCAGAAGCAACTGAGCTGCACTGATGCATGGCGTTGGCACTCAGCGCGGGACAGTGTGTTACCGTCGGTGCTGGAGAACTGGTTATTCTTCGTGTTTTACTATCCTTACTAATGCATTTCGATAGATCGAATATGCTATTAGACTAATTTTGGACTGATCTATCTAATGGAAATATATTTTGTTGTGTCTTATCTGTGTAGGAAAAATCGTCATCGTAATAGAAATAAGAGAGGTCAGAGCTCTCACGCAAAGATTTAGGTGATATTTTTTCCACGGGCTATACAAGAATGGAAAGGTCGATATAGTCTGAAAGTGGCTCCATGAACTCTCTGGCCAAATCCCCAAATACTTCAGTGTAAATTGCAGGGCTGTCATGTAGATGCGGGTGTGCAGTATATGTAGAAGTGAAAGGAGTAGTCTATAGGCGATTATCTAAATTCGACTTCTTATGAGCGGTATTCATATCGTCGAAAAAAAAAGACTACATTTTATCTCATTGATTGATGCATGCGTTTAGTGTCCTGTTAACGGGAAAATATTGTATGATATGGTGTGAATAGGAAATTTCATTATTCTTAAATATATTCGTAAAGTTTTCCAACGTCGCGAGAATATTGACACTTGTATGAGGAATTTAAATATTTTAGTGAAATTAAATTATGTCATAAAATAAAACACATCCCTAACAGGCACGCTGCTCTTCCGAATAGCGTCAAGATGGCTGTTTAGTTTAAATTTGCCTTCCGACAAACTTTGTTGTAACGAACGCTACCCTGAAGTTTTCAGTGCACGTCTTTTGCATTACG
Organism: Schistocerca americana; assembly: GCF_021461395.2. Classification (NCBI taxonomy): domain Eukaryota; kingdom Metazoa; phylum Arthropoda; class Insecta; order Orthoptera; family Acrididae; genus Schistocerca; species Schistocerca americana. The sequence continues at coordinate 360,988,128 of NC_060126.1, forward strand.
CCGGTGATGAGAAATCATCCGGCAAAATTTAGCTTCTGTTGTGTGGTCAGATGGCACTGATGAATCTTTTTTTCGCTGCTGTTCATTAGAATTCGAATTAGTAATCTTCAGATGGAGTATCAGATACGATCGCACCTTATCGGTGTTGTTATGGTATTCATTGTCCTGACCTATTTAGTACGTTCCTTACAGACAAATTTTTAAGTCTGGTTTTAATCGATGTTTCCATTTGTTTGAGTTTATCATACATCTCACTTCCGCAATCAGTATGATATGCTCTAGCTATCTACTGTTACAATTTTTTCCTCTATGTTGCACGTAGCATTGTCAAGTTAAATATTTATAGATGCCGGGTGAGATGTTCTATTAACGTGCAGAGATGTCCTTCGACTATATTTTCTGTTGCCTCACCATTTCGAGTACATCTGTCCAACTAATTTGAGATGATCTTCGTGAAGTAAACACTATTCTAAGATAATAAAGCGATGCACCCCTAAGGAGTTATGTAAACTGGTCACACATGGACTTAAATTGATATTCCTGCAAGTATTGACGGAAAAAGCGAATCTGTAAACTTTGGCGGCCGATGGACGAATGTGCGACACTGCAGCGCATTTTCACCGCCCAGCTGCCAAGGCTAATAAACAGGGGACAAGTCGACACCACTGCATAAAGTCTTCACGAATTTTATTCCGTGTACTCAGCTGGACAGTAACTATGTCCAGCAAAAGGCGCGTTAACAATATACGCAACAGTTAACATTTGAGAGAGGACATGTAGTTGGACTCAAAGAAGACGGTTGGATTAACTGGCGAATCGGTCGACACTTAAATAGGAACGGTGCCACTGTTCGATGCTGTTGGCCGAACACAGCCTCAAGGAGGAAGCGATCGACCTAGAGAGACAACAGAATATGAGCACCGAACTGTCCTCAGAGAGCCACACAGAGGCCCAGACTGATGATTGTCCTCGATACGACGCGCAACTGGTGCTTCAGTAACCACAAGGAGCATTAACAGGCGTCCCGCAGAAAGTTCGCCGACTGCCAGTGACCTCTGTACGCCAACATGCCCGCTTTGAGTCGTGTCAGGCACATTGGGCCTGGAATTCCAGTTATTCGGGTAGAATTTCCTTCGGTTCAAAATGGCTCTGAGCACTATGGGACTCAACTGCTGTGGTCATTAGTCCCCTACAACTTAGAACTACTTAAACCTAACTAACCTAAGGACAGCACACAACACCCAGCCATCACGAGGCAGAGAAAATCCCTGACCCCGCCGGGAATCGAACCCGGGAACCCGGGCGTGGGAAGCGAGAACGCTACCGCACGACCACGAGATGCGGGCTTTTCCTTCGGTAATGAGTACTGCTTCGAACCGAGCTCCGATAACCAGCTAAGACGTGTCTGGAGACGCCCAGAGGGTAGTGGGACGCCAGCCTAAATAGCACCCTCCTTACGGCCCAAAAACCACGAATTAAGGTCTGGGGTGCCGTTTCATTTTATGGCAGAACCGCTTTGGTTGTTAACCGCTGCATGGTACAGCACAGCCGTACGTCGACGTATTCTGTGCCCCGTTTTGTTGCCCTTCGTGCAAGATATCGTGGCCTTACATTTTAGCAAAGAAATTCCCTCCCGCACATGGAGAGAGTGTGTACTGCTTCTCTTCGTGCTTGCCAAACCCTATGTTGGCCAGCAAGGTCACCGGATCCCTCTCCAATTGAGAACGTTTGGAGCACTACGGAAAGGGTTTCTACAACCAGGTTGAGATTTTGACGATCTAACGCGCCAGTTGCACATAATCTGGCACGATATTCCTCAGCAGGTCATCCAACAACTCTATCAATCAATGTTAAGCAAGATAACTGCTTCATGAGGGTCAGAGGTGGACCAACACATTATTGGCTTCCTCAAACTACGAAGCTCTTTCTCTTTAATAAATAATCCAATTTTTCTGAAACGGTAGTCATTTGTTTATCTGTACGTGAACAAAACACTTACCGATTTAAATCCCATTAGGACAATTTATTCGTGATACCTCGTTTTCTACATCTTACAGCGCCTATCATGGAGGAGCTGGATCGGACTGTGATCCAAAAGATAGTCCTCCGTTACGGGAATAAATTTTTGGCATTTAACCTGTTTTTTTTTTTTTTTTTTTTTTTTTAGAACTGTTACTACTATTTTGAAAGTGTCATATATTAAAGGTAGATGAGCATGTTAAAATGCTTAATTATACATTTAAGATGACAGCACAGAGAGCCATGGAGAGATCAATGCTTGGCTATACAAGAAAGGACAGGAAAAGGGCAGATGACATCCGGTTTGTCACGAAGGTTAATGACATCTTAGAGACAGTAGGTTCCTTGAAATGGCAGTGGGCTGGCCACGTCGCAAGAAGAAAAGACAACAGATGGACGAAGCTAGTACTGGAGTGGAGTCCGAGAGAGCACCGGAGGCCTAGAGGAAGACCACCAGACACATGGGACCAAGACATCAAGAAGATCGCTGGTAACATCTGGCAGAGAACTGCACAAGACCGTCCCACTTGGAGAAGACTGCTGAAAGCCTACCTGAATCCACGACTCGAAGAGGCCACATCATTTAATGATTAAATTGGCTGATGATGATGATGACGATGTAAAAGTTCTCAAACTGCTGACAAGGAATGTATACGGGGTGGTCGGAAATTCCCGCTGCAGACTTCTAGGACTTGTAGAAGGGAGTGAGTACATCGTATTTTGAGTAGGAACCCATGTCCGAAAAGGTCATCCAACGAGACTACAGAACGTCAAGGTTATAGGCACGGGCGTCTGTAAATGTACGTATACACAGGGTGATTTCGTGATGATGTTACAGACTTTCTAGAATGATGGAGAACGATAAATGTATTGGTTCAAATGGTTCTGAGCACTATGGAACTTAGTTTCTGAGGTCATCAGTCCCCTAGAACTTAGATCTACTTAAACCTAACTAACCTAAGGACACCACACACATCCATGCCCGAAGCAGGATTCGAACCTGCGACCGTAACGATCGCGCGGTTCCAGACTGTAGCGCCTAGAACCGCTCGGCGATTAATGTATTAATTTGAAGTAAGGATCGCTGTACCGGAAACGAACGAATGTCCAATAAACGTGGGATGTAAAGTGCTTACCTTAACAGCTTGCAAGAGTTTCTCAGTAGAGGAGATGTGTTTCACATTAGCGAAGATGAACGAATGGTCATAGCTCCTCAGGTATGCAATTTAGAGCCGACGTTTATTGGATATTTTTTCTCGTTTTTGTCCACACCATCACCACTAAATGTTACCAGCCCTACACTCTTCGCAACACAAGAACCGCTACATGTATTCAACTGTCAGAGGTATCAGAACAGTTTTCGTTTATAACTTTCGACTCGTTCGTTTCCGGTACAGGGATCCTTACTTCAAATTAATACATTTATCGTTCTCCATCATCCTAGAAAGTCTGTAACACCATCACAGAATCACCCTGTGTATACATAAATTTACAGACACCCGCGCCTATAACTTTGACGCTCTGTAGTCTCGTTGGATGACGTTTCCGGACATGGGTCCCGGTCTAACGCGCTGCAGTCATGGACTGTGCGGCTGGTCCCAGCGGAGGTTCGAATCCTCCCTCGGGCATGGGAGTGTGTGTTTGTCCTTCGGATAATTTAGGTTAAGTAGTGTGTAAGCTTAGGGACTGGTGACCTTAGCAGTTAAGTCCCATAAAATTTCACACACATTTGAACATTTTTGAAGTCTGTAACGGGAATTTCCGACCACCCTGTATACTATTTACGGAGCATATTCCGCTTCATAAAAATTATGAAGTCGTGGAAACAGGAACGGTTAAGTACAGCTCAGACCGACGTCAACACCCACATACACGGCTAAGGCGTCAGCCTCCAAGCCCCTTTTAAGGATTAACTGGATGACCTCATAAGTGAGCGATGCAAACGCTATAGACATCCTGCTCCACATCTTTAGGGTGTTGTCTTGCTACATCATAGTGCAATGATTCAGATGGCTAACTAAAGAAAAGCAGTAGTCATATTACATGCATGTTAACGCTAGCGCCCTTTTCCTGGAGACTACAGTTAATTGAGCATTGCTCGCACTTCTGGATTACTTCCAAAGGACGTATGCTACAAGATATAAAGTATCCTGTTACCAGCAATTACTTGTCAACCATATTAGGACGGCGACGACAAGTGGTATTCGAACCAGATAAGTAGAACGCTTGGCCGCGGAGGTTAGTTATACAACCAGTAAAACCACCGATTCTTCAAACAATCGAGGTCACATGTGTAAAACAGCTTCAAGCATCTTATTGAGAAAGAGTTAATGTGTTAAACATTTGACGTTAAGCGTGTAATAAAAAAGTTTAGAAAAGGTATTAAATTACTTGTACAGATTGTTACTATCCTCTATGTGTTCTCCTTATCAAACCCTGAAAGAATATAGTCTGTGAAATTAGCGCTCCGTTATGAACAAAGGCTAGTTTTGCATGCATCTTATTGATTATGAAGTCATATCTCCTGAACAATGTCTGTGCAATGACATAATTTTGCAGTTACGTTCAGTTGTATATGTAGATATATCTTCAAAATATTTTGCGAATAGATCCAGTAATGAAGTAATAAACTGCCTGACTGATGCGACAGTTTTACTGCCGGAACATCGGAAATGCGATAAATGATAAACGTTTTTCCTTCTGTCAGTTTGTGAGGGGTCTCAGCGAGAGTAAGTTTAGTTGGAAGGTTCGATGCAACTCGTTTAAATCCTCTCGCCCTCAAATTCTGAATAGCTTTCGGTGGATTACACTGCCTCAGGGCATATACACAGTTTCTAACTGCAATATTTCTCTTAGTTTCTTGAACCATTAACTTAAGATTAGAACTCGTAATGAGCAAAATGTCACTGAAATTTAAATTTTTAATTCGGTCAATGATTACGTGAAATAGTGAAAAACCAGTTTATATATGAAGATGGTATCTGTCCTTTCGGACATGTCCGAAAGAACAGATACCATCGGCGACCACGCAGCTCGTTAGAATGAAATTACAATGAAATGAATACCCCTAGCTGCATACAAGAGTTGATATACGTCAACAGGAACAGTTGAAAATTTGTGCTCCGACCGGGGCTCGAACCCTGGATCTCCTGCTTACATGGCAGACGCTCTATCCATCAGAGCCACCCAGAACACAGAGGATAGTGCTCTCCGGCCATTTGACCATGCTATTCTGTGCGGATGCACACACGGTGCCAGAAATCTTGCGGGAATCGGCAGTAAAGCCGCGAGTAATGAGTATAATGGGCAGGAGCACTATGAATATAGTGCGGGACAATAAGTTGCGAGTGTGGGTCTCACGGGAGGCATGCCAGAGGTAAGTGTCTGCAGTCGCACTATCCTCTGTGCCCTCGGTGGCTCAGATGGATGCCGGCACGATAGCTCAGCGTGTTCGGTCAGAGGGCTGCTCGCCCTCTGTAATAAAAAAAAAATGAGTAAAGGAATCAACGATCAATTTGGGTATTCATTTAAATGTAAAAACCAATTTTTGTTGTCCCTGGAATCCGTTAGATGGGCAACCTGTAACATCCGTTAGGTAGGCAACCTGTAATTAGATTGGTTGACAGTGTACCCTGTTGGTCGTTTAGTAATATAGCTAAGATTAATAAAATAACAGACGTCTACTGTCGTGCACTTAACCGTGTGTTGGAGATGTAAGGAGGTGGAAAGATACGCGTACGTGTAACTGCAGTGGCTGAGTGTACGTTTTACTGAAATAGATGCCATGTCTGTAATACTGCTTCGGTTCCCACGTGGTACTCAAGATAAGGCTCTTTGATATTGCTTAATTGGTTGTGGAGAAATTTTCGAATGATTTCTGTAGTTCTTATGCGTGGCAATTTGTAAAGAGAGATGAAGAATGGCTTGAGAGTTACGATGTTTGCCTATGCATGGTCATGTAGGAGTAGTGTACCACCGCCCTTCTTCGAGTACATATCTAGACCGGAGAGGAAGAGAAATAATTGTGTAGTGTTCTGCAACGAAAGTCAGAGGAGGAGTGCAGACGTGGCCTTGCTGCAGGGGTCATTGCGTAATTAGCCTCAAGTGTCTGCGGGAAATTACGGAAAACCTCAATCAAGACGAACATGCAGGCAGCAGGATCCCACTCTTTTCAAGAAGAGTGTGTTAGTAATTTTGCAACGTCGCTCTGCAAACAGTTTAACGCGAAACTAGAAATTCTAGGAAATGTTCAGGCAAGGTATTTCCACAAATGAAACTCGCGTACCGTGGCACAAATAAAGTCTTCCGACTAACAGTGGACTTAACCCACTATTGCATGTATTTTTTTTTTATTTGAGTGAAAAACATACCTAGAGATAGTGCCTGACACACAAAATACTGTGTTACTGTTTTAACATAGACAATTTGATTTAATTTTGATTTATTTAGTATTTTAGGGTTGTTTCCGTACGACAAAAAACCGAAAATATTGATTAATTATTAATCGCTCAGTTACGGACACATGGAAACATAATCTGCACTATCATTAAGAATCATTCTACATGCCTTAAAACTCCAACTAGATGTGAACTAAGTGGCAGCAATAATTCATTTTTTCATCTGTTTTGCCGCATATTTACGTACACTCGACCTCAAGCAAAGGTTATCGATACTGAAGTGTTTCTTTCAACATAATGACGCCACACACAGTCTAGTTCGATGCAGCCAAACTACGTTTGTTGCCAGACGGCAACGTCATGCATATACGAGTGTTTCGCTTGACATTATAGGTAAATTTACGGTTGGTTGGCAAATGGCAACACCATGCAGAAAAAGAGTTAACAGGAAAACTTTAAACTGCCAATGAGACAGGTAGGAAAGAGAAACAGCCCCTAGGTGAAGATAGGAATGGCATTGCAAAATTTTCATGAGTAAGTAACAACACTAGTACCCATGTTTCCCTGATTAACATTCGATAGATATTCTTCCTTTGAATCTCTTTTCAAAGTGTTGTAATCACAACAAAGTATGTCAGAAACACTGATGTCATGGTTGTGCTCTTGACGTCAGACACCATGTTTTCCCATGCATACTGTTAGCCTCACAACTGAGGGCCTGAGAAATTAAGAAAGAGCCACTATGAGGCTAAACTTTGTTTCTTGTAGCCCATGCTTCCTACAAGTGGTAGACGGTTATCTTCAAAGCCGGTCCGCAAAACATGGAAAGGTGCCCCCGACTTTGCACTCAGCGCCGCACTGCCCTCCAAATGGACGTCAGGTTATGCAGTTGAATAGGTGGACAAAAGCTTGTAGCTCCCGAGGCGACAGGGAAGGCCTCAGTTCTAAGAAACCATCACCCGGGTCGCCAGTCGTTCTTCCTGGCCGGTCCTCTTTGGCCGTAACATTCCCTGCTCACCTGCCTCAAATACAACACAATGTATATTCGCATGACTCCTACAACTTTCACAAACAAGAGAGCCCTTCACTGTGTTAAGAGAGGAGGGAAATGAAAATTATACGGAGTGCCAGAATAATACAAGTGTTTGTCGCATGCTCTCAAGTATGAAACGGAATCTGATTCCATCATAATCAAAGAAAAAGAATGATGTTAAAGACGACACCCCAAGAACTCTCTCCAGTAGAGATATTAATGTGTATTACAGGAGAACACATACAGTTTACCCACCAACAGCAGTTAAGTTTACCTAGTTCACTGCGGGGGAAGTCACTCAATCGCGGGAAGTGAGATTCATTGTCACTGTTTAGTGTCCATTTTCATTTTTTTCTCTCTTACAGTTTCAGACAAGTACCGGGATTCCCCCTATATTAATGTTAACACTCTCCCGCTGGTCAAAAAAATCTGTGACGATTTTTGTTGTCCTCCTTTGAATGTGCTTAGTATCCCCTGAAATTTCTGTCTGGTATGGGTTCCACAGATTCGAAAAGCTTTCTGTGATGGGTCGCACGGTGTTTAGTAAGAAATCTCCTTTGTAGATTAATTAAATTTTCCCAGTATTTGACCAATGACCCAGAGTGTGCCACCTGTTTCACCTAAAACTTTGCGTATGTGACCGTTTCATACACACGCAACTGGTTGTATAAGGTGATCAGAAACAGTGTTGAAAGCTTGTAATGGTGCTACAGCGTAGGTTCTGCTGAGAAATAATTGATATAAACGATACTGATAGCAAGTATCGTTTCCGACTTAATTAGCATTGAAGTTTCTTCAAATCGAAAGACCAAACAATAGAGCGACGCAAAAATTGGACATCGGACGATGGCAAGGATCAAGTTCACTACCGTCAATTTTTTTTTTTTTTTCGGTTTCAGCTAACCAAACGAAGGACCGTTTGGCATCAGCGCCTCTGTCAGCCATCTTCGATTTGCGCACACAACGACTTGACTGAATAACTTGAACGCTAATTAAATCGGAAAAGGCGCAATGTAACGAATTCTTTTCTGAAAAATTGTTTCTCAGCACAACCTTGCCTGAAACACCTTTACAAGCTTTCCAGAATGCTTCTGACCACCCTGTATACATACACGGTATTGGGTGTATGAGTGCAGACACTTTTATTGGTGCCAGAGGACATTCTAATGATCAACATTAAACCAGTATTTAATTCATTTACAGACTAGTAATTACAATTATTAGCAGTAGTATGTTTCAGCCTGGTTAGTGCTCCTAAGTATATGCGGCAAGAGCAAGCCATTGATGTAGGTGTCGAGGGTTCTACGTGTCTTGAGGAACAAATTGAGGATAGAAACCCACTTCCGAAAACGTCCTCTAACGACGCTACACAGCATCGAACCTGTAGGTGCCTGCTCCTTCCACTAGGCGACCCTTGGCAGCAAACCTGACTTTGTAAGCTGCAGACCGTAGGTACAGCTTCTCGCAGTGGTGTCTGATACTCAGAAATCCCTCTTCCTCGCAGACTATAATGACAATTATCTCAGAGCCCTGTTTTTCCCTCCAAGCACCTTCAGCTCAGACTTCTCAGCTTCCCTCGGTTCGTGCTGTCCCGTCATTATGAGTCATTTACTTGTGTATAGATATTCGTATTCGATCACTGTGTCATAGCGTCCGCCCCCGGTAGATGAGTGGTCAGCGTGACAGAATGTCAATCCCAAGGGCCTGGGTGTTGTGTTGCCCTAATTCTCATCACTTCATACCCATCGACGCGCAAGTCGCCGAAGTGGCGTCAAATCGAAAGACTTGCACTAGGCGAAAAGTCTACCCGACAGGAGGCCCTAGTCTCACGACATTATTGTTATTACTGTGACATAGTGACTGAGTTTAGCTTTTATTGAGATTGTCTATGTCTTGTGTAGGACATGTGTCCTGCAAACAGCAGCGGATATCTTCTCTCTCATGCTGTCGTTCGCTTCGTTTTCTCTAGTTTACAAGTGTGCCGTTTCACCAAGCCATCTGAAGCTGCTACTTTTCCCATTTTATAGTGCACTGTTGCTGTGTGATAAGGTTGGCTTTGGGATGTTGGTGATGTACTTTGTTTTCTCGAAAACAACTGGGAGATCAGATTTTTCTGCTTGCTCCTTCAGCAGGCTTATCCGTTCCACAACTGTACCTGCATTTATCGGGAGGATCGCCAGGTCATGGGTGAATGTAAGGCAGTTGACTATGAAACCGTTATTTGAACCTCCAATGTGAGCTTTGGTCAGTAAACCTTTCCCAGCCAAAATATCATTTATCGGAATATCAAAATAATTCCAGCCTGAATTTATATGCCTTCCTATAATTGTGTTTCGTTACACCTGTTTACGATTTTGCTAGTTGTGGTATCGTAGACTTATATCAGCTCACTGGATACCCCCACTGTTGATGGCGGCAGCGCAAGTTTCTGCCAGACGCCCGAGCGGTTCTAGGCGCTTCAGTCCGGAACCGCGCTGCTGCTACGGTAGCAGGTTCGAATCCTGCCTCGGGCATGGATGTGTGAGATATCCTTAGGTTAGTTAGGTTTAAGTAGTTCTAAGTCTAGAGGACTGATGAACTCAGAGGGTAAGTCCCATGGTGCTTACAAGGGAACCTCCCCATCGCACCCCCCTCAGATTTAGTTATAAGTTGGCGCAGTGGATAGGTCTTGAAAAACTGAACACTGATCGATCGAGAAAACAGGAAGAAGTTGTGTGGAACTACGAAAAAATAAGCAAAATATACAAACTGAGTAGTCCATGTGCAAGATATGCAGTATCAAGGACATAGCGAGCGCAGGAGCGCCGTGGTCCCGTGCTTAGCGTAACGAGCTGCGGAATGAAAGGTCCTTGGTTCAAGTCTTCCCTCGAGTGAAAAATTTAACTTTTTGTTTTCAGTTTATGTGACAAACTCTTATGTTTTCATCACTTTTTTGGGAGTGATTATCACATCCACAAGAAAACCTAAATCGGGCAAGGTAGAAGAACCATTTTACCCATTCGCCAAGTGTACTAGTTAGGTGGGTCGACAACATATTCCTGTCATGTGACGCACATGCTGTCACCAGTGTCGTATAGAATATATCAGACGTGTTTTCCTGTGGAGGAATCGGTTGACCTATGACCTTGCGATCAAATGTTTTCGGTTCCCATTGGAGAGGCACTTCCTATCGTCAACTAATCGCACGGTTTTGCGGTGCGGGCGCAAAATACAGACACTAAACTTATTACAGTGAACAGAGACGTCAATGAACGAACGGACAGATCATAACTTTGCGAAAATAAAGAAAGTAAAATTTTCATTTTGAGGGAAGATTTGAACCAAAGACATCTCGTTCCGCAGCTGCTCACGCCAACCACGGGACCACGGCGCTTCTGAGCTCACACTGTCCTTAATATTGCCTATCTTAAGCATGAACTACTCAGTATGTATATTTTGTTTATTTTTTCATAGTTCCACAGAACTTCTTCCTGTTTTCTCGATTGATCTGTGTTCAGTTTTTCAAGGCCTATCCACTGTGCCAACTTATAACTAAATCTGAGGGGGGTGCGATGGGGATGTTCCCTTGTTAGAGCCATTTGAACCATTTGTCAGACGCCGACAGGGGTCGTGCACGATCCAGCTGGCCCAATGGGGCATGCCCGCTGAGCCGCGCTTCCAGCAGCTCTGTACCAAGAGCGCCCTCTGTCGCCGCAACATTGGATGTTCGGTGGCAGACATACAGGGCATTCGCAATGAGGCATGACTCAGTCGCAGCGCTGTCGTCACAGGGGTTATGGCCCTGTCCCTGTTTGGAAATTTGCGGTAAGGTCCTACAGGACAAAACTGCTGAGGTCACTGGTCTCTAAGCTTACGCAATGCTTAATCTAACTTAAAATAACTTACGCTAAGGACAACACTAACACCCATGTCTTAGGGAGGACTCGTGCCTCCGACGGGGGGAGCCGCGCGGTCCGTGACAAGGCGCCTCAGACCCTGTCACTGTCGTTCCCACATTAATTAGGAGAGCTTCACCCTATGATGCTGTACTCGAATAGTGATGACAAAACTAGAGGCTACATTTGAATTTAACTTTGCTTATTGTCTTTAAAACATGCTACCAGTTTCGACACCATATGGTGTCATCTTCAGGCCCCTAACATAACCTGCCATCCAAAACTGTTTTCATGTGCGATGAATAAAATCTTATGCAGTGGGCCAAAATTAACTGGATTCCATACCTTTCCTGTCAATAATTATCCCAGCATGGTCAGACGACGAGTTGTTGTCTGACCATGCTGCCCTTGTTATTGCCATGAAAGGTACGGAGTCCAGTTAATTTTGGCCTGCTACATACGATTTTGTTCATTGCACATGAAAACGGTTGTGGGTGGCAGGTTACTTTCGGGACCCGACACCATGTGGTGTCGAAACTGGTAGTATATTATAAAAAGAATAAATGTCATAAGATTAAAATACAGCCGCTGGTTCTTTCAACATTATTCAAGTACTACATGCCTGGCTGCTGTCCCACTCGATGAATTACCAGGGACTACGATGCTGTTGTTGCTATTGCATTAGCTGGACTTTATTGCTGCATGTTATTTGTAAAGAGTCTACGTACGCTTGGAGAAAGCTACCATTTAAGTAAAGCTTCTGTTTACTGTATTTGGTTGTTCTTTAATCATGTCTGCTCCTGTCCAGCTTTCCTTGGGACGACAGCTGCTGCACCACTGTGCAGCCCGCGTCTGCTTATCATTGTGTACGAAGTTGTACACAACACTCTTTCCTCATAGTATGCCTGTCTAAAGATTCCCATGTTAACTTTTTTATCGTGTCGCCGAGTGGAGCAGGGTGCAGAAACAGAGAGACGCTGGCTAACGCGCTCCGGCCGGCAGTGGGAACGCGTTTATTATGACGGCTTATCGGCGTCGCGCTGGGGGCGGCGGGTCATGCGACTCGGAAGTCCGGCGTCATTGTCCGCGGCGTGCCCGCGCCTCCCACGACTCGGCCGCCATTGTGAGTCGCCTTTGTGGCGCGCGACCTCTGCCGACACACTAAGCGCCTCATTATGCGGGGGGCCCCGTTTTTACAGCGACACGCGCAGCCGCCAATACCGCCGTCCAGCACTTCCTGCGCCGAACTGCCGCTCCGACCCAGAAGGTGTCACGTGACGCTGCGTGCACGAGACGCGGACACAGCAGGAGAATCTGGAACGAATTTCGCACCGTTTGAGCTGAGGCAGTTATCTGATACCGGTTCTGTAACGTCTCCAGTCACAATGATATGCATCAGAACCATATCATTGCCTGCCCGCTATGTGTGCTATTGCAGTCGCCTCGGCCAGTTCCCCGCTTGCAAGGGAAACTGGTGAAGACGATGAAAACTTGAGAGGACTTACGTCAGTGCTGAATAGACCTCTAGAAATAAACTATTCATTAAGTTTCCTTTAATTTACGTGTATGGTCACAAACTTTTTATTAACAATTACCGGTTTCTCTCTACAATGACCATCATCAGATCTGCAGCAGAAAATGGGAAAAACATAAATACACTCACAGATTGTCTACAGCTTAAAAACAATACATAGAGCATAATAAAAGTACTACTGACAAATTTATGCATTTGTGCACATTAAGTATGAAGAGGCATACCTGTGTTCAAATGTGTGTGAAATCTTATGGGACTTAACTGCTAAGGTCATCAGTCCCTAAGCTTATACACTACTTAACCTAAATTATCCTAAGGGCAAACGCACACACCCATTCCCGAGGGAGGACTCGAACCTCCGCCGGGACCAGCCGCACACTCCGGCATATCTGTTTTATAAAAACAAAGTCTTAATGTACTGCAGCCATAGTGGCATCGTCAAATGTTAAATACAGAGTCAGCACCACCATCGTCATATATATATAACATCATATGCCAGAGTTATGTTGTCAGTAGCACTACTGTTCAAAACAAGCTGCGGACAGTAGCCACAAGATGTTGCACGATGCTGGTTCTGACTCTGCATTTAACATTTGACGATGCCACTACGGCTGCAGTATATTAGGACTTTGCTTTTATAAAACAGGCATGCCTCTTCATACTTAAAGCGCACAAATGCACATATATGTCAGTAGTACTTTTCATTATGCTCTATGTATAGTTTTTAAGCTGTAGACAATCTGCGAGTGTATTTATGTTTTTCCGATTTTTTGCTGCAGATCTGATGATGGTCATTACAGACCGAAACCGGTAATCTGTTAACAAAAAGTTTGTGACCATAAACGTAAATTAAAGGAAACTTATTGTATATACGGGTCACTGTTTTATTTGCGACAATGTCGCAGCATGTGAAACTATTCATTGTTGTTCGATTTCCTTTTTTAAAGCACTGTGTTGAGCACTGATGGTGAGGAAGAAATCATCTGACACCATACTTTGTAAAAAGCGTTTTTTATTTGACGTTGTGAAGATGGACTGCGACGTAAGCGCGTCTACATAAATTAAAAAAAAATGTGAAAAACTCACCCATTTATTTCTAGCGATCTATTGAGCGCTGACACCGGTAGCAAGCCTTCAGCGCGATTGTATGTCATACCATCAGTTGAAAATGATGAGCTGAACCTTCCCTTTTCTTCCACAATGGATTGTAGTCGGACACGACTCCGCTGATTTTAAGGGCGAATAATTTCTTCATGATGTTCGATATTTTCTAACAAGCAGGGCAGAGAAACTTCTAAAAGTGCTGTCGGGAAGCAGGACTTTACAGAAGTCCTATAAGTGATAGCTGGAAATGGCCAATAAAAAACCCACATTCTGCTCCTAATTCTGATGGGCTAGAGGACCAGTAAGGTAAACAATTTCATGGAGTGGTCTGGAGGTCTCGAAGTCGAAGAGTCGCCAAGGTTCATAGGGTGGAGCAGTAGCGTGACTTCTGAAGTGGAGGTGGTGTTTTCGTTGAGTATTTCAGAAGACGCGAGAAAGTGATCCTTCGTGAGCAATCGAGTTATTTCTTGCAGTACGAAAGTTCGAAAGATAAACTGCATTCACATGTATGGGTGTGGATTTCGGTTTGGGGTTTCCTCTGTTGTAACTGAGGCTCAAACGGCTCTGAGCACTATGGGACTTCACTTCTGAGGTCATCAGTCTCCTAGAACTTAGAACTACTTAAACCTAACTAACCTAAGGACATCACACACATCCATGCTCGAGGCAGGATTTGAACTTGCGACCGTAGCGGTCGCGTGGTTCCAGACTGTAGCGCCTAGAACCGTGTTGTAAGACAGTATTGCCTTTAAGTGGTTTGAGCGTGATCGCTTGCTAGTGCCCTTATATAGATCGCGGAGTAAGTCTTGGTGAAATTTGGTTGAAGCCCATAGATTACTCACTGGTGAACAAAACTTACGAATGAAAGCAGCTGTCGCATGATGTGCCCCTTCAGAAACCGACTAGTAGCTAAATTCTTTATCTCTGAAAACTAACTGTGAGCAGAAGATGTCTCTAAGACATCCCCTTGAAATTCTAATTACGCGCGAAGTGGATAACGCGAAATTACGGTTGTCGGAATGGTTCCTAGTGTGAGGATTAGCAAACAGTTGTATCTGATGGACCCGCTATGACTGTAATAATAACTATTTGCGTGTGATTTAATGAAATTGAAAGTATCTCCCTGAACACTGGTTCACTGTTTATAACTTAACATAAATGAAGATATCAAACAGGAACACTAATTAGTTAAATACTCTCATTTATTTAGAAACACATCTACTAAAACAAACATAAAATTCACCTATGAAAACTGTAGCAATTCTGTCTATCGAAATCCAGGTAGATAGCAGTATTCGTCCTACATACACGAATGTACTTGTCCACTTGAGAATTTACATTTTAATGAAGCACAACAATAGCTTAAATCTATGTATTCCTGTGAATTATTGACCAAAGCTGTGACTGAAAGTTGGTGACTATCCCCAGAAGTTCTCATACCCAGTACAAGTGCAATAAACTTGAGAGAGCCGATCGTCCTGGATTCCACAAATGTGAAATCGAATAGAGCTACTCTGCCAGCCTGCCGCTGTTGCCAAGCGGTCCTAGGCGCTGCTGTTACGGTCGCAGGTTCGAATCCTGCCTCGGGCATGGATGTGTGTGAAGTCCTGAGGTTAGTTACGTTTAAGTAGTTTTAAGTCTAGGGGACTGATGACCTCGGTTGTTAAGTCCCATAGTGCCTAGAGCCATTTGAATCATTTTTCTGCTCTGCCGATGCTACGAATTATGCCCGCAGTAAATTTGGCTGCCATGCACCGAGCAGTACGCCGCGGATGTGCCGGCCTCTTCGTGAAGATGATATCATCAACACCATGTCACAAGTCGATGTTGCGGGCTCAACAACGATGATACCAAGGCGATCTGTTGTCCATTGCTACTGTACCTGACTTCGATGCCGACACCTTCGCGACCAAACACCAAGTCAGTGCTGACACCTCTCCATCCTAAATTAAACTCGATGCGGCACCTCTACAATGAAAACCCAAGAGGATGCGGCCACCTCCGTGTTCTGACGCAAACCTGCCTCTCTTGTGACACTCTCTTTGACCCTGCTAATTCCTCACTGCCAAGCAGTGCCAGTTGTCAGTTGCAAAATTAAGAAGCACTGTGGCCTGTCCCGAGGTTTCGCTCCAACGAGAGAATTCCGCCAGAAATGCAGGTCTCCTTCTGATGCCAATCACTACATGAAAATCTCCCCTACTATCAAAAACACTGACTTCATCGTTGTGCTCTTGACGTCAGACATCATTTTTTCCACCTATCCTGTTAGCCTCAGAACTGAGGGCCTGAGAAATTGTAAATGATCCACTACGAGGCTATACTTTGTGTCCTGTTGCCCATGCTTCCTACAAGCGGTAGACAGTTATTTTCAAACCTGGTCCGCAAAACACGGAAAGGTGCCCCCGACGCCTGCACTCAGCACCGCACTGTCCGCCAAATTGACGTCAGGTTATGCATTTGTATAGGTGGACAAAAGCTTGTAGCCCCTTGGGTGGCCGGGCAGGTCTCAATTCTAAGAATCCACCACCCATGTCGCCAGTCCTTCTTTCTGGCCGGTCCTGTTGGCCGTAGCGGCCCCTGCTCGCCTGCCTCAGATCCAACACACTGTATATCCGCATGCCTCCAAAAATTTTCACAAACCAGAGAGCCCTTCACTGAATTAATAAAGGAGGGAAATGAAAATTACACAGTGCACCATACTGTCCACCGCGTGGGGCAGCCGCGCGGTCTGAGGTGCCTTGCCACGATTCGAGCGGCTCTCCCCATCGGAGGTTCGAGTCCTCCCTCAGGCATGGCTGTTTATGTTGTCCTTAGCGTAAGTTAATTTAAGTTAGATTAAGCAGTGTGTAAGCCTAGGGAGCGATGTCCTCAGCAGTTTGGTCCCATAGAAACTTACCACCACCACCACCATATTGTCGGTCGCCATGATTCCATATCCTCAGTAAGGTTCTAATTCTGTTTTGCTCTGTTGTCAGTCTCTGAATCACATCTAACGTTCATGAAAGCAGCATGCAGAGTTGCCTGCCACCGTTTCAAGCTGTCAAGTAACATACCTCGATGAAACGTGGACCATTCGTAGAGATAGGGTTGGGTGTAGTACAGGAGGTAACTGAAAGAAATACATTTGGAGGTGTACAGAAATGACACTTTTATTGAAAGGTAATGGTTACAGCCAAGTCCCCGCAGTTTACGATGGTCCCCCAGCCATTAGAAAAAGCAGGAATTGGTATTAATAGGGTACGTGATCACTATGGGCGGCAATGCATGCTCTGCTATGTGTTATCATGCTGGTGACGAGCTTCATAAAGAGTTATTGTGGTAGGGCGCTCCATTTCTCCACAAACGGAACTGTGAACTGCTTGATAGTCTTTGGTGGATGTGGACATGCTGGAACACAATACACAACACGTATTCGATGGCTTTTAACTTGGGGGAACGGGTAGCCCAGTCCATTCGCAGGATATCCTAGAGCTCTTCCACGGAGTTCATCGCTGTTCAAAAAATGGTTCAAATGGCTCTGAGCGCTATGGGCCTTAACTTCTGAGGTCATCAGTCCCCTATAACTTAGAACTACTTAAACCTAACTAACCTAAGGACATCACACACATCCATGCCCGAGGCAGGATGCGAACCTGCGATCGTAGCGGTCGCGCGGTTCCAGACTGTAGCGCCTTGAACCGCTCGGCCACCCCGGTCGGCGTTCATCGCTGTCATCTATAAAAATTCAGTCATCAGCACCGAATGCCATGGAGGCCGAGTGGTTCTGATCGCTTCAGTCTGGAACCGCGCGACCGCTGCGGTCGCAGGTTCGAATCCTACCTCGGGCATGAATGTGTGTGATGTCCTTAGGTTAGTTAGGTTTAAGTAGTTCTAAGTTCTAGGGGACTTACGACCTCAGAAGTTAAATCCCATACTGCTCAGAGCCATTTGAACCATTTTTGATTGACACACATAGGGGAGGGATCCAGAGTCATAATAATGGTGCTGGTAAGTGTAACATTTTTAAAGATTTGGAGGTCTGGTGCATTCCCATACCATACACGCAGACCACCACAACGCTCATGTTCGTCAATGTCGAAAGCACCCTCTTATGACGAGAGGTAAGAGCATGCAGTGCATCCTACACTGTCAAACACGATCATTTTGTGGTCCAGTTGTTAGAGTGTGGGTAGGCATAATGTTGCTTCGGCGTGCTGACCTCCGAATCTTTGTATACGGTACAATTATCGGCTCAACCTGTTTTTTTAACACTGTACTTTTTCCTCATGTGTGTCTTTTCAGAGGTGCATTCAGCCTTGACTTCATTTGAATGCATGGCAGGTTGTGGAGCTGTTGGAAGGAGAGGATATTAGGTGAATGGACTGACCTGTCCGTTCCCCCTACTTAAATCCCATCGGGCGCGTGGGGGATGCGTTGGGGATGTATTGCAGGAAGCAGCATCCAGATGCATCAACGACTACCCAGCAAATAATAACCACGCGTGGAGAGAAATAGAGCGCCCTACCGGTGCCCTACCACAAGAATACCTTACCAACCTTATGGCAAGCATGGGTGATCGCTACAGAGCATGCACTGCCGTCCATAGTGATCACACACCCTATTAAGAACTGCATCCTGCCTTGTGTAGCGTCCAGGAGACCTTCAGAAATCATGGTAACTTCAAAGTAATTACTTTCTATGAATGAAAGTGTTATGGCAACGGCCTTACCGCGGTGGATACACCGGTTCCCGTGAGATCACCGAAGTTAAGCGCTGTTGGGCGTGGTCGGCACTTGGCCGGGTGACCATCCCGGTCGCCATGCGCTGCTGCCATTTTCCGGGGTGCACTCAGCCTCGTGATGCCAATTGAGGAGCTACTCGACCGAATAGTAGCGGCTTCAGTCTAGAATACCATCATAACGAGCGGGAGAGCGGAGTGCTGACCCCACGTCCCTCCTATCCACATCCTCCACTGAGGATGACACGGCGGTTGGATGGTCCCGGTAGGCCACTCGTGGCCTGAAGACGGAGTGAATGAATCTGTTATATCTATTCGTCTCATTGCGTATTACTTTCCTTTAGCTTCAGTACTATATACTGTAGTATTTTCTTCTATGTATGGCCCTAATGTCATCGACATATCTTGTCAGTGACACTTCGTACTTTTGTTATTAAGTTTTTCGCTAGTGTAATTGTTTCCATGGAAAATGAGAGGGATGTTTTTGTATGAGTCTTTCGCTACTGACTTAAACTATACTCCTGTTTTGCCGTTGCCATTATCGGCATCGGCAGGACTTGCTAGCAACCAGTTGGAGGTTGTGTAGTGAATTTTTTTCGGTGAACGTTCTCTAGTCCAGTGATTGGATCTTGGAATGCTTCCTGAAAGTACACTCCTGGAAATTGAAATAAGAACACCGTGAATTCATTGTCCCAGGAAGGGGAAACTTTATTGACACATTCCTGGGGTCAGATACATCACATGATCACACTGACAGAACCACAGGCACATAGACACAGGCAACAGAGCATGCACAATGTCGGCACTAGTACAGTGTATATCCACCTTTCGCAGCAATGCAGGCTGCTATTCTCCCATGGAGACGATCGTAGAGATGCTGGATGTAGTCCTGTGGAACGGCTTGCCATGCCATTTCCACCTGGCGCCTCAGTTGGACCAGCGTTCGTGCTGGACGTGCAGACCGCGTGAGACGACGCTTCATCCAGTCCCAAACATGCTCAATGGGGGACAGATCCGGAGATCTTGCTGGCCAGGGTAGTTGACTTAAACCTTCTAGAGCACGTTGGGTGGCACGGGATACATACGGACGTGCATTGTCCTGTTGGAACAGCAAGTTCCCTTGCCGGTCTAGGAATGGTAGAACGATGGGTTCGATGACGGCTTGGATGTACCGTGCACTATTCAGTGTCCCCTCGACGTTCACCAGTGGTGTACGGCCAGTGTAGGAGATCGCTCCCCACACCATGATGCCGGGTGTTGGCCTTGTGTGCCTCGGTCGTATGCAGTCCTGATTGTGGCGCTCACCTGCACGGCACCAAACACGCATACGATCATCATTGGCACCAATGCAGAAGCGACTCTCATCGCTGAAGACGACACGTCTCCATTCGTCCCTCCATTCACGCCTGTCGCGACACCACTGGAGGCGGGCTGCACGATGTTGGGGCGTGAGCGGAAGACGGCCTAACGGTGTGCGGGACCGTAGCCCAGCTTCATGGAGACGGTTGCAAATGGCCCTCGCCGATACCCCAGGAGCAACAGTGTCCCTAATTTGCTGGGAAGTGGCGGTGCGGTCCCATACGGCACTGCGTAGGATCCTACGGTCTTGGCGTGCATCCGTGCGTCGCTGCGGTCCGGTCACAGGTCGACGGGCACGTGCACCTTCCGCCCACCACTGGCGACAACATCGATGTACTGTGGAGACCTCACGCCCCACGTGTTGAGCAATTCGGCGGTACGTCCATCCGGCCTCCCGCATGCCCACTATACGCCCTCGCTCAAAGTCCGTCAACTGCACATACGGTTCACGTCCACGCTGTCGCGGCATGCTACCAGTGTTAAAGACTGCGATGGAGCTCCGTATGCCACGGCAAACTGGCTGACACTGACGGCGGCGGTGCACAAATGCTGCGCAGCTAGCGCCATTCGACGGCCAACACCGCGGTTCCTGGTGTGTCCGCTGTGCCGTGCGTGTGATCATTGCTTGTACAGCCCTCTCGCAGTGTCCGGAGCAAGTATGGTGGGTCTGACACACCGGTGTCAATGTGTTCTTTTTTCCATTTCCAGGAGTGTATTTTTAGATATCTACAGGGCCTTTTAACTATTGGCCTTGGAGTTTTGGGAAGGTTAACCATGTCTCTCGGGTCAAAGTGAGCCCAGATACCCTTATTTAGATTTACTGACAGAGTATCAGACTAGAAATTAAACCAAGTCCGCCAATAAACGTTTCCGATTAAATGTGTGGTGCAGTACGTAGCATAGTATCGAGAGCTGCACATCTCAAAGAGAGCGTATGTTATGACTATAGCCGAGCGGTTCTAGGCGCTTCAGTTTGGAACCGCGAGACCGCTACGGTCGCAGGTTCGAATCCTGCCTCGGACATGGATGTGTGTGCTATCCTTAGGTTGGTTAGGTTTAAGTAGTTCTAAGTTCTAGGGGACTGATTACCTCAGAAGTTAAGTCCCGTAGTGCTCAGAGCCGTTTGAACCATTTTTTATTATGGCCATAGTCCCGAATGCGATTTCGCGGGATGCTACGGAGACTCCTCGGTACGGACGAAAGGAATCTTTCACAAAGTCTTCACTCATAGTATGGAAATAAGGAAGGCAGTATTGTCGCAGGTAGGTGTTTTACCCAATGAATATTTGACTGACATGACGCCGTACGCCATGCTGGACTGCTATTGGTCAACAGAAACGAAAGTAACTTCGAGTGTACCCCAAGGAAGCATAATACGACCCGTAACGCTTTCAATACACGTAAACGACATACCAGGTAGTATCTGTATCACTACAAGATTGTTCGCTGGCGATACAGTTGTTCACAGAAAATGTAGTTGTCATTGGACGGCCTCAAAGAGATGCAGAAAGAATAGCTTTTACAATTTTTTTTATTTGGTGTATTAAGTGCCATTTTTCTTTAAATGGCGAGAAATCCAAGACAACGGCTATAGCAAAGAAAGAGATCCCGATGGTATCCGATTATGAACGTCTTGAGTACGTTACGTCGTAGAAGTTCTATGAATAGTACTAAGAAGCGCTATGAAATGGGACGATCTCGTAAAACCAGTGTTGGAGAAGACAAATATAAAACTTACATTTGGTGGAAGGGCTCTGGGAAGGTGCAGTTCACTCGTATTGAAAATCGCATTAGAGGCGCTAGAATGACCACTTCTGGAATGTCACTGAAGTGTTTGGAGTCCTTATCAAACAGACATGACGACAGACGTCGACCGAGTGCAGAAACGTGCTGTCTTGATCTTGAAGATACCATATGGCTCTTAAGCAGAAATGCTTAGGGATTTTAAACGGGCTTCGATGGTAGACGATGTATTCCCGTTGTCGCCATCGTATGTTTCGCGCATGGATCATGAAAATAAGATAATATTACGACGTGTAGAGCTGTATCTAGACAAATATATTCATCATGCTCACTAGGCGAATGGAATAAGACAGCCAATATTGGTTAGAAGTATCCTCCGCCATGCACTGTACAGTAACTATTGGAGTATACATGGTGAGTTTGCTAAACGGAGACTAAATGCAGGAAACGATCCCTGAGAGGGCATATATATATATATGGCTGGAAATGGATTGCAACAGAGAAACCAAGGTGACGATAAAAGATCTTAGACGGTGACTCTAGTATCTGCACCAGGCAAGTGGACAGCCAGCATACGGCAAGACAGACAATCGTGTACAACGTTCTCCACTACAACTGCCACTATCCGTATCACTTGCAATGCGTTCAGCCCTTATTACCTACGGACTTGCCTTCTCAAGTACAGATCTGTCACAGGCTCGTCGCACAGGCCTCTTCGCTTCTGGGATTTCTATGACCCAATGTGTTCACAGGTAACAACGGCCTCCCCACGGTGGTAACACATGTTCGTGTCAAATAATCGAAGTTAAACAATGTCGGGCTTTGCTAGCAAATGGATGATAAGACAGTCCAGGTCTGCTGAGCATTATCGGCAAGTGGGGTGCACTCAGCGTTCGTGCGGCCAGTTGAGAAGTTACTTGACTGAGAAGTAGTGGCTCTGGTGACGAAATCTGACAATGGCCGAGAGATTAATGTGGTGACGACATGCCCCTCCATATCTGCATCCAGTGGTGCATATCGGCTGAAGATGATATGGTGAAGTACCATTGGGTCTTCTGAGGCCTTTTCAGACAGTGTTTAGTTTTGGTCTATTCACAGATGAAGGTGCCTTTACGAGGAACGCTATTATCAGCCTTCAGAACACATAATTGTGTGTTGTTGAGATGATATGGTGGAATGGTGACAACGAAAAATAGGTGCCAGTTGAAGCTCAGTGTGTGCGCATTGACTATTGGCGACGGCCTCGTGGGACAAGTCATCCTCCTGCGATGCATCACTAGTGAGTCATATCTGAACTTTCTGCAGGAGGCCCTGCCTCCCCTATGTTTGATGGAACAAACGATAATGTGGCTACTATATGATGGTGCTCCAGCTCCTTGACCTCTTGAGTGTGGCACCAAAACCCAAGTAGAGACAGAACATTCCAACTTCAGTGGTTTTTCTCAAATCAGCTTTCAGTGATTGGTACCCAATGAGTCAAAGATTTTTTATCTTCACTTTCAAGCGTTTGCATCTCCCTTGGAACGAGTCTCCGGTCGTATGTCCATGTCTGCTCCTTATTCTCTCCCTGACAGTTTCCTGTAGTTCGTCCTCATTTAGGAAAATCACTCTGTGTATATGCACACATCAAAAAAAGTTTTGCATCACCTAACTTCCGAGAGTTCAGGAACCTGTACAGAAAATTGGAATAGAGATCAACATAAACATAATTTCCGCCCTTTTTATTGCTCATGAAAACCACACATTGCATGTTGTATCACCATAAGCGAGACTTTCAGAGATGGTGGTACAGATTATTGTACAATCATGCTCTTGTATTGATGCATGCCTGTATTCGTCGTGACATACTATCGACAAGTTCATTAAGGCACCATTGGTCCAGATTGTCCCACTCCTCAACGGCGATTCGGCATAGATCCCTAAGAGTGGTTGGTGGGTCACGTCGTCCATAAACAGCCGTTTTCTATCGATCCCAGGCATGTTCGATAGGATTCATGTCTGGAGGATATGCTGGCTACTCTAGTTGAGCGATGTCGTTATCCTGAAGGAAGTCATTCACAAGATGTGCACGATGGGGGCGCGAAGTGTTGTCCATGAAGACGAATGCCTCACCAATATGCTGCCGATATGGTTGTACTATCGGTCGGAGGATGGCTTGGTTCAAATAGTTCAAATGGCTCTGAGCACTATGGGACTTAACATCTGTGGTCATCAGTCCCCTAGAACTTAGAACTACTTAAACCTAACTAACCTAAGGACATCACACACATCCATGCCCGAGGCAGGATTCGAACCTGCGACCATAGCAGTCGCGCGGTACCGGACTGAGCGCCTAGAACCGCATGGCCTCCGCGGCCGGCCGGAGGATAGCATTCACGGCGCCTTCCATGACCACCAGCGGCGTACGTCGGCCCTACATAATGCCACCACAAAACTCGATGGACACTGTGTCTAAGGCGTTCAACCTCACCGGGTTGCCGCCAAACACATCTACGACGATTGTCTGGTCGAAAGCATATGCGAAACTCATCCGCGAAAAGAACGTGATGCCAATCCTGAACGTTCCATTTGGCATGTTGTTGGACCCATCTGTAGCGCGGTGCATGGTGTCGTGGTTGCAAAGATGGATCTCGCTATGCACGTCGGGAGTGAAGTAGTGCATCATGCAACCTATTGCGCACAGTTTGAGTCGTAACGCAACGTCCCGTGGCTGCACGAAAAGCTTTATTGAACATGGCGACTTTGCTGTCAAGGTTCCTCCGATCCATAATCCAAAGGTAGCGATCATCCACTGCAGTAGTAGCCCTTGGGCGGCCTGAGTGAGGCATGTCGTCGACAGTTCCTGTCTCTCTGTATCTTCTCCATGTCCGAACACATCACTCTGGTTCAATCCGAGACGCCTGGACACTTCCTTCGTTGAGAGCCTTTCCTGGCACAAAGTAACAATGCGGACACGATCCAACCGCGGTATTGAACACGTAGGAATGGTTGAACTACGGACAATGTGTGCCGTGTACCTCCTTCCTGGTGGAATGACTAAAACTGATCGGATGACGGACCCCCTCCATATAATAGGCGCTACTCATGCACGGTTGTTTACATCTTTTGGCAGATTTAGTTACATCTCTGAACAGTCAAATGGAGTGCGTCTGTGATACGATATCCACAGTCAACGTCTATCTTCAAAAGTTTTGGAAACTAGAATGATGTAAGACTTTTTTTGATATGTGTAGATCCCTACAGATACATCTACCACTATGCAGTCGAAGGTGGGCTGTACGAGGTGAGTGACAACAATGCGACCTATACGGCAACTCTGTGCGAGCAGGACTTTTCCCATAACACAGCTCCCGACAAAAGCTTTTATATCCTCTGTGGCCTTCCCGGGTTCAATTTGGGTTTCTGTCAGCAATGAGAGCTGGCCAACAGCAGTGCAAGTGTGAATCGGTATGCCACTTCTACGCAACTGCCGCTTTAGATAAATACAGTGCTTTTGCTGGACGCCTGTGGAAGAGTTTGCTTTCCCTTTTCTGTTTGCTTAACGTATTGACGAACGCGAACCAATAAAGGATGGATTGCAATAACCGTGATATGAGACTCCCACAGGCTTCCTGAAGGAACATTCTGATATTATTCAGCGGGAACTACACTTAAATCAGCACTGTCGAGTGCATAATTCATTTGGCCTCTTACGGTAGTTTACGAATCCTTACTTTCACTGCTGAAAATAATACTGGTGCTAAGTACTCTCCGCCATGCACTGCGGAACTACGAATGGAAGTACATTAGACGTAGATGTACGGGACACAGACGGTCCCCAAACGGTCGCGCTCCCCGTCGCTAGGAGATCCACCCTAACCTAGCAGCCCGTGGGAGCCGGCCGAGAAGCGCCCTTGCAGTACTTGCAGGAAATTTACGAGCGTTAAAACTCGCGTCACCTTCCGGCCCTGGCGGCCGAGTGTTTCAATTCGGTCCGCTGTGCTGGGGGGGATGGCTACGGGGGAGTCCGCTCAGTGCCCCGCAGATACGAGAAGCGAAGAGACGGGAAGAATAAAAAACAAAAAAGAAGCGGGGCGTCCGGCGGGCTGCCGGTTGTCGCAGGCAGGGCGGCGGCCTGGCATCAGATTTATAGGCAACCGCCCGCCGCCCTAAAAAAAGAGCAGGACCACCCTAATAGCGCGCTCGACCCACATACGTCCTAATGACCGCCAGTGATCGGCATCTGTAGTTGCTCGACGTATGCCGCACCGTAGTCACAATATCCGTTGTCGCTTTCAATATCAAGTCTAAATTTGTTCAAATTACCCTCCACCATGCACTATAAATTGGTTTGGGCAGGTAGGCACATGGCATTTATGATGGACGAATAAAGTGTGTCATTTCGTTTGAATGTCCTGATTTTCACAAATGGCAGACAATTAGAAATATACGATGATAATAATTTTTCTTTTCCAACAAATCGCTCGCAAAATTAAAATCGCAGTGAAAATTCGCTGTAGTTTTGTGCAGATGCGTCGCGAAGTATCTGTAGCATGCCCCGTCTAAAGCGTCACGCCGCACTTTTCACTTCAGAGTGCACAATAAACATGTAAATATGGATTGAATATAGTGCGTCCTGCCAAGTGTGAAATTTTGGGGAGGGGTTTCGCCTCATTTCACGCAACCCACCTAACATAACTGCCATGTGTTTCCTTCTTCATGACAATTCTGGACCTTACTCTACAGGAGCAATGACAATGCTCCTGCAGCGTTTTCGATGGAAAGTTTTTCATAGACCACAATACAGCCCCTAATTGGTTCTCCCTCAGTTTTATGTCTGCTGATATGAACCGCTGGCTGTGACGACAACATTTTGACAAAGACGACGAATAGCGTAGAGAGCTGGCGGGAAGTGCAAGCAGCTGCCTTCTATGGCAACAATATTGGAAAGTTGGTACAATGCTTCGACAAATGTCTACTTCAGAGCGACGACAATGTAGAGAAGTAGCTGGAAGGTGTAGCTAACTGTTGCAAATAAAGCATTAATTTTGGTTTTCACAGTGGTTTCCATTTCGTGAATGATCGGACATTAATTTCAGAGAAGTCGTAATCTTATTAAAACCCACAGTGTAATACAAACGCTAAGGCAGGTCGCGATATAGTACCACCAAAGTTACTGGTCCACAGTCCAGTTAAAAGATTGACCACAACCCAAGATTTCCCATACTGTGACATAACCTGTCAGAACAGTTTGAGTCGTTTTCAAATATAGCCCTACTTGAAAGCGTGAAAACCCAGCTGAAACAATAGAAGATGAGTTGTCCAAAAACACAATGAGATATTTATTGTAAAACGTAACAACAACTAATACAACCAATCGATTTTTCATAAAGGTGAAGAAGTATTCATTCGTCGCATACCGTAGACCCCCAGTGATTCAGATATGCTCTTCGATTTAGAGTGATTGCAGTTTCCAATGTGAGTTGCATTCGCTATGAGTAGCAATAAAGCACAGGGACAGATAGTTAAGATCCCGGGCAACGCCAGGCACTGCCGCTGGTTAGAAATGTGTGAGGGCTATTATTATTATTATTATTACTATTATTACTTTTCTTCGAATCAGTTCATCGCAACATCGAAATCATAGGCAAAACCTACAAAAACTATGCACGTACGTGTTATACAGTTTCTCTAGAATGTCTGCTTAACATTCATGTCGCACTTTTCAGTCCAGGGCGCGCAAGTAGCACATAAATATGTGTTAAAATTAGCGTCTCCTGTCAAGTGTGAAGGCCCATGGAGTGATTTCGGCTGATTTCAAGCAAATCACATAACGTAACTGTCGTGCGTTTCCTTCTACGAGATAATTCTCACCGCAGGCAATGGAGACGTGCAGCGTTTCCGATGGGAAGTGTTCGGTCACCCACCATACAGTCTAGACTTGCCTTTCTCAGATTTTTATCTCTTCACTCACATGAACCGCTGACTATGAGGGCACCATTTTGGCACAGGCAACGAACTGCAAATCAGTTCGCCATTGACTTTTATGATGACGGGAAGTTGGTATTATGCTATGACAAATATCTAACTCGGAGTGCCGACTATGTAGACAACTAACTGGAAGGTGTAGCTTAATGTTGCGGATAAAATATTTTTCTTTTTCAGTGTGGTTTCCATTGCGCGACCTACAGGAGGCTAAAAAAATAGTCCTTGTATTAATAACATGAACTGCATACGAGCGCACAAATCTTCTTTGTCTGCATGTCTCTCTTACAATCGTAAGGATTAATAGGGATTAAATCTACGAAAAATGACTTCCTGGTTTTTGAGTGGTCAGTTTCTCTTAGAATGTAGTGGACTGACAACTTAGAAATTTTATAAATGATCTGTACTACTCATCACCATTTTTTCAGGGTACTGAGATGAGGAGAATCTGTGAGCTAACTCTGAATGCTTAGGTGTAAGTGTTAGCCTAAGAGTCTCAGAGATTATTTACATCGGTTTGTAGACTGTGTGTCGGTATTCGTGAGCAGAGCACTAGAATATCCAGAGAGGAGCTCCATACTTTCTGTAGACCAGTGTCAAGGTAGACGATGTTATCATTAATGCCCCATAACGTTGTTCCTACATGGAGTATACAAGTACATGGGAGCGTTTGATTTTAACCCACAAATAAGCTGGACTTGAAATGTGATTGATTTTTGGGCTGCAGATTCTAAGTTTTAATGTTCTGTGAGTTTCCGTCTTAACTCAGGTGCATTACTGAGCTCACCGCCGTAAAATTTAGATGCCGTTCTTTATAATACGGAAAGAGAATTATCGGGTCCCTTTGTGCTGATTGGATGTTGTTTTAAGTAATAAGAAGATAACAGTTGCTACCGCTACGGCGATAGAAGAAAACTGAAATAGCCAGCAAGGAAGTTTAGTTTCTAGGCATGATTTACAGGAAAGTTTTTGTTGATAGGACGCTGGTAGATTATTGACAGTTCATAATGTACACGCTGATTGAGAAGCCCTTACTGATGGATTAACACGAAAACCATGACCTCCAGCGAAAACGTATCCCAGTACAAATTTTTCTACGTTAAATTTCCTACTTTTCTGTTCATTTCTTTTGTAGGTCTGATAGTTGAAACATAGCGTTCGAGAGAATTTGAAAAACTCGCTCGTGGAGTTTGAAGGTGTTGCAGGTTGCATAAAACCCATCAGTAGGGGCAACTGATCGTTCCTATATGAAGGGTGGCAAAGGTGCTAATTATTCTTCCTCATTTCGTCCGTAGGGCATGGCAACAATTCTAACCACTGTTACAGTCTATCAATGGACACCAAAGGGCAAAGACTCATTATATAACAGATATTTGCTTGAGGGAATGCTTAATATGATCGTGAAGCAACCACTGGAAACGTAAAGCAACTACCCAACATATGCAAGAGATTTCACGGTGCACATACCACAAACTAAACTGGAATGAAAAGCAAGAGGCGTAGACCAATGGGTGCGAGAAGTTTGGTATGACAAGAAACCAGCATCTTTCCCAACCAAGTAAATATGTTGAAAGGATCCCTCCCTATGAGGCTGTGATTGTGTGTATATCTTTAGGGGGAGTCTCCTTGCATGTGAACTATGATATCAAAGGCCTGTAGAGTCAACATGCAGTGCCTCATAAAAAAGTGAAGCACCCAAAAGGGGATAGGCAAACAAAACGAACCTTTAAGCGTTGAGAATGTATGTGATGTTATTTCACTGGTTACACAATCGATTCAAATTTGCGAAGAACTAGGCAATATGATCCCATGTAACACCAAGACGTTACAAGCCCTTTGGCCTGTACGCAGATACTGATTCAATGCGAACTGTGTTTTGAGGTAAGCAAGTACACTTGGACAGAGTTGACGTCCGAGCTGACCACACGCATGTTCTACTTGGAAGAGATGTGGGAATCTTGCTTGCCACGAAAGTACCTCAACATCACACAAGCAGTTCGTAGGGACACGACGTGCCATATGTGGATGAACATTGTCCTTATATGCATGTCTGAAAGAACGTACAGTGTTGACGACCCCTAGCAGTAAAAAAAAAAAAAAAAAAGCTCGAAATTAATTCGCTGTGTGCGAATTTCTGGACGTCAGCTGTACTAGGTATAGATCTACTACCCACACGTGGCATACGAAAATTTGTGCCATATCAGGACTTGAACCTGTGTTTCCCACTTAGCGCTAGTGGTCGCCTTAACCACTCTGGAAATCCATGCACGCTCCGCAGGCTGACCAAAACTTCCATATGCAACACTATATACATGCTTATATCGTAGTCCATTAAGCGGGAGAAGTGGGAAATCCGGGTTTCACTATTTAGTAGGTATATTCCAAGCACAGAAATTTACAGTCAGCGAATTAATTTCGAAGAACGCTGTGCTGCCGGCCGGAGTGGCCGAGCGGTTCTAGGCGCTACAGTCTGGAACCGCGCGACCACCACGGTCGCAGGTTCGAATCCTGCCTCGGGCATGGATGTGTGTGATGTCCTTAGGTTAGTTAGGTTTAAGTAGTTCTAAGTTCTAGGGGACTGATGACCTCAAAAGTTAAGTCCCATAGCGCTCTGAGCCATTTGAACCGTTTTTGAACGCTGTGCTGCTGAAAATAGTCACCACAATATTGTCGCATGAGAGGTAAAATATGTGGACGCAGGTTGCCAGTGACGTACCGTTGAGCCGTCACAATTTTTTCAATCACTACCAACCATAACCTGATGTGAGACTCGATGCTTCTCCACACCATGACACCAGGGCCAACACCGCTGAGTCTCTTCAAAACATTGGAAAAACTGGACCTCTCCCCGGGTCGCCATCACGGTGATCATTCGGGGTGGTGCACAACCGCGACTCATCGTTGAACACGATGCAACTGCATTCATCAGCAGCCGATGCTTTCCGTTCATGGTACAGTTCAAAATGCTGCCGTTTGTGTTGTGGTGTTCGTAGCAGCATACGCACGGAACGGTAATTCCCTTGTCCAGTTACTGCTAGCCTCCGACCAATAGTGTGGATTGACTTACAAGTTCTCGGGTGGCAAGCGCGGAACAGAAAGGATTACAAGGTGATTAGTGCGCAATACAGCGATCCTTCGTTGTTGTCGTCAGACGGGGTCGACTGGAAATCTTAACGATAAGTACTTCTGCCCTCACGTATCCAGGTACTCCAACAACAACCAACTGTCATTTCCTAATATCCAGCGAATCTCGATAGTGCACGATTCAACCATCCGCCAAATGGAGACCCTCAACGAGCCCCCCTTCAAACTTTATCAGGTGCTGATAACGTGGACTCACACGAGTGAGGACCATCGTGTCCTCCACTGTGTTCACTCAACATGCTTTCCACGCACTTTAGACGGGGTGTTCGCAAATTCCTATTACAACTTCTATGACTTTAGAAGGCACTGATTACGTAATATTTTGAACTACAACCATTTGTAAACATGTTGGTAACGCGACCACGTTTACAAGTAATGTGTTATGCGTGGTCCAATACTTTGTTTTACAGTTCCACTCATCAATAGCCAAAGATACAAAAAGGAAACGTCATGTAATACGGCCTCTTCCAATTCTGATGAGTGGTTTCTCCCTGGAGCACCACAATCACGCCTGCTGACGGTGAAAGTACCCCTTCCCCAAAGCTGTTACGTAATTGTGGCGAAAACTATATGGGATAGAGTCGGACGTTGTGCATGACGATCTTAATAAAGGCGACGAGCAGCTCTTCCATTATCGCGAGCTTCACCACACAGCTGCAGCATGCCGGTGTATTCTACAAACGTATACTCAACCAAGTTGCTATAAAGGTTGCAGACAAAGAGGCTCGAACCAGGTCAGAACGTAGATTAGACGCCAAACGACAACAGCCGATCAGACGTACGCACGCGCCTATTCCCCACCCCTCCCCCTGTGACTACACCATGACTACCATGACCTAGAAAAGGTGTTTTTTCAAACGGCTGTAGCGTGGAAACGGTACGCTTCCAGATGTAGTCTTTTATTCAAAATATTACGTACTCACTTCCCTCTACAACTCCTTGAAGTCTGTACTGAGCACTTCCGAACACACTGTGTACCATGTACCATGTACCATGTCTGGTAACATCACTGAACACGAGCAGCACTTAACACACCTGGCACAGAAAGTGTGCAGCTCTAATAATTTACATACCCACGGATGATGTGTATGTGTACGAAGCTACATTGACCTCCAACAGGTGATAATTTCATGTTCGAAGAAGAAGCCAGGGACTCGGTCGTGGCTGAACAAACACAAAGAAATTCGGTATTGGTATTTGACAATTCGAATTCCTAACCTAAACTCCACACAACGTGTTTGTGGTACACTCGTGAGTCGTCTTGCTGCTGGCAGAACTACTCCGCAAACTTACCGTAATGAGGGGAGCTTCGCTAAAAATTCGACGTTCACTGTCAACGTAGATGGTAGACATCACGATTACGAACGTCACATACCTCTGTGTGTGCTATATTGCAGATCGAAGTAACTACACATCACTGTGTACGCTTTCAACCTATATTGGTTTTGAAGAGTCAGCGCTTCAGTCTGGAACCGCGCGACCGCTACGGTCGCAGGTTCGAATCCTGCCTCGGGCATTCATGTGTGTGATGTCCGTAGGTTAGTTAGGTTTAAATAGTTCTAAGTTCTAGGGGACTGATGACCTCAGATGTTAAGTGCCATAGTGCTCAGAGCCATTTTTGAAGAGTCAGATTCCATGATGACTTTGTCTAAATTGCAACACTTTACCTCATAACCTTTTAATTAACATTACTTTTTAATATTTCTTGATTTATGTAGATGAAACGGTGTAAAACGCAATAAACTGAGCGATCAGGTAACATCAGTTTTAGGTGGGGCGAACGGAAAATGATTTCCTGGCAGAAGACTTTGCAAGTGTAGCACGTGTATACAGAAACCAGCAAAGAAGGCTACCTCGTACTATGTTTTCGACAACAGCTCTTGTGTTCAATATGTTCATTCACTTTTCCTGAGAAATCGAGAGACCTGATGCTAGAGCTGAGCGAAACCAGCCGAATCCTACTGCGAAATTTTGCGGGGATGGTCAGGAAGCTGAAAAGAAGACACTTACTAAGTCATAAACCCAGAAACATTTCAGTGACCTCAAATATCTCTTATTGAAATACCGATTCCAAATCCAGATTTTGCGAGGCGATATTTGACAAATATAGTTTATAAACAAAAGAGACGCGCTACACGATTATGCGAAACGGGTTTCCAGGTGATTTTCGTATGGATCGCATTGAAGTCAAGGAAGAAATCAAAGGGCTATAGGACGTGCTGCTACGATAGTGGTCGGTCGAATCGCACGCGAGAGGTTTATAGACGTATCTGGCGAATTTGCATGGGAATTGTTCTCAGAACGACATTCTTCTCGCCAAATGCTGCTGAATTAAT
The DNA here is from genome assembly GCF_021461395.2 of Schistocerca americana. Lineage (NCBI taxonomy): Eukaryota > Metazoa > Arthropoda > Insecta > Orthoptera > Acrididae > Schistocerca > Schistocerca americana. The sequence goes on from NC_060126.1 coordinate 361,021,353, forward strand.
TCAGAGAACCAGTCTTTGAGATAGTAAAAAAAAGTAATTGGCTGCCTCTGTCGTATATTGAACTTGGCGATCAGGGGGAACGTAATTTACAATTTCTACAAGGAGCTATGTGGAATTAGCGAAAGCGGATTTGAAACAAGACACACTTATATAAAAAGGACACATATAAAATACATGTACATCGGCACTATTGCTCTTTAATTTGTAAGTCGAAATTCTTACACAGAACGTAAAAGAAAAAATTTAAAGAACAAAAAACGCCGAATAATGAAATGTTTAATGTTCTGCTGGTGGAGAAATTAAAGAGGAGTTTATGATATGAAGAGACAGTTTCGACACAGTTTTTCTTGTCAATAATTGACAAAACAAGGACAAGAGTAATGAAGGGAAGAGGTAATGAGAATGACAGCCATAGAAACATCACAGATAAAAAGGATGCTGACAAATAGGCTACAGAATTTTCCAACCTAGGTAACAACAGTGCACATGATGGAAAAAAAATCAATCAAAGTCTAATCAGAATTCTAGACCACAACAACAGTTCTTCAGAAAGAAATCAGTTGGCGTTAATCGTTTCAAACTGAAAAGCACGAGAGTGAATTGTGAACAGTATGAAGACCCAGAACACGAGAAACTTACGGTAGCGTGTATGCGATTTTCTTTTCGTTTAGTCTGCTGACTGGCCACAGTCGAGCAGTCCTCTTCATCTCAATGCAGAACCTACATCTACATTTACTTGGATACTCTGCAAATCATACTTAAGTGCCTGTCCTCAGTTAACTGCTGGTTATACGAGAGGTGATCAGAAATTAAGGTGAACCGTGTACATCCTGGTTTTATGCAGCCACCGTTATTTTCCGAAATAGTCTCAATATCGGTTAGGTCTTGTCTCTTCGTGGAATGAGTATGAATATACCTTTCTGATAAAAATTATGTCCTTGCCACTCCCGAACGTATATTCACAGTCCTACCGTCATATGCCGTTACGTGATTTTCCCGATGTCCTGAATCAGCCCCTCGACGCGAGCTGAGTTCATATCTGTTGATGATGTGCTGGCTTGGGTCACTGCAATTCCTTGCCAGTCGCAAACTTTCAACACCATTGTGCGACGTCCTAGCGGGACATTAGAGTATCTACGTAGACCTCCACCAGATGACGGTGAATTTCAACCGCTCTTACATCTTTCGCCCACAGAAATCGAATAACTAAGCGGATTTACTCGTAAGACCAGTTTTTCAAACGAGTCGCCATTTGTACTTCCCTACCATTGGGGCTGTAGGTGGCATGTGACTGAAACTGTGCACAATTGCCAACCGCATGTGATAGAACTACGACCCAATACTAATTTCTCTATAACAGACGAAACTCCAGGACTATTGGCCTTGTAAGCTCAATACTTGATCACCCCTCGCATTCTAGTCTCTATCTTCTCCGACGATTTTTACCCTCTACGTATCCCCAAGTACCATGGAAGTTACATCTTGATATCTTATAACGTGTACCATCATTCTGTCCCTCCTTCACATCAGTGTTTTCCACATGTCGCTCTTCTCGCCGGTTCTACAGACAACCTCTCATTTCTTATCAGTTCACATGATTTTCAACACCTTCCATAGCACCGCATCTCTAACAATTCGATTCTCTTCTTTTCTTGTTTTCCCACACTGTTTTCCAGATGTACATTCTCACAAATTTCTTTTTCAGATTAAGGCCGATGTTTGATTCCAGCAAATTTCTTCTGGACAGAAACATCTTCTTTGCCTGTCCTAATCTGTTTTTATGCCTTCCACGCGTCGTTTTTCATGTTCAGTCTAATAAAAAATAAAGAAAAAACAACGAACCACGAAAGAATTATCAGAATGAGACAGAAGTCGGCGGATGTGATGTACATGTACAGGTAAACAAATAATTACAAACTCACAAAAATAGAATGATTCATTTAAGAGAAAGGGCTTCAGAAACTGAGCATATCACTAACCCGTTGGTCCACCTCCGTCCCTTTTACAAGTAATTGTTTGGTTTGGTATTGATCGATAGAATTGTTGGCTGCCTTTCTGAGGGATATCGTGTCAACTTATGTCAAACTGCTCTTCCAAGTCCTTTGCTGTCTCTGACAGAATTAGAATGTCATCGGCGAACCTCAAAGTTTTTATGTCTTCTCCATGGATTTTAATACCTACTCCGAATTTTTCTTTTGTTTTATTTACTGCTTGCTCAATATACAGATTGGATAACATTGGGCAGAGGCTACAACCCTGTCTCACTCCCTTCCCAACCACTGCTTCCCTTTCGTGCCCCTCGACTCAAATAACTGCCATCTGGTTTCTGTACAAATTGTAAATAGCCTTTCGCTCCCTGTAATTTACCCCTGCCACCTTCAGAATTTGAAAGAGAGTATTCCAGTCAACATTGTCAAAAGCTTTCTCTAAGTCTACAAATGCTAGAAACGCAGGTTTGCCTTTTCTTAATCTAGCTTCTAAGATAAGTAGTAGAGTCAGTAATGCCTCACGTGTTCCAACATTTCAACGGAATCCAAACTGATCTTCCCCGAGGTCGGCTTCTACCAGTTTTTCCATTCGTCTGTAAAGAATTCGCGTTAGTATTTTGCAGACGTGACTTATTAAACTGATAGTTCGGTATTTTTCACATGTGTCAACAACTGGTTTCTATGGGATTGGAATTATTATATTCTTCTTGAAGTCTGAGGGTATTTCGCCTGTCTCATACATTTTGCTCACCAGATGGTAGAGTTTTGTCAGGACTGGCTCTCCCAAGGCTTTCAGTAGTTCTAATGGAATAGCGTCTACTCCAGGGGCCTTGTTACGACTTAGGCCTTTCAGTGCTCTGTCAAACTCTTCACGCAGTATCGCATCTCCCATTTCATTTTCATCTACATCCTCTTCCATTTCTATAATATTGCCCTGAAGTACCTTGCTCTTGTATAGACCCTCTATATACTCCTTCCACCTTTCTGCTTTCTCTTCTTTACTTAGAACTGGGTTTCCATCTGAGCTCTTGATATTCATGCAAGTGGTTCTCTTTTCTCCAACGGTCTCTTTAATTTGCATCGAGTGTAGCCATGTATTGAAGTGAAACATGGACGATAAATAGTTTGGACAAGAAGAGAATAGAAGCTTTCGAAATGTGGTGCTACAGAAGAATGCTGAAGATTAGATGGGTAGAACACATAACTAATGAGGAGGTAATGAACAGAATTGGGGAGGAGTTTGTGGCACAACTTGACTAGAAGAAGGGATCCTTTGGTAGGACATGTTCTGAGGCATCAAGGGATCACCAATTTAGTATTGGAGGGCAGCGTGGAGGTTAAAAATCGTAGAGGCAGTCCTATAGATGAATACACTAAGCAGATTCAGAAGGATGTAGGCTGCAGTACGTACTGGGAGATGAAGCAGCATACACAAGATAGAGTAGCATGGAGAGCTGCATCAAACTAGTCTCAGGACTGAAGACCACAACAACAACATATGTCAAACTGGCATGTTAAATCGTCAAAATACCGAGAAGGTTGGAGGGCCCTAACCACTGCACTGCATACGTCCTCATTTGGGTAAAGATACAGCGAAGTTGCTGACCAAGGTAGGGTTTGAGAAACAAGCAGTAAAAACTCTCGTCGTGTGCTGGCGGACTTTATCGTGCCGAAATGCAAGCCCAAGATGGCTTTCCAAGAAGGGCGACAAACCGGGGCCTAGAATATTGGCGAAGTACCGCTGTGCTGTAAGGAAACCTTGGATGACAAAGGCGTCGTGTTATGGAAATAAATGGCACTCCCCATACCATTACTCCTGGTTGTCGGGCCATATGGCAGGCGACAGTCAGGTTGGCATCCCACCGTTGTCCGGAGCGTCTCTAGACACGTCTTCGGCCTGTAAATTCATTGAATGGGTAGAACTTTCAGTAATGAGTCCTACTTCGAACTGAGCGTCGATGAGTAAAAAAGACACTCTGGACAGCGGTGGATACCAACCTGACTGTCGCCCACCATACGGTCCAATGACTGGGAGTGATGGTCTAGGATGGCATTTCTTTTGATAAAAGGACTCTTTTGGTTGCAATCCGTGGCACCCTTGCGCCACAGCGGTACGTTCACGATATTTCACATCCCGTTTTGTTGTCCTTCGTGGAAAGCCATCCTTGGCCTACATATCAGGAAGATAATTCCCACCCGCACACGGCAAGAGTTTCTACTGCTTGTCGTCATGCTTATTAAACTCTACCTTGGCCAACAAGGTCTCCGGATCTCTGTCGAATTGAGAACATTTAGAACATTATAGGCAAATCTCTACAACCATCTCTGGATTTGGCGATCTAAGACACAAATTGAGCAGAATTTGGCAGTGTATCGCTCAGGAGGGCATCCAACAAATCTATCAATCAATAACAAACCGAAAAACTGCTTGCATTAGGACCAGAGGAGTAACAAGACGTTATTGACTTGCTCAGTCTGTGTCGTCCTATTTTTGTGAATTTGTGATCTTTTGTTTGTCTGTACACGTACTTCACATCTACCGATTTCCGTGCCATTCGGATAATTACTTCGTGATGCGTCACCTTTTTCTGCTTTTTTCTGTTTCATTCCCCTACTCTTCATTTCATCTGTTTACTATAAAGCTGCAGTGAGTACTCATCAGACTTTATTCCATTGACAACTTCTTGCTGTTCTTCCTCACAAAAACTAATTATAGCGATATCATCAGCAAATCGTATTACTGTCGTCCTTCCGCTCTGAATTACATATGAAATATGATGTGCTAAAACAAATATGTTACTTGGATAGGAATGAGGTAAGCAAGGGTGCAGTCTATGATAAAAGTTCGAGGTAACTTGATGGTATGAAATATTGAAGAGCAAACTGTATTTACCAACCTTGGTGCGGATAACAGATTAGAAACAGAGCGAAGAGGCGCAGCCAGAAGACAGGAGTACAGTGGTTCAAATCCACTTTCGGCCATTCAGATTTAGATGAGTCGTGATTTCGCTCTATCGTTTAAAGCCAATCCCGGGATGGTATCTGTAAATGGGCGTGGCCGATTTCTCTCTCCAAATTTCCTCAGTCTGAGCTTGTGCTTCGTCTCCAATGACCTTGTCGTCGAAGGGACGTTAACCCCCAATCTTCTTCAACAGAACAGAAAAATTATGGGCGAAAAAGTTTAGAATTAGTATCACAGATCACGAATGGAGTGAGATATGAAGGATCCATGGGGATGAAGAGATTAGCCAGATTAGCAAGACAGCTCGGACCGGTTGAAAAAATCACGATAACAACATATTAACATAAATACATGCAAGAATACGTGCAGGAACGTCCCTGAAAATTGCGATGTTCCATACTCGAAGGATGCGTGGAACACTTTATAATCAAAAGTAAGACTGCTGAAAGAAATTGCACACAGCCCCGGCAGTGCCTTCTTATGTGTGATCGAAATGATCAGTGTCACACTAAACTCAGTCTCTAATGAGTCATTAGAAGTGGCGTTGTGAATGTAAGCACCATTATACATTCTTAACATCAAAGAGCACGTAATCTCTAGATGAGCTAGTTAGATCGGAGAAGGTCTACATCTACATGCACATACATATCCCGCAAGTCACAATACGTTGCTTGACGGAGAGTATCTTGTATCGGTGCCAGTTATTTCCTTTCCTGCTCCATGTGTAACTGAAGCGAGGGACAAATGACTGTCTACGTACATCAGTACAGGCCATGATTTCCCTTATACTGTCTTCGCGGTCCTTGCGCGCTATCTACGTTAGTGGCAGTAGAATAACACTGCAATCTTTCGAGAACGTCAGAGGTCCAAACTTTCTCAACAGAATCGCGCTAAAGGAATGTCCTCTTCCTTCCTAAGATTCCAGTTTGAGTTCACGGCGTATTTCCCTAATAAACCCAGGTTGATTGAAAATACCAATATCAAAACTATCATCTGTCCAGCGTATTGCCGTAATAATCCCATGCTGATCGAACATACCGATATCAAGACTCGCAGCTCGCCTCTGAATTTATTCAATAATATCTTCCTTAAAACGGACTTGGTGGTGATCCCAATGACTCGAGCAGAATTCAACAATACGCTATGCAAGTATTCTGTACGTGATTTCCTCTGCTGATGAGCTACGTTTTTCTAGAATGCTCCCAATAAATCGACGTCGACCAGTCACCTTCTCTACAACGGATCTTACGTGCTCGTTCCATTTTATATTGCTTTGCAACGTTACTCCTAAATATGTAATCGACATTACTGTATCAAGCAGCACACCACTAATACAGTATCAGAACATTGGTGGCTTGTTTTTCATCCTCATTTATATTTGATTACGTTTTTCCATACTTCGAGCAAGTTGCCATTCGTCAAATCAAATAGAAATTTTATCCAACTCATCTTGTATCCTCCTTCTCTCATTTAATGACGATAGTTTCCCATACGCCGCAGCTTCATCACCAAACAGTCGCAAATCTCTGCTCACCGTATCCGTAACGTCGTTTACGCATGTAGAGAGCACGTTCGGTCCTATCACACTTCCCTGCGCCATTCCAGACGATACATTTGTCTTTGATGAGCATCCGCTGCCCAGGACAACGAGCTTAAAATGTTTCAAGCCTTTCGTAACTGTGAAAGTATTCGGTATGCTCAGACTAGCTTTAACAGCAAGCAATATGGCTCTATATCAAATGCTTTCCGGAAAACCAGGAATATGGAATCTGACTGTACGCATTAAATTATGATTCATGCGAGAAGAAAGCAAGCTCAGTTTCACACGAGCGATGCTATATGTACTCGTGCTGATCTGGGTTCAAATGGTTCAGATGGCTCTGAGCACTATGGGACTTAACATCTGAGGTCATCAGTCCCATAGAACTTAGAACTACTTAAACCTAACTAACCTAAGGACATCACACAACACCCAGTCATCACGAGGCAGAGAAAATCCCTGACCCCGCCGGGAATCGAACCCGGGAACCCGGGCGTGGGAAGCGAGAACGCTACCGCACGACCTCGAGCTGCGGACAAATAACTCATTATATTATTTTGTAACCATGACTTATTAAACTGACAATTTGGTAATATTCACCACTGTCAGCATTTCGTGTATTTAATCAGTGTTCCGAAATTTGTCGGTCACTTCGATCCCTCTTAGTGTTAAAATTTTCGCATCCTTCTGTGTACCAACAGCGGTTTATTTTCGAAATGGAGTAGCTAATAACCGATAGGAGGACGTTACTACCGTACAGTGCACTGTGCTTGTGGAAGTGCGTTTAGTGAGTTAGGTAAGCGTGTAGTCCGACATGGTAAACACTGAACTTCGTATGTAGTAATCAGTACCTCGTCAAGAGCTGCTATAACTTTTCGCTGCCCTTCCAAGCGCGCTTAACTGCCATCCAGTCTAATGAATGGGTATAAACGATATCGATGTTGGGAGCAAGTGTCACAAACCGTGAATGTTGATACTAATCATCAATCGCCTTGTGGAATTAATTACTTCAGTGTTATGACCATGCTGACGCATGTACCGTGATTATTATGCGCAGAAGTCACGCTGTAAAATATTTTTATGTCTTGAAACAAGTTGCCGCGATGAAATTGGTATCGAAGATGTTGATCATCAAGCTGTTAGAGGAAACTTCTTCTATTTTTTATTTTTATTTTTCGCGACTGCCATAGCTGTCGCTACATCTGCGTCGTCTATTAAACAATTATTGCAAGAGAAATATTTTTAGCGTTGGGATGAGAAAATAGGACAGAAATCGAGTCGAACGAGGCTATCTTTCTGTGATTTAAAACCTGACAACGGAGCTGTCATCAACTTTGCTCGTTGAACAATAAAAAAGCAGAAGTCAATCTACATTGAGATTTTTATACGATTATCATCGAGATACATATTTTGGGACTTTGCAAAAATAACTGCATTTCCAATAGAGACATCGAGAACCCTAAAAAACATTGATTCATTGTCGGTGTAGCATTACTTCAGAAGTACTCTTCGATGTGATGTGTCTGATAATGAAAAATAATTTCAGATACAATACGAATCTGGTCACAGTTATCAAGTGCGAATGTATTTATTCTGATACACTTACTAACTTTAGGTATTAATTGGTGGTCATCATAATACATAGAAGATCGTATATATTGTAAAACATGTTCAGCAAATGTATATAATTTAAATTAATATGTTGTCACCACCGCTCAGCTATCTTTTTGTAAATTATCTGACCTTCCTCTTAAGGACGTGATTAACTTTCCCCTGTTAATGGCTTCGTGTTGGATATGTTCCAGGTCATCAAGTGTTCATTTGCTCACTTACCTTTGCGTCAGAACTACAAGGAGAACGTTGAGTTGGTCGTTTTTATGTGAGAGGCGTTCTCAGATACTCATGGTGTTCCCTGTTGATAACGCAGATGATTGTCCTCCAGCCCGTTCGTCTCGATATTTAATGCTGGTAATTACAGTACATCATCTTCAGACCAGGAAAATAATTGGAATTGTTTTTAAAAAAAAAGTGGTAGTGGATAATCCCTTACACGGTACGGTGTAGTATATAACAATACATGGTCAATATATGATAATTTTTACAGTAGCTGTTCAATTCGTTGACCTCCTGTCTCGACATGGCATATCTATCGGTATACTGTGAAATAGTCCAAAGGAGACCAAGGCTATCAAATTCAGAGCCCTCAGAAAAATCTGTGGTGAACTTTAGGAACCTGAATTCGGGCTTCTTTTACGTTTCTTCTCTGCCTAAGCGTCTCTCACTGACTGAATTATTCTTCTTAATTATTTTCGAGATTCAGTTACTTCCTATTCTTGGAACATGCTTTTCTTACTTGTTTCCTTTTCTATAGCCTGCTTGTTAACATTTGGGACTAACAGTTCTTCCTTTAATCGCCTTCTTTTCATAGATTGTTAATGAGTAAATGGTGGAAACCGTTACGGATCTGAAACCCACATAGCACACAAATACCCAGATTACATGCATCAATTATTTTAGAACGAGAGCACTTAGCAACTGCCAACAAGCTTTAAAAATAATTTAAAACCTTTCTGAAGTTTTTTCTTGGTGATACCCCCTCCAAACTTCTCCCTTCCCCCTCCCCCCCTCCAATACACACACACGTTAATGAAAGGAAAGAAGCTTATTGTTGATTACATTTTCGCTGATCGTGGAGTAAAACTGCAGCACCATGCACGACTTTTTAATTTATTACTTCTTTGCTAGCAACTCTATTCGCAACACATCTTGCAGATGGTTTTCACATCTACGACTGAGTAACATGGTATAAAATTTTTTCTAAGCTTTTTCTTGCTTACGTGATCAACATCAAATATTTAGTGCCTTAACCCGTTTCTAAAGTAATCAGTATTCTGAAGTCGTTTTATACGTGGGTGTTCAACTCATTAAAGAATCGGAGGATTACTGGTTTCGAACTGTTTCTGTCCATGTCTCGTTGGCGTGCAGCTTGTATCAAATCTGGAGCTGCTATTGCCTTCCAAAACGGATTAAAATGGAAGAGCCGTAGACGCTGTTATGTACAGAAGACGGGCCTCAAAATCTAACAGAGACACAGTGCATGAAAATATTACATCGACTTGAAGATGAAGTAGTGCCAACCCTACTTTCAAAGAAACCTGCAAAAATTATCGACGAATGTAATTTCTCTTGGCCCTTCTAGAATGTTTGATAATAACACTCTCACATACATAAATCAGTAATCATATATCAAGTTCCAATAAAAGGTGATCTAAAACAATGTTGGTTTTTCGCACTGCAGTAAATTTATTCATAACCACAAACACAAAAATTATGAAATTGTCAAGAGGAACACTAAAGAGACTCTATTATATCAAATATTAATGCCATCAAGTAATCTGCTACTCAAAGTTGGTTTAGCAGTACAAAATTTTGAATAAATATAGTAGCTGTTACGACAATGAACTCAGAAGTATAGAGGTGAAAACTAGCACTAGAAAAGTGACAATTCCTACGTTTCTTCCTGTGATTTAAAATCTCCATTTTTCTTCCAAATGCTAGGGTTCTTGTGAGATACAGTTATGTATTTGCAACCAGTAATGTACGACTGCTCTTTACGCTAGTTACTTACGCCACGTTACTATGTAGCATTATGTGCTAGTTGCTGCGTTCAAACCATCTCAGATATTTAATAACACTTCCACCCATAGATAAGCGCTAGTTTTATTTCGTGTGTTATCGCTGTAAAAGGCATTTGAGCTTGGGTTGAGTAGCATTACGGTAAGTTAATTGCTTCTTTGTCCTGAAGTGAACATTATTTATTGTAGTGCAGTAGTTATATAGTTAGATCACCGGAAAGTCTGCTTCAGTGACCTTGGAACCATAGTGGCAGCGCCGAGTATGATTTTTGCCATAGACATGGTTGTGAGCTGTAATGGTTCTGTTACCGCGTGTATACAGAGAGTCTCAAAGTCTTTGAGACAGACGTCTAGGCTTGATAGATCGCATCATAAGAAAAAACTTTATTAGAGACAAAATGTTCGCTGATACGTCTCGGCGATGCTAGGCGTCTTTTGAGAGTGGTTATGCCCCTGAGGGGCAGCAGGGCATAGGCACTCTGCAGCCTTCATATGCAATGTGTGTTGCCTATTATCCAGTCATCTGGCCCTGGCGCAAAGCGGTTCGCTTATGAAATTACATTTAAAGAGAGTCATTCCTATGGTTTTCTTGTTGAAAATCACTCCATCAGTTTACAGTGGTAGGTATTACACTGAAGCGCCTAAGAAAGTGGTAGATAGACATGAGTATTCATATACAGATATATGTAAACAAGGAGAATACGGCGCTGCGGTCGGCAACCTCTATATAAGACAAGTGTCTGGCGCAGTTATTAGATCGGTCGTTGCTAGTACAATCGCATTTTGTCGAGATTTAAGTGAGTTTCAACGTGGTGTTACAGTCACAGCAAAAGAGAGAGGCGCAATATCTCCCAGATAGCGATGCAGTGGCGATTTTCGCGTACGACCATTTCACAAGTGTACTGTGAATATCAGGAAACCGGTAAAACATCAAATTGCCGACATCGCTGCCGCCGGAAAAAGATCCTACAGGAACGAGACCAACGACGACTGAAGATAATCGTTCAACGTTACAGAAGTGCAACTCTTCCGCAAATTTCTGGAGATTTCAATGCTGGGACATCAACAAGTGTCAGCGTACGAACCATTCAACGAAACATCATCGATATAGGCTTTTGGAGCCGAGAGCCCAATCGTTCACCCTTCATGTCTAAGCGACACAAAGTTTTACGTCTCGGGTGGGCGCATCAACAACGACATTGGACTGTTGATGACTGGAAACAAGTTGCCTGGTCGGACGAGTCTCGTTTCAAACTGTATCGAGCGTATGGACTTGTACGAGTATGGAGACAACCTTATGAATCCATGGACCCTGCATGTCATCAGGGGACTGATCAAGATGGTGGAGGCTCTGTAATGGTGTGGGGCGCGTGCAGTTGAAGTGATATAGGACCCCTGATACGTCTAGATACGACTCTGACAGGTGACACGTACGTAAGCATCCTCCCTGATCAACAGCATCCATTCATGTCCATTGTGTATTCCGACGGACTTGGGCAATTCCAGCAGGACAATGCGACACCCCACACGTCCGGAATTTCTATAGAGTTACTGCAGGCACACTCTTCTGAGTTTAAACACTTCCGATGGTCACCAAACTCCCCAGACATGAACATTATGGAGCATATCTGGCATGTCTTCGAATATGCTGTTCAGATTAGATCTCCAGCTCCTCGTACTCTTGCGGATTTATGGACAGCGCTACAGGATTCATGGCGTCAGTTCTCTCCAGCACTACCTCAGACATTAGTCGAGTCCACGACACGTCGTGTTCCGGCACTTCTGGTTGTTCGCGGGGGCCCCACACGATATTAGACAGGTGTGCCAGTTTCTTTGGCTCTTCAGTATATGTCGGACACTTGCTTAACAGATGCTGCTAGTTAGGTGTAATCTCGTCTCCCCAGGATTGGTGAATACTAGAGATCACCTAGCATCCCTGGAAACTTCAGGGAACATTTAGTCTGTAACAAAAGTTGTTTCTCACGACGCGATCTATCACCACTAGACATCTTTCGCAAAGACCATGAGATACCCTGTACATTAGATCAGACTGTACACTGTGTATTTGATGGATTTACACAGGGAGCTAGAACAAGTGTGGTCTTGGCCTACAATTTTCTCCACTAAAACGAAATTTATTAATTGGTTTCTCTCTCTGTAATTATACTAAACTCAGCCAGCGCCCTTAAAGAGTAGTAGGAGACACATTTTATATCGCTACGAATGTTATGTGAGGTAAATAATACAGCACAAAGGTACGGTTGGACATGGCAAACGCAATATATTTCCCGCAAGCGTAACATGGGAGAAATAAAACTGAGCTGGAAAATATTTCATGCAGCTTAAGATAGGCAACCCAATTTGCATATTCTATGCCTAGAGCGGATGACATAAGTCAGGTTGCCTATCTCAAGGTGCATGAAATATTTTCCAGGCCAGTTTTATTTTGCATGACTTGCAGAAGAGTTGCTTCGTAAACGACGAAGACATACATGTTGAGTATTGCTGGGAGGAATGAGAAAACAAACAAATGAACCAGATAACAGAATTGAGTGAATGATGTAATTATGACAACAACGATAATTTAACGGAGATGAACGGGAAACATAGCTAGACGAATGGATGGTAGTTGGACCAAATAGCCTATGTTCTTCGCTAGACTCAGTAAGATAAAATAACACTGAGATGATGACTGAATAGAATATGGGTGGACAACATTAGGAAAAATGCGCAGCAGCAACGTGGATGTGCAGAACTGATGCACGCAATCGGTCGAAAAGTTTGCCATCTTCATGCTTACCACATACTGTACTTATTAAACAGCTCATTTCCGTTACATCAACTGAAGCATGAAGATAGCAGATGTTTCTACACTGCTTTATTAGCTCTACAGCGAAGTGATGAAAACACAAAATTAAAGAACTAAAATTATGAAAATAAGTTTTAAAAATATGCGATAACTGTAATATTGATAGGATATAGTTGCAAGATTCAAGAATGAGATACTCAGTGTCCGGGGAATGGATAATTCTGTTCGCAATAAAAACAGGTGCACGAATTGCTACGAATCCAACAAATATTAATCATTTGAGAGAAACTAATGCTAATAACAATAACTGGTCAGTAAAGCAGATAAAACTTATGCTCGAAGTAATTTTCACAACATGCTCTCCTTCTTCATCTCTCTTATAAGTTCGTAGCTCTATATTGTCTATGACTTCCCGTATTCCGCAAATGTCCACACCTATCCTTAGTGCTATAACACGCAATATGATTTTTATGTATCATATATTATAGAGAGTATTTAAAAAAAGAATTCAGCTGATTTCACGAGACTATAATTTGTACAACAAGGATGGAGATAAAAACGTAAAGTGAATTTTAATGCGCCGACACCAAAAGTTTACCTTGGCACTAGTTGTCAGTTGTCGATTCACGAGGTTGCCGTGGTGTATCTCGCAAGTTCATGCGGTTTTTTCCCACAATGGAAAGACGATGAAAATACACACGTATAATTCAGTGAATCGTCTTCAGTAGAAGTTTTGTGTGAGTAGCAACGAAGAGAAAGTAGAGATCTATGGAGAACGTGGGTTAGTGGAACAACAATGACCAGTGCTCATTTTCCAAGTGTTTCTATATAGTTATTGTCAACTCTATCAGGCGGACGAATTACGTTACTCCGGATACTGTGCTAGTAGCTCCTTCCTCCTACCGCTACCATCATCATTAGTGCCTAACTACACATCAAATTAAAAAAGTATTATCTTTGAAAACTTTTATTTCTTGGAATGACGGAATATAAATGATTTTTAGTTTTACAGATGTTGTATTAAACCAAGAACTAATTAGTTGGTACTGCATCTTGCTAACAACCTCTATCATTTTATAGAGTGATGAAGCAATTCTCAATGCAGCAGGAGTGCTACTTGAAACCCATTCTTAGAAAAGGAAGCTAACTATCCATAGCGAGAACAGACAGCCCATTAACGCCAAATTTTTCCGTAGTGTCCTAACGAATAGACCGTTGTATGCTCCTTCATTGATTTCTGCGGTTATTTCACGCAGTGTTGCTTGTCTATTATCTTTGACATCTCCATGCAAATGCCACTGTTCTCGCTCGTTAAGTGAAGGCCGTCGGCCATTGCGTTGTCCTTGGTAATAGGTAATGCTTAAATTTTGATATTTTCGACACACTCTTGACATACGATTCACGGAATAGTGAATTCCCTAGTGATTTCTGAAAAGTTAGTATCCCATGCTCTAGCTCCAGCTACCATTCCGCATTCACAGTCTTTTTAATTCGTGTAGTGCGGCAATAGTCACGTCGAAAACATATTCACATGAATTACATGAGCACAAATGACAGCTCCACCAATGTACCGCTAGTACCACCTGTATATGTGCATATCTCTATCCTGTGACTTTTGTCACCTCAGAGTATGCGAGGTGTATGTTTCCAATTCACTGTCACAGATGCATCGTACATAATATGTTCGTAGTGGATGGACCACTTGAATAAGGCGTTGTTTATACATTCGTTTCACAAGCTGTACCCTCTACCACACTGTGTCAAGCGTTAACGCTAGTAGCTAAAAAAATGAATTATTATTAGTTGATGTAGTCAGTGTCGTAGTCCTGCGAAATAGTGACAACAGTAATGATCTTGTAAAACTAATTTAGTTTCGTGGCCGAAAGACTATCAAATCCTTTGGTTTTTACCCCTGAAAAAATTTTATTTTACCGTTCTGGGGGTAATTATCCACAAGTTGAGAAACATGCCTTAGGACTGGTCTGATGGAATTCCCTGGCGACATACAGAGCCTCAACTTTACCTTCGATAAGGATAGAACCTGAAGTAATGAGGCATAATTTATGCTAATGCTGGGACTTCGGTCTTCTGTTTGTGAAGCAGTTGTACTATTCACTACACACCGTAGCATTGAGGCTAACACATCTGCACGGATTACCCTACTCCAATGCCTTGTGTAACACAAACATTAATCCACGTCTCAGCACATCTTGATTTTCTGCTTCGTAAATGGTCAATATTGCCGAGGCTATCTGATAAAGAATAGCACCTCAAGGAATCAAGATGGGCTGAGGCGTGAATTGGAACTTGTATTGCGAAGGGCACTGGATTACAGTATACTTGCAGCTTTGTTAGGCGCAATGCCACAGTGATGAAGTGCATATTAAACGGGAAACACCGGTTCAAATCCTGGCCTTGGCATAAATTTTAATTCATTACTTCAGCTCCCATTCTTACCGAACATAGACTCAGTAGCTAAACGACATTTGATTGATATTTCTTTTAATCTTGTGTCTGGACAAAAGCTTTGTTTGCACTGTTAATATAAACGGCACACTCTATACGGAGAGCTGTTAGACACCAAATAATGTGACACTGGAATAACTTCTCTCGTGTTCACATGTAGCTCTTGCGGCAGCAGTCAGCTGTTTGGAATCACGAATCGGGACTGACACGAGAATTAAGTCGTATTTGGCGGCGCCTATTGTGTCCAGGTGATACTCTATGGTACCACCCCCACGGGTGGAGCCCTTTTTGACGTTCCAGCAGGGCCGAACCGTAATTAGGCCACCTGCACGAGTCCGGGAATGTGGTCGACTCCCCCGATCGGGCGGCGATAAATATTTATGAAGCGCTGCCCCTTTCATGCGCTCAGCCCGAATGGATGAAAACAACAACGGCGCTGCCCCCACCGGAGGTTTAACAGAGTCCCCGAGCCGTCAGTAGCTACACAGCTCCCGGTAGCTACCGCACGGGAAACCTCTGATTGTTATCTGCGTTAACTCACTGCCTACTGCATGCCAAGTGGCTGGATTCTTCTCGGGGAGATTTGCCCTCCTACTTGTCGTTCGATAGACGACAGACATACTCACTTTCGCCTGAATATATCTAACTTCCTTGCTTTAGAGGTAAAACTGTTTGAGAAAAGACGAACGCATATTTTGCCGTACTTCGCAAAACGTAATTAAAACACAACATTAAACAAAAATTTGAAGCCTACTACATTAACTACTGGGATGAAGAAACATTTCGATCCACTGATCAATATTAAATATACTAACTGTAAGCTTATAAAATTAGTGTCACTTTAAAAGCATAATATATATCCGTAACTTTCAGCATTCCATGCGTAGACTGCAGTGAATTTCAGTTTCTGTACCTCGCAAGTACTTGTTACATTGCCTTTCTTTCACGTATGTCTCCATTTTTTCCGTAGATACAACACAGGTATATCTACGTCATCGTGTTCATTTCCGAGCGTAACTAGTAAGTACGAAAGGCATCGACACATCTATCTTTTCTTACAGAAATGAAATTATATCTGCAGTTTTTTTTTTAAATTCCTACTTAAAAAATATATTTCCTGATAGACAGAAGCACACAGTATATGACAGATTAGGGTATCATAATATGTCACTTTCTCAATATGATTAACCAGTCCGATTGCGAGCTCATGCGCTTCAGACGCGTAGTCCTACTCAAACAAAGTACTAATCTATAGTGACCTACCACTTTCGCTCAACGTCAGTAAGAAGAAGAAAGTTAAATAACACACTTTTTACCTTAGATAATTTATAGTAACTAAATATACTAATTATATGTTTATAAAGCTAGTGCCACTTTGAAAACATAAAATATTTCCTTGGCTCTCAGTATTCCATACATAGACAACAGTAAATTCTGAATTCCGTACCTCGTAAGTACTTGATCTTCTGTTGCACTTTTTTCACATAAGTAGCCATTTTTTCTGTACGTGCTAAGCAAGCATATCTACGTCATCATCTTCATTTCCGTGCATAGCGAGTTTCCGTTTTTTCAACACCTACTTCAAAAATATATTGCCATACGGAAAAAGAACACACACAGCAGATGAAATGCAAGGAAACCACAATATAACAGACACTTTGTCAATATGGTTAACTAGGTCGATGTCGAATACGCTTCATTCAAACAAATATTAATCGAATTAGAGAATGACGGTAACAGGAAGAGCGTTGTGTATCTCATTTTTCTCCTGATTTAATTTATAACAACTCTCACCTAAATTTGTAGTCTATTAAACAACATAGTAACTCGCAATACTATACTGATCCTCTCTTTTAAATTAAGAATGTATGTAATTATTTGTTTGGTTCTTTTCGGTGATGTCTGGTTTGTGTCATAACAACAATGCTGTATTTTATTTACACGTTACGTGGTTTCTAACGGCCGGCTCGTCTAGCTTAATGCACAACGCGTTAGTATGCGAGACTGAGAGGTGCACTAGGCCGGGTCGAATCCACGAGGCAGATTTACGATTAGTGGTCTGGTATACCGACCAGCCTGACTGATGTTTTTAGGTGGTTTTCCTTGCTCTTTTGCCAAATTCTCAACTGGCCCCCAGTCTCCGAATCAGATAATAAGATACAGGCAGAGCTAAAATACAGTACACTGTACCGAGTTTACACAATCCACATACAAATGTCGCACGTCCCTCCCCTCCCCCCCCCCCCCCCCCCCGCCTTACCTTAAATGCATCTCTGGATGGCATGCGGCCGTAAAGGTAAATCATCATAAATTAGGCAAATTGCGATAAACAGCGGATACCGCTCGGCGGGATAAACACTGGGAAAGCGGAAGAAACATTTATTTTTAATGGTTAAGTGATGAAAACTCATTGCTAATAGTAAACGTGTGCGTTTGGTGTTCAAACAATGAAGCGTCATTTTCAGTCGAGAACAGCATATTTGATAGTGAACTGATGGTGAACAGAGCGGTCTGAAGCTACTGGAGGCCGGCATTTCTGTTTACGTCTCAAACTATCGCTAGGAAAGCTGAAACGCAAACACAAAGCTGGAGCGCCTGATGCGAGAGTCTATGAATATCCGCTGCAAGTTATGTATCACTCCAACAGTTTGCTTCTGGAGAGATGTTTACTTTTGAAATACGTAGAGCGTTAAGAAGAACGTTAAATAAGGTGCTATTTCATATACCTTTCTATTTCCTTAGGCCGTTCTACTTTAATGGTACATCAGCGAATATCCCGACTGTTTCTTTAAAATCTTCCGCATCAATACTGCCATCATATTTACAAATAATTAAAGTTTAATGACTGGTTACATTACGTACGTATCTATAGTTTATTCGTAGTACACGTAGTAAGTTTTTTTTTAAAGGCTGAAAACTCGGAATCACAATGGAACTTTCTTTTCCAGCACTGTCCCTTTTCATGTTGCGCCTATGTTTCTTGGTAAGTCTAGCTTTTGGAACAGTACTGCAGCCCAGAAGCTAGATAGCTTTTAGAAAAGTGATTGTGCACTGGCTTCTTAGTGAACAGTTTTGTTACTGTAGCCACTACAAAGAATAATGATTACTGCATGTGGAGAGACATTCCTTCTGATAAAATGCTTTATATCCCAGACTACATTTCAGCCCTGAAATTACTATTACCCGTTTTGGCGATCCATTTAACTTCTCCGTCCTTACGTGGTTAGCTGTTGACTGGAAAAGTATCTGTGACACAGTGATGTAGTTGAAACTAAACCTCAGTCTTTGTTGATTGTCTGTTGGTTGATGTGACTGAATTGTCAATCTAAATTATGCAGTTCATGAGGCACATTATGGAAATGGTTATTTCATTTTGAAAAGAGTTAGGTTGACAGTGTAATATGGGAATCAACGTTTATGCTGCTTTCTGTTTCCTGTTTATGGTCAGCTTATTCTCGGATTCTTGCTTGTCTGATTTACTAATTGCTCTCCAATCCTACCAGTATCGACAAGACATATATCTCCAATGTGTAAAGATAAATGGAGTGCACGTGAAACTATTTAAGAGTTCTGCAAGAGAACCAAGTTTTCTACCTTAAATGCAATGCTTATCGATAAGAATAAGAGTATGCTAAATTACACTGGGTATGTAATAAATACATAAACAACTTCGAGATCGACGTCCTCATAGCAAATAAAAACAAAAGACCACACAAATATCATAAATCCTTAGTTTTTGAGTTAATAGTGAATAAAAGAATTCCAACTTTCTCCAGTCAGAAACTCGTAACACATGTCCAAAATGTGCTACTCCGCTTGCTTCGAACTCTTGTGACGATAATGGACTTTAGTACAGTTTGAAATATCTCCAGTTTCACAGGAGGTAAAGAAATGTTTGTCGTATTTGCTAATTGTTTTAGGTGGCACCACAGATAATAATGCAAACGAGTAAGACCGGTGGGATGTGCATGCTATGGAGCAGACCTTGTCTGTCAAAGACTTTATACTCTACTGCTACTTGAAAAATGTGCCTGCCGTGTGCTGGATTCCTGTCATGGAGAAACCACGTGTTTCCTCTTACGTAAAGAGTGGATCCTGTGGCAAGTCTAGAAAAATGTGCTAAATGTAGTTCTTGTAGACAGCACGTGTGAGACGTCCTGCGAGAGCATGCATAACTTGTTGTGTGCTGTTAATGTATCTTCTTGGGTGGACTGCAGAATGGATTGTTCCGGATCAGACTGATAGATAGATAACGTCACCAAATTGTCTAATAAAATTAATTTTAATTATTTGCTGTAAACTTCGATTATTGAATTTTTCCCTTCCAATTTTACCTGAATAAGAAAAATTTTTCGAACATATGGTTACAAGCATTTCGTCCTCATTTTCACGTGAAGAGTCCACTACATACGTTACTAAAATAATTTCTCACGCAACCTGATTTACAATAATCTCACAATTTTTTACGAATATCTCACGAAGTGAACTGAGTATTTTATCCAAAATCTTGCTTAGGTTTATTCAATGTTTCTGATGCCAAACTTGTACGCTTCAATAAAACTTCAATAAATATAATCTACAATGTTTCGCAGAATTCACAGAAATCCGTAATGTTCACACAACCTACCATGGAATCACAGTAAGCAACGCTTATTTTCCGTATAACTGTCAATCAGTGCTTATCCCGCGCTGCAAAACAACAGACGCCTCAGCAGTTCGTTGTTCGTTGTCGCCGGCCGCGGTGGCCGTGCGGTTCTATGCGCTGCAGTCCGGAACCGCGGGACTGTTACGGTCGCAGGTTCGAATCCTGCCTCGGGCATGGATGTGTGTGATGTTCTTAAGTTAGTTAGGTTTAAGTAGTTCTAAGTTCTAGGGGACTGATGACCAAACATGTCAAGTCCCATGGTGCTCAGAGCCATTTGAACCATTTTTTTTGTTCGTTGTCATTATTAAGTTGGTAGGAAAGAGGAAAGTATAGCACAGCACGTTTTACTTAAATTCTGTGAAATAATGTGTAAAGGGTCGAAATAATTTGATAGCTACAACCATCTCTTCGTGAACGCCGCTTGATCACAAAAAACTGAACGTCTGTTTGATATCAGACGAAAGGGGACGCCTCAGATTATTATTTTAAAACAGATACAAACTGCGGCGAAATTTCGTTGAAAGGTAGTCTTATGAGGCTCTTTCTGGGTCACCGCAAACAAGTTCTTATGACGTAGGCGAGTGGCCGATAACAGCGGTCGCAAGTCAAAGGTGGAGGAAGCGCCGATAGGATCTAACACTTGCGTGACCAGCGGCAGTTTGTGGTGAAGACAGAGAATGAGTCGTGTAGTGTCAAACGGGCCGTCCTACAGAGAGTTGTTAGCATAAGGGCAAATGGCTTACGGTCGCTTATCGCATACACGGATCTCCCGGTGTCAGAAAACTTCTTTCGGACCATTTATAATAGGGAACTGTCATCTCTAACATAGACCAAGACCTTTTGACACACACGCTAGCAAGCGCGTTCACACAGACACACACACACACGCACACACACACACACACACACACACACACACACACACAGAGAGAGAGAGAGAGAGAGAGAGAGAGAGAGAGAGAGAGAGATAGAAAGGGGCGGGATGCAGGGATGTCGACTCAGACGTGCTTTATTTTGCTTCACAGTACTTTTGTATTTTAAAAGATATTACCAGAAACGCAGATAACTAAAATAACTAAAATAAGACCAAACAGTGAGAAATCTGATAGTATTGCACAGCAATGAATCGTTTTATCGTTGATAAGGTGCTTCGAAAACCTTTATTGTCAACGCGGCGTAATAAGACGAGTGATTACTACGCAATTCGAACTGTAGATTTTTTTTATCTTGTCGGTGGAATATCGTGATATTCATCATGCTATAATGGGTGGCTTTCACATGCTGATGCTTTACAAGAATAACATGTGTTGAAAACAAAGTGTTATCAGATAAAGGAACTTTGCTGCAAATGTCTATTCTAACTAGACTTCTAAACCAATAATAACTATTTCTCCACTATTAGGTACAAGGAATTTTCCGAATGTTTTCTGCTCTATATAGAAGTACTTGTTTCAGAGTTCTCTTCGACTTAAGGAGAGCTAAAAAGTTAAAGTGTGACATTTTTTATACAAAATCTCTGTGATTTCACGAAGCTGCTCGCTGCAAAACATATGACCCGGGTTGAGAGAACTGGTACTCTTGTATTTGTGTATGTCAGCAAGTGCATACTCCGCCGGCCGAAGTGGCCGTGCGGTTAAAGGCGCTGCAGTCTGGAACCGCGAGACCGCTACGGTCGCAGGTTCGAATCCTGCCTCGGGCATGGATGTTTGTGATGTCCTTAGGTTAGTTAGGTTTAACTAGTTCTAAGTTCTAGGGGACTAATGACCTCAGCAGTTGAGTCCCATAGTGCTCAGAGCCATTTGAAGTGCATACTCCCATGCATCAGACCAACCGCGTTGTGCTTCTCTCTACGTACTTGGCACCTGGTAGACGAACTTGGTAAAGATCTACCAAACACGAGCACTTCAAACAGGAACCCCTGTAAAGGAAACCACTACAAATGCTGAAATTCTCCCTATGATGACAAACATAACCAGTCAGTTGTAGCCATTAAGAGCCATTTTCAAGCGTATTCGTTTATAAGAGACAAGTAACTGAAACGTACTGTACTTGTAATACCGTACAGTATACCAAAGCACGTAAACCAAACAAATAACTTGTGTTCCTGTCTTCAACTACTCTTCCAATGCGAAAGCATATCTCATTACAAAATCCCTATAGTGTGAAGTGGAATAATGGAAAATATGTTGATCTACACCTCGTACATAATAGCAGAACAAGAGTGTGAGCTAAACATGGTCGACACACTCTCATTATAGTTTATATGTCATTTTACTGATTCATGCTTCATTATTAAATGTTTCATGCTCCACTGTCAAGGTCAGGGTCTTTGTCATGGTCCATTTTTGAGGGACATTTTTAGGAAGAAGAGTATTGTTTCTTAATATTTTCTGGCTTTTTGTTTTCGAGTATGTTCTTTATTTTGCCTCATTTCATTGCTTTCCAGTGATATGATGACAATAAGACTATAGCTAATAGTTACATTATACAAGATGATTTCAAGATAATGTTGCAAACGTTCAGAGGTGATAAAAGTATCAATTTGAGGTAAGGTCCCTGGTTCTAAAACGACGGAGACGAAAGTTACAGGCGAAAATCGTTCTCATACCTCTGTTAATGGAAAGCACGTACCAGTATGTTTTGCTAAGATTATAGGATAGGCAACTTTCAAAGGTGATAGTATCGATCAAAACAAGATAAAAATTTCCAGTAAAAGAGCGTGTCCAGTAAACGTGGGTGAACACCTTAAGAGCTGTAAGCCCTTGCTCATCTTCGCTAATGTGAAACACGTTTCTTCTACTGAACAAATGCTCGTATCTCTTAAGGTATGCATTTTGGAGCCAACATTTACTGAATACTTTTCCTTGTTTCGGCCTATAGTGTCTCCTCGACCTATAAGGAAACCAAAGTGCATGCAATAAAGTATTTTTTTAACACTATCGAAGATGAACAAGTCCTCGTACCTCTTAAAGGTGTATAATTTAGAGCCCACGTTTACTGGACATTATTTTCTTGTTTTGGTCCATACTACCACCTCTGAAATTTGTGTACCCTAAAATCTACGTATAATCTATTGTCAGAGGTATCACAACGATTTTCTTTTATAACTTTCGACTCTGTCGTTTCCGAATTCTCCCCTCCGCCTCCGAAAGTTTGTAACATCATCACGGAGTCACCCCGCATTTATTTACATCTCACATCACATTTATTTACATTACTGAAAAAATGTGACATTTACGTTAAACCTATTGAAACTGATCAATTAATCAAAAAAATAGTTCTGTACACAAACAATATTCATAGTTTTTCGAAAGAAAACATTGCCAGCGCTTTAAAGTGTACTGCCGATCCGTCAACACTGAATTATAGAGCGAAAACAGCAGTTTGGAGTCTTATCTTTGACTATGGAAGCGAAAGTGCCTTCAGCACAAAAGCATTCATTTGACCATGTCAATATTCCTTTGTTGGTGTGGACTACTGCATTTTCACTACTGGTACATTCTGAAGTGATTCGTATTCCTTAAATATATCTACACCGCAGAGACCTGTAATTTAAAGTATGCATACACAACACGTTCTTAAAAAAGTCGCCAATGACGGAGTTCTCTATTATCGTAGTTTTGTAACAAGAATCTAACGCTGTCAGCAGGGATTGGCGTATTTTTGTGACCGTAAGAGAGGATAGCCTAGCTTTAAGGTGTAACGTAGAGTGTTTCAATTTCTTCTTTCAGATTTAAATTTTTGTCTCTGCATGTTTTCCAAAATCAGCTTACATTTTATTTTCGCACAGTAATCAATCTATTACCAAACTGTTTTAATTTGAAGTGGAGGTAACAGCTTTATCCGTTAACGTCACATTTTTTGACCCTTCTACGCAACAAATCGTTGCAAAAAAGACACTTTTTAGAGATCTTTAAGGAAGTTAATTTTTTAAACTGAATATTTTCGTAGATGGCAGACGCAAACAATGAAACCACCAATAACGGGACTTAAACTTCGCAAACATGTCAATCATCATGGCGTCTTACAGGTTTGCTTCTATCAGTCAGTGACAATAAGGACACGTGATTTTACGCAAACATGTTTATGGCGGTACAGTAGAACACACAACTTTTATTTCCTTGTTTACCTATTATTAATTCTACTGTTTTGCGTAATGACGTACGTATTGACAGTGTGATCCGTCTTCTTGATTTACATGTTTGTGGAGCTTAAGCGCTGTAGTTGATGGTTTTAGTGTTAATTCCTGATTACTAAAGAATTACGTACTTTCATTGACGTGCGGTTCTAGGCGCTAAAGTCTGGAGCCGAGCGACCGCTCCGGTCGCAGGTTCGAATCCTGCCTCGGGCATGGATGTGTGTGATGTCCTTAGGTTAGTTAGGTTTAATTAGTTCTAAGTTCTAGGCGACTGATGACCTCAGAAGTTAAGTCGCACAGTGCTCAGAGCCATTTGAACCATTGAACTTTCATTGATACACAACATCAAATATCTCTCCATGACGTCTTTGTTTTGGTACGGTTTGTTGTATGTATGAGTCAGGAAACGTGACATCATTGGGTAAAATTGTTGCCAGAATAGAGGTCATGAAAGTAAGTTATTATTATTAGGATTAGACGTCGTACCCAGGGCCTCAGCTCCTCACGCGGGAAATGAACGACCAGTAGAAGGTTGTAGGCGAACCTTAGAGTTCAGAAAATGAGTTAGGATTCAATTTCAACATTATACACTTACGAGCCAAGTAGTATGACCGCCTGTTTAATACCTTGTTAGTCCATATTTGGAACGAAATACACCACTGATCCTGTGTACCAGGATTCCGACAGATTGATGATAGGTTTGTGGAGGTATGCGGCATTAGATGTCTACGCACAAGTCATGTAGTTCCAGTAAATAACGGGCAGCTGATCTGAGTACGCGATGATGGAACCCGATACTGACCCATATAGGTTCTATAGGATTTACATCAGGTGAATTTGGTCAGCTAGACATCAGAGTGAGTTCACCATAATGCTCCTCAAACCACTGTAGCACGGTTCTGGCTCCGAGAGACGGTTAATTATACTGATGAAAGAAGACATCGCCGTCGGGGAAGACATCAAGCATGAAGGGATGCAGGAGGTTCGCAGCTGTCAGAGTGTCTTCGATTACTATCACTTAGGATGACCCCCGTCCGTGTCTGCTCCGCTTAAATGCTTTTGTTACCGCGTCACGTGCACTCTCATGTAATCGCAGGAGAATCTCTCCCATAGCATAATACTGCTCCCACCGGCCTGCGTTCGTGGAGCGTTGCACGTTTTGAGCCGCTGTTCACCTCGTTGAACGGTGTTTGTGGATACGATCATCGACCTAGTGTAGCAAAACTGTGTTTCACCCGAAGAACTGACACGTTTCCATTGATCAACGCCCGAATGCAGATGGTCCCTTGCCCACTGCAGTCGTAATTGACGATGTCGTTGGGTCAACATGTGAACACATAAGGATACTCTGCTGCGAAGCTTAATGTTCAACAATGTACAATAAAGGCTGTGCTCCGAAATGCCTGTACTTGCACCAACATTGTGCTCTTTCGACAGAGATGCACAGATCACGGTTTATCCTACTTTATAGATCAGACAAGTCTCCGAACAGTGTGTTCTGTGAACAGTCGTGGACATCCAACCATTTAACGCCAAGTGGTAGTTTCGCTGTCCTTCTTCTACTTTCCGAGATGCTCACGACAGTAGCATGTGAACATTAGACCAGCTTCGCCATTTGCGAGATACTCGTTCACAGGCTCTGCGTACTAATAAACTGCCCTTTATCAAAGTCGCCTATCTCAATGGATTTGCCCATTTGCTATGCAAATCTTCATTAGAGTGATAATCCGTCCGTGTCTGCTCCTCTTAAATACTTTTGCTACCGCATCATGTTGCCCGTAACTCCACCAGGCGACATCCAACTTTGTAGTGCATATCAGTATTTCATATTTAAATGTTCACACGGGAGAGGGTAAAATGACAAATTCTGCCACATTTCACTCTCCTATTTCGCGTTATTTGTCGCTTTATCGTCTATGCGATATTTTGTTGCCTTCACGTATTCTACAGTTTTTATTTTGCCTTCGTTAAAAAATGCACTAGAAAATTGGCTGATTTTGTTTATAAAGAGCAGTTAAGAGTAATTTTAGCAGCCTGGGGGTTTACTTCACATCTATTTGCTGCTTCGAGCTACCTACCGACTAATTATGCTGATCTGCTAATGAATGATTGTTCATAGACGACTCAGGCTCCGAGGTCCTAATGGAACCGTTTCATTTAACAGGATGCTGGTAACGTTTTTTTCCACAGATACCACATCTGCTTGTACACACAGTCAGCGAGATACCTGCTGCACGGTGTAGTCGCTCGGTCTAGAGGCGCCTTGTCACGGTTCACGCGGCTTCCCCCGTCGGAGTTTCGAGTCCTCCCGCGGACATGGATGAGTTTGTGTTGTCCTCAACGTAAGTTAACGTTAGATTAAATAGTGTGTAAGCCTAGAGACAGATGACCTCAGCAGTTTGGTCCCACAGGAACTTACCATCACCAGCGAGACACCTTAGAACATGTGGTGAAGTGTAGTTCTAGTAGCAGTGTTTTTTTTTTTCTCTTCCTGCTCTTTTCCCTTCGCGAATGGTGTGGGAGTGAAGAAATATTGTCGATAAACCTCCACATGAGTTCAGATTTCTCATATTTCCTCTTCGTGGTCATCTCGTGTGAAGCACGTGGAAAGCAGTAATTGTTGTGCGCCTCCTCTTGGAGTGTACGCTTCGGGAATTTTATCAGTGTATCTCTCCCTTACGCACAACGCCTCTCTTGTAGCGTCTGCCGTTGTATTTTGCTGAGAATCTCCTTAACGCTCTCTGTCGCCATCTAGAGGATGCCGTCATAAAACCACTGCTCTTCATTACATCTTCTCCGTCTCATCCAGTAAGTCAAGGTGAATAATACTAAGGAATCGAGCGAATAAGCACTTTGTAAGCTATTTGTTTCGTGACAGAATTACGTTTCATTAAGATTCTTCCAGTTACTCTCAGCCTGGCATTCAATTTTCCTCCTGTTTCTTTCATGTGGGCATTCCACTTTAGATAGTTCCGGATAGTGACTTCGAGGTGTTTTAAGATAGTTACTGCTTCCAGCAATTTGTCGGCAATAGTTTAATCTGGTGCCAGTGGAGCTCTTAACATTGTTGTGCTCATGGTGTCACATATATTCGTGTTCGGGGACAACTACAGTGTCTGCACCAGTTGTCGGTTTTCTGCAGGTCTACCGTCATTTCGTCTCTACGTTCCTGCAGGCAACAGAATCATCCGCGAGTAGCCTAACTAAAGAAGATTTGATTTTATTTTGTTAAGAACAGTTCCCCAATCGCATGTTACCATACGGTTGGTTCGAATTACCAGACCGACTGTGTGACTGGACCGAGGGGTACTAGCAAATAGAATACAGCATGTCAGTGTTAACGGAGATAAATCTTTAGACGTAAAAGTAGCTTCAGGCGTGCAGCAAAGGACTGCTGAACGACTGTTACCTTCCACAATAAATTAATAGATCTAGTCGATAGCGTTGCAAGTTCCACGAAGCTTTTCGTGGATGATGCTGTTCTATACAGAGATGTTGTAATGGTTAGTTGATTGGTTGGTTTGGGGGCTGTGGCCAAGGAGTGAGGTCATCGGACTCACCGTATTGGGGACGGATGAGGAAGGAAGTCGGCCGTGCTGTTTCAAAGGAAAAGTTCGGGTATTTGCCTGAAGTGATTTAGGGACATCACGGAAAGCTTAAATCAGGATGGCCGGACGTGGGTTTGAACGGTCGTCCTCCCGAAAGCGAGTACAGTGTGCTAACCCCTGCTCTGCCTCTCTCGGTGGAAGTCTTAATGCTAGATAATTGTAGCAAAATATAGGCAGGCCTGCAGAGGACCTACGCTTGCTACAGGGATTGTCGGTTTACCCTCAAGATGAACAAACATGACTTATTGCGGATAAAAGGCCGGAAGACTCATTTTTGTATGTTCAGACGATTGCAGAACAGTCAATGGAAGGAGGCCCAACCGTGAAGTGCCTAGGAGTATGTGTACAGAGCGATTGAAAAATAAGTGATGAGATAAAGTAGATAGCTGCCTTAGGCAGAGGAGTCAACGCACAAAGAAGGTAACTTACAAGGGAACCTCCCCATCGCACCCCCCTCAGATTTAGTTATAAGTTGGCACAGTGGATACGCCTTGAAAAACTGAACACACATCAATCGAGAAAACAGGAAGTTGTGTGGAACCATAAAAAATAAGCAAAATATACAAACTGAGTAGTCCACGCGATCATAGGCAACATCAAAGATAATGTTAAAACAGGAGCTCCGTGGCCCCGTCGTTAGCATGAGCAGCTACGGAACGAGAGGTCCTTGGTTCAAGTCTGCCCTCAAGCTAAAAAATTTTCTTTATTTTCGCAAAGTTATGATCTGTCCATTCGTTCATTGACGTCTCTGTTCACTGTAATAAGTTTAGTGTCTGTGTTTTGCGACCGCACCGCAAAACCGTGCGATTAGTAGACGAAAGGACGTGCCTCTCCAATGGGAACCGAAAACATTTGATCGCAAGGTCATAGGTCAACCGATTCCTCCACTGGAAAACACGTCTGATATATTCTATACGACACTGGTGACGGCATGTGCGTCACATGACAGGAATATTTTGTTGACCCACCTAACTTGTACACTTGGCGAATGGGTAAAAAGAATCTTCTACCTTGCACGATTTAGGTTTTCTTGTGGATGTGATAATCACTACCAAAAAAGTGATGAAAACATAAGAGTTTGTCACATAAACTGCAACAAATGAATCCAAAAGTCTCACAGTCGCACACTTTTCCCTGTGCTGTGTCAAAACATATGTTTTTAACGTTTTCAAATTTTTCAGTGTGTAGACCGTCAGATCCTGCATATGTCCAAACAAATCTGAACATGTCCTGGAATTTTGGAGAGCGAAGTTGATTATGTGTGAGTGCCTGAACTTTGATAATTGTCTGAAAATAAAAAATAAAAATTTTTGCTCGAAGGAATACTTGAACCAAGGACCCCTCGTTCCGTAGCTGCTCACGCTAACCGCGGGACCACGGCGCTTATGAAACCTGTCTGTGCTTCAAACTGCTTATTTACACGTGGACTACTCAGTTTGTGTATTTTGCTTATTTTTTCATAGTTCCACACAACTTCTTCCTGTTTTCTCGATTGATCTGTGTTCAGTTTTTCAAGGTCTATCCACCGTGGCAACTTATAACTAAATCTGAGGGGGGTGCGATGGGGAGGTTCCCTTGTTAGTAAACAACCGTTCAGCCAAGAATATTGGTCATCAATCTCGGATCCGTACCAGGTAGGACTGATAGAGCAAATAGAGAAGATTCGCAGAAGATCAGCGGGTTTTGCTACAGGTTCGTTTCGTAAACGCGAAATCATCACGGAGACGATCAGTTAACTGCAGCCGCACACACTGCAAGAGAGGCGTTGTGCGTCGCAGCGTGGTTTACTGTTCGAATTTGGAGAGCGTGCGTTCCTAAGAAGAGTCAAATGGTTCAAATGGCTCTGAGCACTATGGGACTTAACTTCTGAGGTCATCACTCCCCTAGAACTTAGAACTACTTAAATCTAAGTAACCTAAGGACATCACACACATCCATGCCCGAGGCAGGATTCGAACCTGCGACCGTAGCGGTCACGCGGTTCCAAACTGAAGCGCTTAGAACCACACGGCCACACCGGCCGGCAAGAAGAGTCAATATATGTATATATTGTTTCCTCCTACGTACAACGTGTGATAAAAAATACGTTGAATGATTTTTTTTTTGTTTTTTTGTTTTTGTTTTTGGCAGCAAGTTCTGAAGCTGCAGCCATTTTATGTAATTTGTCCGACAGCCTAATCCGCTGAGCCAGGTAGCATCAAGTAGGAACAGATTCTGACTTGTCAACAAGTTCAAGCAAGAGAGGCTTCAGCGAGGTAGGATTTTTTTATCTTTTTGTTTTTTAATTTATTGGCTCTCAGTAAGTGTCCATACAACTATCTCAACAGTGGAAATACGATAGCACAGTTTGTGGGTTGAGAATTCAGAAGATACATCATTTGAGGTCCTTTACATATACTTAAGACTTTTTTGTGCGGCACCATGGAGACGACTTGCGTAAAGGAGATAAGCTGAAGAGGATAAAAACTCCGCAGGAAGACAGAGATTGGAACACATCCAGCAAATAATTGAGGGCGTAGGTTGCATGTGCTGCTCTGAGATGAAAAGGTTGGCGCAGAGGAGGAGTTCGTGGCGGGCTGCATCAAACCAGTCAGAAGACTGAAGGCTGAAAAAAATAATTAAACAAATAAAAGTAAAATAAAATGAAATTAAATAATTCGCCGTATTTTCGAGCACACGTATACATCACGGAAAGGCCATGAAAGTAGAATTGGTGAGATTATAGGTCACACTGAGACTTACTAAGAATCGTTTTTCCTGCGAACCATTCGACCCGGAACAAGAAAGGGGGAATGTGACACTGTACTCCGCCGCACATCGTAAGGTGGGACCCGGAATATACAGGGTGTTCGCAAATTATCGTTACAAACTTCTAAGGCTGCTAGAAGGGAGTGAGTACACAGTATTTTGAACATGAACCCATACTGGAAACATACCGTTTCCTCTCCGGCAGTTTCAGTTCAGATGATTAACTCATCCACTTCTGCTTGAGGACTTGTGTTAGGCTTGACGCAGTATAACTATTTATGTAGCAGTTCGAAAGGAAACATAATTAAACAGCCATTTATCGCTTAATCACATTCGTTTGTATTACCACTTACATACTGCATGTGTACATTATTACAAGACAAAAGAGTGGCCAGTATACTGTACGGACATAACAGTACTGATGCATTAGAATAGCGGATTGATGTGGCGACCATCAACTCTGTTGCAGACATTGCACCTACAAAGCATGTTCTGGTGCACTCTCTCTATCCCATCTGGTGTCTTTTCACACTCTAGAGCAGCGACCAGAACTCTTGCCAGAAGATCTTCCTCTACCTCTACAGAAGTCACGTAAATTCGCATACGACCCCACAAGAAGCAGGGACACGTGATTGGACCACCTCGGGCTACCCATCTCTCACCGTCTCATCTGTTGAGATATCTCCGAAGCGCATTTGAGAAGTGAGGTGGTGCACCATAGTTTTGAACCCATATTTCGAGACGGACATTCAGTGGCACAGTCTCCAAGAACAGGTCCAATACAACTCATCAAGTCTACTCTACTGCGTACCAGAACGAGCAACTTTGAGTCTCTTCTCTCATCAGATGTGGACGCTTTGCACATCTGAAACGAAACCATCGTAGAATGGTTCAATGGCTCTGAGCACTATGCGACTTAACATCTGTGGTCATCAGTCCCCTAGAACATAGAACTACTTAAACCTAACTAACCTAAGGACATCACACACATCCATGCCCGAGGCAGGATTCGAACCTGCGACCGTAGCGGTCACGCGGTTCCAGACTGTAGCGCCTAGAACCGCACGGCCACACCGTCCGGCCTGTAGAATGGAAGAGGTACGTTTCTGGACATGGGTTCCTATTCAAAATATTCTGCACTCACTCTTGTCTACAGGTTATAGAAGTTTGTAAAGGCAGTTCCCGAACACGGTGTAGATGGAGATATAGGATGACACGTTGTGTTTTATTAGCAAGGATGTTATCGATCTGATCTGGACCGACACTCGGTGAGCTCGTATTTTGTTCACTAAATGACACTGTGGAAGGGTATCGAATTCCTTTCTGAGGTCGAGTCTTCATTGACGACTGTATGTCTGAGTAAACTGCTAGCGAACCGCTGAAGAGCAGACAGGCGGCGCGGCCGCAGTGACAGGAGAGGTGAGTGGTTGTCGCCGCGGCTGTCAGGGCGTGTCGCCGTGGCGGGGCAGCCGCCTCCTGCAGCCGGGCGCGCTGTCCTGTCCTCCAGCGGTCCAGCCAGCATGGCTGAGGCGGGGGCCGAGCCAGCGGCGGCCATCTTGCCGGGGGCCGGCGCCGCAGCCGCCCACACGTGGACGGCGCCCCTCCAGCCGCCGGCGAGGCATTCCGACGCGCGTCGCCCATCTGGTGGGCGCACTCCACCTCCGTGCTGTCCGCGAAGGAAAGAAAGGGAAAGGCAAGCGCAGAGAAGGGACAGAGGTGAGCGCTGGGCGTTTCCCGCCACACCACGCGTCGCCGCGCCGACGCCTCTCGCCTAAATCGCGGCACTACTGCGAGCGAATCGCACTGTGGCACTACACCGATCTCAGCACACAACCAACACGAATCTCTCCTAGTAAACATATGCACTTTTATATCATGGGTAGCCCCATGTCGTGAGCAAGATGTATGAGACAGGCGAAATATTCTGAGTTAAGGAAGAATATAATACTTCAAATCCCAAAGAAAGCAGGTGTTGACAGATGTGAAAATTACCGAACTATCAGTTTAATGAGCCACGGCTGCAAAATACTAACACGAATTATTTACAGACGAATGAAAAACTCGTAGAAGCCGACCTCGGGGAAGATAAGTTTTGATTCCGTAGAAATGTTGGAACACGTGAGGCAATACTTACCCTACGACGTATCTTACAAAATAGATTAAGGAAAGGCAAACCTACGTTTCTAGGATTTGTAGACTTAAAGAAAGCTTTTGACAATGTTGACTGGAATACTCTCTTTCAAATTTTGGAGGTGGCAGGAGTAAAATAAAGGGAGCGAAAGGTTATTTACAACTTGTACAGAAACCAGATGGCAGTTATAAGAGTCGAGGGACTTGAAAGGGAAGCAGTGGTTAGGAAGGGAGTGAGACACGGGTTAGCCTCTCCCCGATGGTATTCAATCTGTATATTGAGCAAGCAGTAAAGGAAACAAAAGAAAAATTCGGAGTAGGAATTAAAATACATGAAGAAGAAATAAAAACTTTGAGGTTCGCCGATGACATTGTATTTCTGTCAGAGACAGCAAACGACCTGGGAGAGCAGCTGAACGGAATGGACAGTGTCTTGAAAGGAGGTTATAAGATGAACATCAACGAAAGCAAAATGAGGATAATTGAATGTAGTCGAATTAAATGTGGTGATGCTAGGGGAATTAGATTAGGAAATGAGACACTTAAAGTAGTGAAGAATTCTGCTATATGGGGAGCAAAATAAAATGTAGACTGGTAAAGGCAATAAAAGCGTTTCTGAAGAATAGAAATTTGTTTACTTCAAGTATAGATTTAAGTGTCAGGAAGTCGTTTCTGAAAGTATTTGTATGGAGTATAGCCATGCATGCAAGTGAAACGTGGACGATAAATAGTTTAGACAAGAAGAATAGAAGCTTTCGAAATGTGGTGCCACAGAAGAATGCTGAAGATTAGGTGGGTAGATCACATAACTAATGAGGAGGTATTGAACAGAATCGGAGAGAAGAGAAATTTGTGGTACAACTTGACTAGAAGAAGGGATCGGTTGGTAGGACCTATACTGAGGCATCAAGGGATCACCAATTTAGTACTGGAGGGCAACGTGGAGGGTAAAAATCGTAGAGGGAGACAAGGAGATGAACACACTAAACAGATTTAGAAGGATGTAGGTTTGCAGTAGGTACTGGGAGATGAAGAAGCTTTCACAGAATAGAGTAGCATGGAGAGATGCACCAAACCACTCTCTAAAGACCACACAAACACACATGATGGGTAGATTTATAAAACTAAAGTAGGCAATTTTAAGTGAGCAAACACTGCGGTAATTTCCCTGGTAGCTTTGGTCAATGAAGACTTCAACCGCATTACCAGTAGGTTAGGTGTGTTGCATACCTATCGGGCGTTACGTCAGTCACATCGCTCTGTTTATGCAAACGATCAGTGTCATACTAGGTCACCTAGAAATCGGAAGTGTTGAACCACATAGAAACTGAGTGTGAATATATTAAAGTGCTCCATAACCTACAGAACAATTTTATTCTACGTACCTATACTGTCTACGTAAAAATAAACAGTATTTATAATAAAATTGAGTTTGTCATTATTTAATTCAGGTTTTATTCGGAAACAGTTGATTTATGAGTTAAACAGATGGATGCTGTAGCAAAAATTAAAAAAAAATTTATCATATAGCGCTGGAAATCGCAGTTTACTCAAAAATCCAAAATGAAAAAAAAAAAAAGCAAATCGAAAACGTTTCAACATCGCTTCAGTATTTCATCAGGCTTATAAAAACATGTTTCTGTTATCAACACGCCGGCCACTGTGGTTGAGCGGTTCTAGGCGCTAGAGTCTGGAACCGCGCGACCGCTACGGTAGCAGGTTCGAATCCTACCTCGGGCACGGATTTGTGTGATGTCCTGTGGTTAGTTAGGTTTAAATAGTTCTAAGTTCTAGGGGACTGACGACCTCAGAAGTTAAGTACCATAGTGCTCAGAGCCATGTGAACCAAAAATGTTCAAATGTGTGTGAAATCTTATGGGACTTAACTGCTAAGGTCATCAGTCCCCAGCCGGCCGGAGTGGCCGTGCGGTTCTATGCGCTACAGACTGGAACCGCGTGACCGCTACGGACGCAGGTTCGAATCCTGCCTCGGGCATGGATGTGTGTGATGTCCTTAGGTTAGTTAGGTTTAAGTAGTTCTAGGGGACTGATGACCACAGCAGTTAAGTCACGTAGTGCTCAGAGCCATTTGACCCATTCATCAGTCCCTAAGCTTACACACTACTTAACCTAAATCATCCTAAGGACAAACACACACACCCATGCCCGAGGCAGGACTCGAACCTCCATTTGAACCATTTTTGTTATCACCAAACAACTTTTGCATTTACCATTTACAACAACAATTTCTTTCCTTTGATGATAATGAAGAAAATTCTGCTGAGTATAAAATAATGCAACAATTAAGTAACTTTTGTGTGTTTGTGAATGTAAACTGTACTTGCATCAAAAGGAATTCTTTTGGTTGTATAAAAGAGCAGGGGTTACGCGATCAGCTATCTTCTTTTACTTATAAAAGGCAATTTGTATTTTGAAACGATATAAAAAACCCAGTGGACTAGCACTGAACGATATGCCTTCTAATTATGTACAAAAGAGAGAGAGAGAGAGAGAGAGAGAGAGAGAGAGAGAGAGAGAGAATTCGTCGGCTCCCAGTTCCTCTCTCATACCTTCATTCGCGTTTCTTTCCCTACCAATGCTATCAACGCTACCGGTAATTCCATCATATACTACGTCATTTATGTACTGTACAAAAACTACCGAACTGTAGTTTTGCGTCTCTAAGCGTAGGACCATTTCTGCACTAGAAATTCACAACTTTCCTAGATTAGTGGAAGAATATCTGTAATCAAAAATTCCCCATGGCTTTAGGAAATGCTTATGTCGTAATGTCAACCGGCGAAATTTAGAAGAAATTCGCGCGTCTATGGTCAACGAGCGAAGCATACAAAGACTTCCTCCGTCATACGTTAACGCAACGTATGTCTCAATAGCCCAGAAACTTCTGGCTCTACATAAAATCGCTACTCAAGTCGAAGGTTTCCGTTCACTCACTCGTAAAGCAGTACGGTGCGACAATAGAAAACAGATCCTTTTTAACTGTCAGATTTAAAAAATCATTCACGATGAAGGATAGTGCAGAAATGCCATCGTTTCACCGTCACACAAACTCGCATTTGGAGGACGTAGAAATAGGCTCCCTAGGCGACAAAAATAAACTCAAAGTGTATAAAACAAATCAGGTCGCCAGAGAGTACTCGTCGACGTTGTACCTAAACTTCACTAGCATCTATCGTGAATCTCTCGTCTAATGGAAAGTCCCAAGCGACTGAAAAAAGGCACGTGCTACTTCCGTATATAAGAAGGAGATGCGAACGAACCCGCAAAATTACGCACCAAGATCCTTTATCAGTTTGCTGCTGAATACTTGAGTGCATCTATTTTGGAACGAATTTAATCTACACGAGAGAGAAAAGCTTCTATTCACCGTTGAACTCGAATTTACAATGCGTCGCTCATGCGAAACTCAGCTTGCCTCTTTCTTGTATTTACAAAAAGTTTTACTAGAATTTATTCCTCCCCCTCCTAGCGCCGTAGACAATACTTGCTGCCAGGCAGAAAGTCAGTCACGAATTTGCGCCACAGATCCAGATTTCTTGGGGTTAACAGTTTTGACAGAGAGTATTTGCCTCCTTGTTGGACTTCATAGGGTGGCGTGTTACATTTTATCAAGGTATACAGGACACATACGTTCCCCATTAAAATTTCTTGTTTTGTAAAAGATTTGCAGCAAACCAGATAAGTTGTCGATGGTGCAGTTTCTCCGCTATTTCCTGCATTTCGGGCTACGTAAATGTAAATCAATGTATTTACGTCAGTACTCATGTTGTTAGATAATACATATAAGACACGACAAGATAACTTGCTAAACATGGATGAAGGTCAACAAGTTGATTCCATACTCCTCGGTTCCCGGTAAGCTTTCGACACGGTGCCACACTGCATGTTGTTGACTAAGGTCCGAGCACACGGAACAGTAACTCACATATGCGAGTGGCTCGAAGACGTTTTAAGTAATATAACCCATTTTAATCCGTTATCCCGAACGACGAGTGTTTATCGGAGACCATGGTATCGTCAGCGGCGGTCCAGGAAAGTGTGACATGGCCGATCTTGCACTGTACATACATAAACGACCAAGGAGGGCAGCGAGCAGCAATCTGCCACATTTTAATGATGACGCCATACTGTACGGAAAAGAGCCGTCTTTAACTCATTGTAGGAGGACACAGTTTGACTTAGAATTTCAGAATGAAGTTTTAACTATGCTGCGGAGTGTGCGTAGATATGAAACACCCTGGCAGACTAAAACTGTGTGCCGGCCCGAGACCCTAAGTCGGGACCTTTGCCTTTCGTGGGCTCTACAAGCTGAGCTACCCAAGCGTGACTCACGACCTGCACTCACAGCTTTAATTCCTCCAGTACCTCATCCCCTACCTTAAAAACTTCACAGAAGCTCTCCTGCAGACCTAGCACTCCTGGAAAAAAGGATAATGCAGAGACATGGCTTAGCCACAGCTTGGGGGATGTTTCCATAGTTAAATTCTCAGTCCGCTTCAGAGTAGGAGATGAGGTGCTGCCGGAACTAAAGCTGTGAGGACGGGTCGTGAGTCGTGCTTGGGTAGCTCAGATGGTAGAGCACTTACCCGCGAAAGGCGAAGGTCCCGAGAACGAGTCTCGGCCCGGCACACAGTTTTAATCTGTCGGGGAGCTTCTTAGACAGAATTTGTATTTACTATAATTAATGATGGTTTGCTGTAAATGCGGAAAAATGCAAGATACTGCAGACGAGTAGGAAAACCAATTCTCTAATGTCTGACTAAGTGTTAATTCAAAAAACGGCTCTGAGCACTATGGGACTTAACATCTGTGGTCATTAGTCCCCTAGAACTTAGAACTACTTAAACCTAACTAACCTAAGGACAGCACACAACACCAAGCCATCACGAGGCAGAGAAAATCGCTGACCCCGCCGGGAATCGAACCCGGGAACCCGGGCGTGGGAAGCGAGAACGCTACCGCACGACCACGAGATGCGGGCAAGTGTTAATTGCTTGCTGCTAGACACAGCCATGACGATTAAATATTTATGCGTAACGTTGCAGAGGTATATGAAATTGGAAGAGCACATAAGTGCGCTTCTATGAACGACAAGTGGTCGACTTCGGTTTATTAGGAGAATTGTTTGGAAGCGTAGCTTATCTGTTCAAATGGCTCTAAGCACTATGGGACTTAACATCTGAGGTCATGAGCCCCCTAGACTTAGAACTACTTAAACCTAACTAACCTAAGGACATCACACACATCCATGCCCGAGGCAGGATTCGAACCTGCGACCGTAGCAGCATCGTGGTTCAGGACTGAAGCGCCTAGAACCGCTCAGCCACAGCGACCGGCTAGCTTATCTGTAAATGATAATGTGTAAAGATCATTAGAGCGACCCATTCTTGAGTACCGTTGGAGTGTTTTGTACCACCACCAGGTCAGATTAAGGGACGACGTCGAGGCAAGTCAGAGGCTTGCTGCTAGATTTCAAACCGATAATTCAATCAAGAAGTGAATATTACGGGAATGCACCGTAAACTCAAGTGAGTATCACTGGAAGGAAGAAGACTTCTTTTTGCGAAACACCACTAGAAGATTTTTGGAACCGGAATTCGTGACAGATTGCAAAGCCGTTATACCACCAGCAACAAACATGTCCCGTGAGGACTGAGAAGGCAAGCTAGGAGAAATCAGGGCTCGTAAGGAAGTACATGTACAAACATATTTGCAATGCTGCATTTGTGAGTGGAAAAAGTGTTGACTGGCGGTGGTACCAGGTACCCTCCGCCGTATGCTCGATTTCAGTGTATGTACTAATGTGTAGATGTCAATTTAGGAGACTGTTTAGCCCTACATAATCCTCTGGATCTCAGAATTTATTGAAATCTTACATGCAGTCGTTTTCGTAAATACTGTGTTCCGAGCTGGCTAATAATGAACCAATCGACGTCTCGAAGTATAACGTTAGTTGAAACCTCATTTTTGTTTACAGGCAGTGAAAACTATGCCTGAAGACGTCCGTTCCAAAAAAAATGAGATCATTTTATGTACTTGGGGAATCATCCACGCCTTTTTGTGTACTTGAAAATGAACACACGCTTGAAAATGGGCAATAACAGACGAACTTCATTGTCTTAATTATATCATCGTCTGGCTGAGTTTAGGGAATAAATTAATTTTAATATTATATCATCTTGTAAAAAAATACGACACGGTAAGTATTCATCACAGGAAAAGCTAAACTTTTGACTTCCCCAGCCAAGCATGTAAAATCCGATACCTATTTCACGTAGGTAATTTTATGTACGACTATTAATGGAACACGAAGACGAGAAACTTTATTGGTACAACTCATACCCCTGGACAGCTAAGCCGTTGTATTTAGTTGGGTTCAAATGTAGATACATCAAAAATTTGCAAGGTTGTTCTTCGAGATCGCTGTGAAAACTGTCTCAAGTTCCTTCTGGCTTCTCCCAGTTCACGAAACATAGCATTGGGATGTGGTGTTATGCACTTCTACAGATTATTTGCATTGTCCTTGAATTCTAATCCTCCCCTCTTCCTCCCCCCCCCCCCCCCCATCCCCTCCAGGCAGCCGCCCATTCCTCTTTCCTTGCACTCAACCTGAAACCTTTGGTCACGCTTCATCACTAACTTGGTAATTTCCCAGATCATTGACAAGAAGACAAAGTCAGTTTCTTTGGATTAAGAGAAAACCCGAATGGCCTACTTTAGAAAGAGTTAGATTTTGGAAAGTATTATACCTAAAATACATCAAGTTTTTCAACTGCTTCATAGCTGGAGCCCAGAAGATATTTGGTTGGCTGCCGAAATCGATCCATGTAGTTGGAATTATATTTGTTAGGAGAACGGCGAGAGTATTATTAACTATCCTGTTATACGATTTAGGATAGTTCAAATCCAATTATGAAATCCAGGTTTTCCTGAATGGTTCTAGACAAATACTGTACTAAGTTCTTCGTACATTTGCGCTCTTATTTTCCCCTACATTTAAGCTAAACAGAGGTGATGTAATGTCGGTAAGTAAAGAGCCAAACAAAAGCGATGTTAAGTCGGTAAGTAAAAATGTCAGCAACAGCTTGTTTCACAAACGTGCTACATGAACGAAAACCACCCACAAATCTAACGATGTCCTGTCGTCCTGATTATGCGGGTAGGGACAGTTCGTACTCAACTTACGTGAACTGCAAATAAGCTACTCTATACGCAGGACCAACATAACAATATTTTTCTCAAGATAATGTTTCAGTCTCATCCATATTGTCCTTCGTTTTTTCTTCGCTATTTCCCTACGAACTCTGTAAAAGAAATGCGAGTAAGTAAGCGCTCATGTGACATCGCCATGATGCTATTTTATCCATTCTTAACTTGTGTTCAGTTCAATGAAGTCTTATAGACCGTGAAACGTTAGCATAATTTGCAAAGAAGCGCGTTGAAACATGCATGGTTTGGGTCAGTGGCTCAATGGTTACTCTCAAGACCACGGATCTATAGATATGTGGTTGGATCCCAGATCAGTCCTAGGTTTTCTTACCTTTCATTTACAACTTCTTACACTTGTGCCAGTATTTTTTAAAGTGAACAGATCTAAGTTAGAGCGTGATTCGGAGTCCATCTTAATCTATAGATCCCCCTACAAATGGTGGGTCCATCAGTTCAAAGGTCGGACAAAGGCAGTGACATACAGCCTCCAGTAGGACCATGCCTTATATAGTTTTACTTGTCTGTAGCGAAGTGCACTGCAAAGATTATTATCACAGTTGTAACTTTACCAATATTACAATGAGAAGGAACTAATATTTTCCGTGGGCGTTCAAATTAGCTAATTGTCACACTTGCGTTCTGCAAATTTCGAAAAGGAATACACATATACAAGTATGTTTATAATGATTCGAGCATGTTAATACAAATGGTTAGGAGGTCTAAAACACAGTTTCAGCATTCCTAATTCCAGAGTACAGGGCTTCTGTAAGAAAACAGTTGCACGTTGTATGTGTAGTGAGAGGTAACACATAATTAGAAAAGGTACAGGATCACGTACAAATGTTAGAATGTACATAGATCTCCCCCATGCAATTGATTTACTGAATGGTATAAAAAGTGAAACTGGTAATTTGTTTTTAGCTTATCTGTGGTGATCATATACCACTTGAGGCAAAAAATCTGACCTGTTCTTCAAAGAAATCACGCCCGAGTCATTCCATAAGTCCTTGTCCTATGGCTCCGTCCCCAGTGTTCCAAATGATG
Organism: Schistocerca americana; assembly: GCF_021461395.2. Classification (NCBI taxonomy): domain Eukaryota; kingdom Metazoa; phylum Arthropoda; class Insecta; order Orthoptera; family Acrididae; genus Schistocerca; species Schistocerca americana. Next base: position 361,062,296 of record NC_060126.1, read on the forward strand.
TCGACGCGCCCTTAAACTCTAACTTTTCTTGAAATGAGACATATGTGTTCGTTACTTTCAAGCAGCGCAGGCAATAGTCCAAAGTGACATTATGTACAATCTATAGCCCCCCCCCCCCCCATATTCTGTGATTTTGATACCACCCTGTGATATCACAGTGAAGGAAAAGGAGATAGTGCCCGCATCTCGTGGTCGTGCGGTAGCGTTCTCGCTTCCCACGCCCGGGTTCCCGGGTTCGATTCCCGGCGGGGTCAGGGATTTTCTCTGCCTCGTGATGGCTGGGTGTTGTGTGATATCCTTAGGTTAGTTAGGTTTAAGTAGTTCTAAGTTCTAGGGGACTGATGACCATAGATGTTAAGTCCCATAGTGCTCAGAGCCATTTGACCCATTTTGAAAAGGAGATAACCTCATTCAGATGCGTTTCAAATAAGCACTAGTCCAGATGTTAGTTACACGCACAAACTTGTTAACCTTTTGTATCTAATGGAGATTCGTATTTTGCCCTGAACTGTTGATGCTGAGATGCTACCGAAACGTCGTCGTAGAGTAAGAAGTTCGTTGTCAAAAAGTAGTTTGCTGCTTGTTGATTGGCAATGCTTCCGTGTGATTTTCGAACAGATTTGTCGGACAATCACAATGATCACACGGATAGCCACCTCGCACCAGTCGGTTCAGCTCGCACACCTGCCGTCACTGAAATGTGAGCCACGTAACGTCATAGAATTCTCTAAGCGACAGCGCCGGTGCCACACCCACCGGCTCAGCGGGTGTGTCTGCTGCCGCGGACAGTCGAGGAGGTGGGGGAGGGAAAGAGGGGGAGGGAGGGACGTCATATGCCGCCTGGAAACCCGGAGGGAGTTCGAGAGCTGTTAAGAGTTTTCAGAATCGCTTGAGAAGAACTGAGATGGGAAATGTATCTACTAAAGCAGCAAGACACTATTCACTGAGGTGAGGAACATTCCTCTTCCTACAATAAATCTTCCAGCGGAGTGTGCACTGTTTTGAATCTCTGTGGCAGATTAAACCCGTATAGAGGCGACACTCGAACTCAGAAACTTGGCCCTCGTGGGCAATGCTCTTACCAAGTGAGCTATCCAAGCACGACTCGGTACCTTTCCTCACAGCCCCATATCCCATATTAACTACGAAAATCAGTGTTCAACTCAATACTCAATATATAGTTTCAATCTGATGGGAAGTTTAAAAATTTGTCTGCCACTGGTCACATTGGGAGAAAGCAAAAGAAAACTCTGCAACGGAAAGATTCGGACGCTTTCACCGCCCCTCTTCGTAAATAAAATCCCCTATATACATGGGACAAGTACTCTGTTCCTCTATAATGAAGAAATTACATCAGTCCATGTACAACGTATGTTCATATCCGGTGGATAAAATCATTGGTATTTGATGTGTAAATTCGTTTCAGTTGTTCAGACAATTGAAACCCTAACTTCAGCCGAGGAAGCTAAGACGCCAACAGCTGAATGTTATTCACCACTTCCCAATATCAGGTACCAGCTTCACTGTCTTCTGATTTCAGGTGTTCTTCCCCGAGGGGATTCAGGCATTTACTGAAATCATTCTCTTAGTACTCATATGATTGGTGTCCCTTGACGTTCTTCCAGTTCGATACCAATGATCTATGCGTCGATTGGACATAAAAACCCATCGAGAAACAATGCGTAAGTAGAATACAGATATACTGCAAAGAATCATTTTTATATAAAATTATTAAATTTTATTTAATTATTTTCTCTATTCCCTATTCCTCACTCTACACGTATTTTCATCACATGTATTGATTAGCTCACTGAGTCCACGATTCAGCAGGAACGAGGTGCCAAGTCATTCAAATTAAAGTTCCCCGCCAGTCGAATGCCGCGATGCTTACTTCGGAAAGCCAACGATCTATTTCCTTTGCCTGGCCTAATCTACACCCTTTTAATGTTTTTTCGTCTCTAACAACCTTCCTTCGTTCGTTTCCCACTTTTCGTTACTTACTCAAGACCTTTAGACACTCAAGTTTGATGTATTTGTCAGTGTGATCCTGGACATATACCATCTTTTCTATTATCTTCAGTCAAATGACTGATATAAAGCACCTAAATCATGAGAAGGAGAAGTAAACAGAAATACACATAATCTCTCTCTCTCTCTCCTACACACACACACACACACACACACACACACACACACACACACATGCACGCACGCACAAAATGAGAGCGACACTGACCACTTGCAAACCTGTGGAAGTGATGAGAGACCGATTTTTTGATGATCATTTAGTTCTTGTATATTCCAGTTTCTTCGGACATAGTGCAGTAGAATACTCGCTAATTCTGTAAACACTCTTATTTTCGTAATTTCGTATAGTGCGCGAAGATAATGTACATAGTTTTTACCCCAGTCCAGACAGTGTACTGGAAACAGCTCGTTGATTTTTTTTCCCCCACAACATATAAATTGTATGCCATTCGTGACACAGTGACCTATGTATTTTCACACTTCTTATTTTTCATTTCAGTCCTTATATGCTTAACCTTGTAGCAGCAGAATGTCACTCCGTAACACGCTTCTGAGTGTGCATGAAATACTGTGGCTTTCATTTAGTGCTCTTCACTCTTGAATCATTTGCTTTTGAAGATCCAGGTAGAAATGCACTGATACTAACTCATACTGTATGTAATATGAATTTACCTTATTGTCACCATCAAACGCTAAAGAAAAGAGTCTTAACCTCTTTATAATCCACAAGCAGAATATCTGTCAAAAAAGATCATTTTGCATTCCTACATTTTCCGTGCCACACGCCAACGAAATTAATCACGTTTCGTTCGAGTGGTAGCAACGTTTTCGAAAGTTAATGCTAGACAATAATTTACAACAAAAAATTGCATCTCGTTTGTTGACTGCCTCAACCAAGCGCTCAACATTTTTATTCCTTAAAACTTCTTTTGCTGCGAGACGTTAGAGCAGTTTGAGAACCAGCAAGTTTGATAAAATTCACGAAATACTGAAAAAGCAGACCCGTAAACTATGACGGTAAACTGGCCAAGACCGAAGTACGAAGCGGCCGCCTGTTCATCGATCACGAAAATATCTGGCAGTGCGGATTGCTTGCTGCCCATCTGCTAGTAGACAGCTTTTTGGTATTCAACCGGAAGAGAATAGAGATGCAGTCTAGACGATTTATCACCCCGTCTGACAGCGAAGGCACGCAGACCCGCCCGCAACCACGTGACCACAGTAGTTCCCGGTTCGAGACCAGCCGCCGTGGCAGTTCCTCCGCTCACCTGCTCGCGCCGACGCTGCTGCCCTCTGCGCAGCGCTCCGGCTGTGACGTCAGGTCTGCTGAATGACGTCACGGGTCCACCGATGACGCAGGTCCCGTTTTTCTGCCCGCCGCGCGGTTCGCGGGCCCACGAAGAACCGGTGTCGTCCTCGGAGCAGCTGCTTAGGAATTTGTTGAGGAATCCTGGAGACACACGTCACTGTCGTCGATGGCGGGTGTTGTTTCTTGCGGAGAGAAATACACAGGTGGGGGCAAGGTTTTTGTACACACTATGTGGGACGGTATAACGGAACTACAATAGGAGGAATCACAGAATCACTTCACGTAGATGAAACTTCCCATACTGGCGAGTGCTTGAGGGTTGGGCGGTGAGACAGTGGAAACATATCCCGAGATGTTTCGACCTTGTGGCATCTTCGGGAGTGCAGAACAGACTGTCGGTAACGGTTCAGACGGTGTCAGTCTGGGTCACGTGATCAGACACTAGGGCATCGGTTCCGCATGAGGGACAGCCGCCCGCGCCGGGGCGAGTCTCGCGCGGCGTCGACGTGCGCGTCATCACTGTCGCGGAGAGCGTCGGTCGCACGCCCTCACGGCGTCGCGGCTAGCACAAGAATGCAACCGCCGCCATCGCACCGTCCCAATTTTATATGTAAGTCACAGAAGGCGAAGGAGAGAGAGAGACAGGGGGAGGGGTGAGAAAACCGAGGGGGGAGGCAACGGGAGGAGCGGAGGAGGAGGAGGAGGAGGAAAAAGGATTTTTTTATTCACGGTGTGAGCTAGACTGGCAGACGGTCGGTCGGACAGACAGCGGAGCGCGGTCCCGGCTACTCATCTGCAAGTCCTATAACAGAGCTAATTATCAAGTTAATATGGCCATTCTGTATGGGGAGCGGTGGAGCGGCCCCCGGGAGAGAGAGAGAGAGGCGAGCGCGGGGGAGAGGAAGGGGGCGGGAGAGCGGGAGAGAGTAGACAGAGAGAGAGAGAGCGAACACGGCACAGCTCCGGCGCCCGGGAGGGACAAGGACGCCGCACTACATTGATATTATAAGTTGCTTCAATCGCTGTATTCATTTGTAAACTAACCAGGCCCGAGCGCCGTAGCCCGGCATATACTTGCCAAGCGAGCTACCTCATGCAACTTTCATACAATTTAAAGTGGGAGAAGGATTATGCAGCAGCGGCGGCGGCGACGCTGGAAGGCGCCGGAGGGAGAAGGGGGCAAGCGGCGCCGCGGTAGGAGGCGGAGGCGGCGGAGGCGGCGGCGACGGCGGCGGCGGAGGCGGAGGTGGCCGGAGCTTCCGGGTGCACCGCGGGCAGCGTGCTGCATGTATGCATGTGTGGCCGGCCGGAGCAGCGTGGCGGCCGCGTGTGATGTACCGCTTTCATACATGGACAAGCCCGGGCACCGAGAAGCGCCGCTGGATCCGGAGGCGACGGAGACGACTGCGGCGGCGGCGGAGGCGGCGGTGGTGGGGGCGGCGCGGGGGCGGCGAGGGCGCGGGGCAGAGACTGCGGCGCCGCCGCCTGCCTTGCTCAAACATATTCATTTATACATCCATTCATTCCGGAGTCAGCAGGCAACTCGGCCCGGCGTGGCCACGCCCTCCGTTCCTCGCCTGCCCCCTCTCGCCTCCGCCCCCGCCCCGCCGCCCGAATAATATCAAAATCTGAATATAAAATAATGATAATACATATATGGATGGACACTCGTTGAACGCTGGAGCTTGGCCCCCGGAGGGCGCGCGTCGACGCACTCGTCGCGACGCCGCAGACGCGCCAGGGGCGACCGCCGTGGCTCTGGTTGTGGAAGAACCGGCCTGCCACTGGCTGTTGCACAGGACTGTTGTTACAACCGCTTTAGTATGCCAACAACTGACCGTCGAGGCAGACGAAAAGGAACAGTGAGAAGGTATGGACCTGTTGCCTAACAGGTCCGTTAGTAAGACGTGATCAACAATTGCAGGAGAGTAATGTATAATGACTCTTTAAACCCGAGGTAAATGTATCTGTCCAAGAAATCGCGTACAAGACTCTTTCCTAATCTTGAGTACTGCTCCAGTGACTGGTCGTTAGAAAGTGGACGGCACAGGAATTCAGAGACACGTGTCTAGAGTATAGCCTACGCCAAGATGAAACCGCGATGCTCAGAATGGTTAAATGCGTACAAGATTCTTTCCTAATCTTGAGTACTGCTCCAGTGACTGGTCGTTAGAAAGTGGACGGCACAGGAATTCAGAGACACGTGTCTAGAGTATAGCCTACGCCAAGATGAAACCGCGATGCTCAGAATGGTTAAATGCGTACAAGACTCTTTCCTAATCTTGAGTACTGCTCCAGTGACTGGTCGTTAGAAAGTGGACGGCACAGGAATTCAGAGACACGTGTCTAGAGTATAGCCTACGCCAAGATGAAACCGCGATGCTCAGAATGGTTAAATGCGAATAATATTACGAAGGCTCTCACGATTAGCTGTTTTAGCTGCTGGTGATTCTTCCGGATTGTAGGGTCGTAGACCATAAAACTTTTCCATTTCTAACGTTTCTTACAGAGCTGCGATGGACATCCTTAGTGTTACTGGTCAAAATTCAGCGGATCCAGAAGTACCTCTCAAGATGTCCAGTGCAAAACGTTAGGAATGCAGATATATCGTGAAGCACGACCATAGAACCCGAAGACTTAGCAGCAGTTCAATGGAAATCATTAGACAAAGGAGACTGTCTTCTTGATGGAGAACTGAGAGAACCAAAACAGAGTGTAAACTGCTTACAAAGTTTCTCTTCTCGGTTGTGTGGAGTTAACCCGACTTCACCGACTAAATTTTAGATGTTGGTGAGGGACAACGTCTGAGTACTTTCGTATAAGAGAACAGTGGTCTCTGGTGATTCGTTCTAGAGTGACAATGTAACAATGAGTTACTCGTTTTATTACACAAATTTTAATTGAAAATACTTTCAGAAGAGTGAGAAAGCCAGGAACATTCAGTCGCCACAAAGTACACCACAAAATACAAAAAAAAGAAAAAATTCAAACGTACTGTGACGGGGTTGCCTTCGCTGAGGGAAAAGGTCAGCGCAACACAGCCTCTCTTGCTAGCTTCAATCCCAATAAAAATAAAACAGGACGAGCACAATGTCCGGTCAATAACGAAATCTTAAGAAACAGAGTACTGCTGAGGTTTGACGCGGATGAATAAAAGAAAGTGGTTTTGGTTTATCTAAGGCCTTTAGTGATGTAGGCAAATCACCAAGAACCTCAATTACGAAGACTAGGTTGATGTACGAAACTCGGCGCATTGTGGTGGTCACTGTACCACGTAGCTCGGTCTGCCACATTAAGAATTGCCGGCCGTGGTGGCCGAGCGGTTCTAGGCGCTTCAGTCTGGAACCGCGCGACCGCTACGGTAGCAGGTTCGAATCTTGCCTCGGGCACGGAAGTGTGTGATGTCCTTAGGTTACTTAGGTTTAAGTAGTTCTAAGTTCTAGGGGACTGATGACCTCAGATGTTAAGTCCCATAGTGCTCAGAGGCCTTTGAACCATTTGAACATTGAGATTTGCATCCAACACTGAACGAATCATTCAGTACCAGTGCAGTTTCTTTCACTGATGACTGCCGTGGCAACGGCGTGGAGGCTTTGGTTCCACTGTTGAAACGATAGACCGCTGTAGCTTAAGTACGAGTCTGCCCCGTAGTTAGTGCAAACGACCTAGTGGAGCTTCCCCAGCAGACTGGAGATTGGTAGTAATTCACCTATAACCCCCCATTCCCAACCAGCGGCAGGAGAGTACTGGTTTCTGTTCGTGTGGTGGCTGTCTGAGTATCTTAGATCATTTCGTCACCGCACTATCATATAGCCTAAGAGGAGACGAAAATACACTCCTGGAAATTGAAATAAGAACACCGTGAATTCATTGTCCCAGGAAGGGGAAACTTTATTGACACATTCCTGGGGTCAGATACATCACATGATCACACTGACAGAACCACAGGCACATAGACACAGGCAACAGAGCATGCACAATGTCGGCACTAGTTCAGTGTATATCCACCTTTCGCAGCAATGCAGGCTGCTATTCTCCCATGGAGACGATCGTAGAGATGCTGGATGTAGTCCTGTGGAACGGCTTGCCATGCCATTTCCACCTGGCGCCTCAGTTGGACCAGCGTTCGTGCTGGACGTGCAGACCGCGTGAGACGACGCTTCATCCAGTCCCAAACATGCTCAATGGGGGACAGATCCGGAAATCTTGCTGGCCAGGGTAGTTGACTTACACCTTCTAGAGCACGTTGGGTGGCACGGGATACATGCGGACGTGCATTGTCCTGTTGGAACAGCAAGTTCCCTTGCCGGTCTAGGAATGGTAGAACGATGGATTCGATGACGGTTTGGATGTACCGTGCACTATTCAGTGTCCCCTCGACGATCACCAGTGGTGTACGGCCAGTGTAGGAGATCGCTCCCCACACCATGATGCCGGGTGTTGGCCCTGTGTGCCTCGGTCTTATGCAGTCCTGATTGTGGCGCTCACCTGCAGGGCGCCAAACACGCATACGACCATCATTGGCACCAAGGCAGAAGCGACTCTCATCGCTGAAGACGACACGTCTCCATTCGTCCCTCCATTCACGCCTGTCGCGACACCACTGGAGGCGGGCTGCACGATGTTGGGGCGTGAGCGGAAGACGGCCTAACGGTGTGCGGGACCGTAGCCCAGCTTCATGGAGACGGTTGCGAATGGTCCTCGCCGATACCCCAGGAGCAACAGTGTCCCTAATTTGCTGGGAAGTGGCGGTGCGGTCCCCTACGGCACTGCGTAGGATCCTACGGTCTTGGCGTGCATCCGTGCGTCGCTGCGGTCCGGTCCCAGGTCGACGGGCACGTGCACCTTCCGCCGACCACTGGCGACAACATCGATGTACTGTGGAGACCTCACGCCCCACGTGTTGAGCAATTCGGCGGTACGTCCACCCGGCCTCCCGCATGCCCACTATACGCCCTCGCTCAAAGTCCGTCAACTGCACATACGGTTCACGTCCACGCTGTCGCGGCATGCTACCAGTGTTAAAGACTGCGATGGAGCTCCGTATGCCACGGCAAACTGGCTGACACTGACGGCGGCGGTGCACAAATGCTGCGCAGCTAGCGCCATTCGACGGCCAACACCGCGGTTCCTGGTGTGTCCGCTGTGCCGTACGTGTGATCATTGCTTGTACAGCCCTCTCGCAGTGTCCGGAGCAAGTATGGTGGGTCTGACACACCGGTGTCAATGTGTTCTTTTTTCCATTTCCGAGGAGTGTATATGAATCGTCGTTACGGGGTGGCATATAAGACGATGTAATGGCCTTGGGGGACGAAAACGGTCGTGCTTTTTAAAATAAGAAAAAGTGCTGAGCCGTACTTGGCTCGTTTTCGTGCCATCTCTTATTAAACAACCTGTTTATGCCGTACTGCCACCTCGTTATGTTAGTTTCAATTACTTGTGTCACTGAGTTGCTTATCAATATAAGCCCTGCCGTATTATCTTTGCTCGACTGCTATTACTTCCCGGTCGTCGTGTGTCGACCAGTGAGTTGGAACAGGCCAGCAATGGAGTTCGGACCTGGCAGTCGGAAAGTTGGGACACGGCAGAAGTGCGGTCGGGTTGGAGCGGCAGTGAGGTTCGCGTAGCCATGACTCGCCCGACCGTTGCCGGCACACACATGGCTGCGGACGGTCTTGGTTGATCGCCGGTTGGTCGTCTTACCGGACGACGTGTATTTGTTCGCCGAACGCTTTTGGGTTGGCAGTGTGTGTCTCAACTCGTGGTTCGTCCTTGTGATTGCACAGTCAATGCTTTAGCATTGGTCGCGTTCTTCGTCCAAGTGTCTGTGGAATCGTGTGTAGCCTGTGATGTCGACTGCCCGGTTATTTTAGTGGTCTCTCCGTGCTGATGTGTAGCAGTTGGTCGGTTGGCGCAGTCGCGTCGTAGTACCAGTGGGGAATGCAGCGTCAGGGAGGCGCGGATAGCCATCACTCGCCGATGATTACCGACACACACGTTTGAGTGGCAACGACCTTGCTTGGCCGTTTGGTCGGTCGTCTGATTAGACGACAAATATTTGGGTCGTCCTCCGCTTATGGGTTGTCTGTAATCCGTTCTGGTTCTTTTTACAGTTTTTTGCTGTTAGCATCGTTTGAGTTTTGGTGCAAGGGTAGAGTGGAACTGATCTTGATCATTGGTCTGCTGACTGTCTGTCGGTTGGGTTCCCAGCGGAATGACAACGGTTGGACCGACTGCCTGTCTCACCTAAGCGAGCGTTAGTGTTTGAATTCCAGGCCGACCCTCGAACATCTGAGCGCCCTTGGGTGTACTGCCCTGTTTCTTTAAATTTGTTCTTGTTGTTTGTACTTATATGGCTTCTAGCAGATTTTTGATTTAAATTAGATTTGTTTTCCACTTAAGGCCTTCAGCCTAGTTTAAGCCCTTTGGCGTTTTAAAAATTTTTGTGTTGTTGAATTTTTTAAGTCTTCAGCCCTCAGCCGATTTTGAGTTTCAGATGTTTGTTCTTAAGGTCTTCAGCCTAAATCAAAGAACCGCTTCACGTAATGTCTTTAGTGTTTAAAAAAATTAATGTTTTGGCGTTTTAAGTGTTAGGCCTTCAGCCGATTTGAATTCAACTTGTTCACTTCAGCCTAACTAAAGAACTGTTTTAAGATAAATCTTGCCTTTTAAATTTCTGATTATGCTTGTGTTTTAAGTTATTGGCCTTCAGCCGTTTTTAAATTAAAGTCCCAAGGATTAAAGCAGTGTGTTTCTTTTTTTTAAAAAAAAATAATTGGGATCTTGTAATGTTTCATAAAATAATACAGTTGTACGTTCGAGTGTAACTGACAGCCCTTATTTAGGCCCCTTTCCCTAATTTATACTATCTGACCTGTCCTGCAGGTTTATCAGGGCGTTTCAGTGCAACTGGTGCCAACTACCTAAATACTGACGGTCTTTAAAAAAAATAATGTGGTGTCAATGTAGATCTAGGTCAGCTCCCTGCCTTGCCAGACACTAACTTCACTTCAAGCTATAGGAGGAGATTTCCTGTAGAAATCCATAAGTTCGAGGAATCCAAGGAACTACGTTACAGCACGAAGATTAACAAAACTGTCGAGTGTGTCTAGCATATGGTCAATGCAGAGTGGCAGACTTTGTTATGCGTTACCATTTAGGTATATAGCCTTCGAGAAAAAACTCTGTCAGGCAAAAGACGCACAGATGCACTGATCAGCCAGAACATTATGGTCACCTACCTAATTGCCGGCACATCCTGCTTTGGCACAGGTAACAGCGGCGAAGTGTCTTGGTATGGAAGCAATGATGCCTTGGAAGGTCAGTGGATGGAGCTGGAACCACATGTGCGCACACAAATCAACTAATTCCCTTGATTTCGAAGAGGGTGGCAATGAGCTCTTACACCACGGTCAGTTACATTCCAGATGTGTTCGATCGGGTTCAGATCTGACCAGTTTGAGGGCCAGCACCTCAACTGGAACTCGCTACTGTGTTCCTCGAACCACTCCGCCACTCCTGGCCATATGACATGGTGCATTATCTTGTAGAAATATGCCACTGCCGTCGGGAAAAATGATTGTCATGACATGGTGTGCAACCAGTGCAGGATACACCTTGGGCGGCATGGTCCCTTTACGCCAAGTTGAAAGAGAGAGAAAAAGATAAATATTGATATGGTGAGAGGGATTTGCGTGTGTTTGATAAATCCCTTCCCCCTAAAATTTACCTCCCACATACTTCCTCTGTGTTACCACACATTATGTACACGCTAGGTGCCTTGTTGCTTCCACCGCACTAAGTGGAATGCGTAAGTTCTGAATAATGTTCACCAACCTGCAGTCTTCTAAAGGTGTTGTCCCCTGCGCAGAAAACAGTACGTAGGCCGTGAGACGGTTATCCTGAGGTTGTAATAAGCGGTTATCGAGGAACTGATATTGTATAAATAATTAAATTTATAAATGGTATATTTAAACGGGAAGCCACTGTAGCTTCACACACGTTGTTGTTGTTGTGATCTTCAGTCCAGAGACTGGTTTGATGCAGCTCTCCTTGCTACTCTATCCTGTGCAAGCTTCTTCATCTCCCAGTACCTACTGCAACCTACATCCTTCTGAATCTGTTTAGTGTATTCCTCTCTTGGTCTCCCTCTACTATTTTTACCCTCCACGTTGCCCTCCAATTGGTGATCCCTCGATGCCTCAGAATACGCCCTACCAACCGATCCCTTCTTCTAGTCAAGCTGTGCCACAAACTCCACTTCCCCAATTGTATTCAATACCTCCTCATTAGTTATATGATCTACCCATCTAATCTTCAGCATTCTTCTGTAGCACCACATTTCGAAAGCTTCTATTCTCTTCTTGTCTAAACTATTTATCGTCCACGTTTCACTTCCATGCACGGCTACACTCCATACAAATACTTTCTGAAAAGACTTCCTGACACTTAAATCTATACTCGATGTTAACAAATTTCTCTTCTTCAGAAACGCTTTCCTTGCCATTGCTAGTCTACATTTTATATCCTCTCTGCTTCGACCATCATCAGTTATTTCTTCTCCATGGATTTTAATTCCAACTCCGAATTTTTCTTTTGTTTCCTTTACTGCTTGCTCAATATACAGATTGAATAACATCGGGGAGAGGCTACAGCTCTGTCTCACTCCCTTCCCAACCACTGCTCCCCTTTCGTGCCCCTGGACTCTTATAACTGCCATCTGGTTTCTGTACAAATTGTAAATAGCCTTTCGCTCCCTGTATTTTACCCCTGCCACCTTCAGAATTTGAAAGAGAGTATTCGGTCAAAACTTGGAAAAGCATTTCCTCAACGGTTCCGAGTCTGATTCCTCCAGAAAGACTATACATATCAGCCAGTGAATTTATATTATGACGACCGACCTACTGTCGGTATAAACCCCTCCAAGCGATAGCACCGTTACGTGGCGAGGAATGACTGATAGTCAGACACAAGCACGCTTCATGTAGTATCAGTGAGTGTGCTGTCTGTGTGTAGAATGGGAAAGACGCGTCATTTGACCGAGGGCAGATTGTGATGACCTGGAGGCTCGGCACGGGCATTTCGAAAACTGCACGACTTGTAGGGCAAAACCAAGACGAAACCATGTCCAGGCATCGTGCACTTGGGCGGCCACCCCTCATTACAGATGTCGGATGTCGTATGCTGGGCAGACAGATAGAAGAGGGCTGGTGGCGAACTGTGGTGAAACTAACATCAGACTTTAGTGCCGGGCAGAGTAAAAGTGTGTCTGAATACAAAGTGCACCGAACGCTGATAACGATCGGCCTCCGCAGCCGACGACCCACACTTGTGCTAATGTTAACACAATGACATCGGCAACTACGACTCAAATGGTTGCGTGATCATCGGCACTGGACGTTGGCACAGTGGCAGAGCGTTGCATGGTCTGATGAATCCCGGTAACTTCTTCATCATGCCGATACGAGGGCGCGGAAACGTCGTCTTATAGGGGAACAACTCCATGACACCTGTACTGCGGGATGGAGACGAGCTGGCGACCGCTTCCTTATCCTCTTGAGAAAATTCGCGTGGGCATCCATGGGTCCGGTGGAGCTCGTGCTGGCCATTAAAATTGCTACACCAAGAAGAAATACAGACGATAAACGGGTATTCATTGGTCAAATATATTATACTAGAACTGACATGCGTTTCACGTAATTTGGGTGCATAGATCCTGAGAAATCAGTACCCAGAACAACCACCTCTGGCCCTAATAATGGCCTTGATACGCCTGGGGATTGAGTCAAACAGAGGATAGATGGCTTGTACAGGTACAGCTGCCCATGCTGCTTCAACACGATTCCACGCTTGATCAAGAGTAGTGACTGGCGTATTGTGACGAGCCAGTTGCTAGGTCACGATTGACCAGACGTTTCCAATAGGTGAGGGATCTGGAGAATGTGCTGGCCAGAGCAACAGTCGAACCTTTTCTGTATCCAGAAAGGCCCGTACAGGACCTGCAACATGCAGTCGTGCATTGTCCTCCTGAGATGTAGGGTTTCGCAGGGATCGAATGAAGGGTGGAGACACGGGTCGTAACACATCTGAAATGTAACGTCTACTGTTCAAAGTGCCGTCTATGTGAACAAGAGGTGACCGAGACGTGTAACCAATGGCACCCCATACCATCACGCCAGGTGACACGCCAGTGTGGCGATGACGAATACACGCTTCCAATGTGCGTTCACCGCGATGTCACCAAACACGGATGCGACCGTCATGATGCTATTAACAGAACATCCGAAAAAAGGACGTTTTGCCATTCGTGCACCCAGGGTTCGTCGTTGAGTACACCATCGCAGACGCTCCTGTCTGTGATGCAGCGTCAAGGGTAACCGCAGCCATGGTCTCCGAGCAGATAGTTCATGCTGCTGCAAACGTCGTCGAACTGTTCGTGCAGATCGTTGTTGCCTTGCAAACGTCCCCATCTGTTGACTCAGGGATCGAGACGTGGCTGCACGATCCATTACAGCCAAGCGGATAAGATGCCTGTCATCTCGACTGCTAGTGATAAGAGGCCGTTGGGATCCAGCACGGCGTTCCATATTACCCTCCTGAACCCACCGATTCCATATTCTGCTAAAATTGGATCTCGACCAACGCGAGCAGCAATGTCGAGATACGATAAACCGCAATCGCGATAGGCTTCTATCCGACCTTTATTAAAGTCGGAAACGTGATGGTACGCATTTCTCCTCCTTACACGAGGTGTCACAACGACGTTTCACCAGGCAACGCCGGTCGATTGCTGTTTGTGTACGAGAAATCGGTTGGAAAGTTTCCTCATGTCAGCATGTTGTAGGTGTTGCCACCGGCGCCAGTCTTGTGTGAATGCTCTGAAAAGCTGATCATTTGTTTATCACAGCACCTTCTTCCTGTCGGTTAAATTTCGCGTCTGTAGCATGTCATTTTCGTGGTGCAGCAATTTTAATGACTAGTAATGTATTTCTGGCTTTTCGACCATCATATTCAGCTACAAGAAGCTCATCTTAGAGTAGTTGAGAAGGCCGCAGTGGGGAGATGACGTAATGTCCTGTAGGTACCGATGACAGATGGTTTGTTCGGTACCGCTATTGCGAGAAAGACCGTCTAAATGGTGGTCCTCCCCCGCGATTGGCTGCTGTGTTCGGAAGTAGCGCGCCAGAATGATAAACTTCTGTTATTAATATTAGGAACACTAAACAGTGAATTTACTTGCCTTATATAAAAAAATATCTTTTAACAGAAGGTTATGATTCCATTGTTTCAAAAGTGTAAAAATGTAACCGAGAATAGTTGGATAGTAATTATGCGAATAAGCAGTTCATTATTTTGTTTATGTTCTTAAGTATCAGGAGAGTCATCCACTCCGACGACATACCGTGTTCCAAATCAAAAGTACGACTGTAACAGGCAAAGTGTTCTGTCACTTGAGAGAGTACAGTATCCTATATACGACAATAAAATCGCTACACACAAGTGACAGATATACTAGATGCACATTTTGTCTCTACATAGACCTATTTTCACAATTTTCGAACTTACGATGCAGCTGACGGCAATTTACCACCTCTTGTATGGCAGCAGCAACGAAGACATCTGTAGGAGGCCAAACGAAATTTGTGATTTTCGACTTGTTTATTTGCGACTGCCATCTTAAACTTCCCCATATGACATCATAAATATCTTCTGATTTCTTCAGTTGCATCTGTTAACAGTCCAACAGACTGAATCTGTTATGACTACCAGATCGCAAAGAATAACTGTAAGCAGTTCATTGCACAAACAGGATGCACCCATGAGTTCACAACTCTTCAACTAGAACTTTGTTTCCCACTTACGTCCTTGTCACATAATTCTGAAATTTTCCGTGCACTATATATTGCTTTCCAATGTCATCTTCTCTTAGGAACTTGTTTGATTCCAGAAATGTATCACGGGACTTTTTAATTTCACTGATTATAAACAGTGAGGTTAATTTAATATAATGGAAGTTTCAGTGGGAGTAGTCTCTTTTCATTCTACTTTTCCTTCAGTGGGAGTAGTCTCTTTTTATTCTACTTTTTCTATTCGCCGTGAAATAGTGGATCATAATGAGACAGTTTTCTGATTGTTTTCATTTTAGATGACAGAATATATTCTGTAAATGAGAGCAAGCAGCGTTGTAAATGGAGTGATACCCACCTTAAAGTTGTTTCACTTTGTCAATCGACGCTGAATCTTCACAGCTTATTGGCTTCGTGTTGCAGAAGCTATTTTGACTTTTCAGTCTGAGTATATTGCACCTCTCTGCAGGAAATAAAGTGCCTAAACATGCAATATGTAAAAGTCAAGGTACTGATTTATCTGTTGTGCTGCAGCTGTACGGCGCAATTAATAAAGCAGTACATACCTACATTTTCATGTTCACTGGAATTTAACAAGTAAACATTAGTGTCCTCGATGCACAATTGTTCTGTGACCGTCAGAACGTAATACTGTTGCCGAAACACTGCTGTGAATCGTGAAGGTGACGCTCATTACAAATTTACATATTCCAGAATTCTTCGTTCCAGCTGAAAAATGTTTTCTATAGCAATCTTTTGGATGGTGATTATTTATATTTGATCATTCCTCTGTAACCACCAAGGGTAGCATTTACGTTTGTATACGTCACACCGATAATTCAAATGGTTCAAATGGCTCTGAGCATTATGGGACTTAACATCTGAGGTCATCAGTCCCCTAGAACTTAGAACTACTTAAACCTAACTAACCTAAGGACATCACACACATCCAAACTCGAGGCACGATTCGAACCTGCGACCGTAGCGATCGTTCGGCTCCAGACTGTAGCGCCTAGAACCGCACGGCCACTCCGGCCGGCCCACACCGATAATTCCGCATGCCAATGACACTAGTTAAGTTTATACTACTCAACTGACCCAGTACTTAAAGTAAGTACTACTGTTTTTAAGCGCAACGGATAACTAGAATGAGTCACTTTTCTTCGATTGACGAGTGGGGGAGAAAGAAGAAGACGCCACGGACGCCACGTTAAGTTCACTAAATTTCTTCCAAAGTAAAATTCTTTCTCTAATTCAAGGTACACATATAGGCGTCATGGGCATCATTGCTTTGCTGCTGCATTTGGGGTGGATTGGGAAATGAGAATGTGCAATATGAGCTGCAGTAAGGCTCAGTGAGACTCATAAATCATGATGTGCATCAATGAGGGAATCACGTATAAGGACTCGCATCAACATACGTCAGCAAACATCTCTCTACATGTCATTATATACTTACAGGAACAAGAAGAGTACCCAGTTCACAAATATATGAATTCCATAACAAAACTATTCCATAAGCGAGTCCTTAACATACACACACACACCGATTACAGGAAGTGAGAGTCAATATAAACGGAGCAAATAACTCACTTTCATGCAGACACATTCAGGAACCCAACAAAAGTTTCAGTTTTCTATCTTTCAGGAAGATCAGAGGACAATGGGGAACTTCAGGGGCATGCATCGGGCCTGGTGAGACACATCCACGTCCATCACATAAAAGGGAACGAAAACCAGAAACTAAGAAAACTTTTACACACAATACTCACGAGTACACGTCCTATAATTCAGTTTGGAACAGTTACCCCTAGTAACCGGATTCAAGACACATGGTGAGCCGAAGATCAAAATGTACACTATTTTTCAAGAAACTCAAAAATCGGAAAATGGACAGAAATTCCCCCACATACGGGCACTCAACAGACTCGCTGCCTTGCGAGCTACTGTTTGAACATCATTAACAATAGCAAAAAGTGTGGAATACGTGGGATGCCAACGGGCAAAAATTACTCCGGCTGAAGCAACTTATTTTCATCAAGATATTGGAAAATCGTGATTCAGCACGTGGTTTTTCAAAGTCGAACCACACAATCAATAATATCGTTCATGATATCTTAAAGTTTTTGGCAAGAGCACACACACACACACACACACACACACACACACACACACACACACTTCGTGGCTCCTGTATCAGAACAAAGTGTATGATTCAACATTTCATACAACCATACGACATTCCAAGAGAGTGTCAATGAAAGGAGGATTATGTAATGCTTGCCTTCCCACAACAACTGAATTAAATGAAAGTAATCATAGTCGCAAATTAAACTAAGTATAACTAATATCTTTGTTCATGATATCTTGGGATCGCTTATACAAGCATCCAGTACTTGCAGAGCCAACTGAAAGAATACCAGAAGGCTCTGTCATTGGTGGGGGAAGTCCCCATTTGAGAAGAAGGAGATTGACAACCATGACCCTGTGGCGTACTAGACTGACTTCCGCCTCCGCCACTGAGTGAATCTCAATGGTCTCTGCTCTTCCCATCAACAAATTTAGTTTAATTGTATCCATATTTTGCTGCTTGAAACGTGACTGTACTCAATACACTCGAGGTACGAATTAAAAAACGCCTTCAGTCACTATTTTTCGTGTTTTATTCAGTACACGTTGCGTTTCGGATCCCGCAGGTCCTTCTTCAGGTGTAATTCGTCTTAATACATGCTTTATTTTTTATCTCGAATGAGGTGAAATGCATATTCCTGTCACCAAAACGGTTTGATGTTGGGTTACGAATTTCGTAAGTCAGACGCAGAAAATATGTGCGAAATAGTGGAAAAGATGGAAGTGTACACTTACGAAATAATCCAAGAAAAGCGTTTTTAACGTTTTAGCAACAGCATACTTTTTTACTCCATCGTTTTCAAACATGTCACTTCACTCAAAAGGCACATTCGCAAAGGTGAATTTTTCATAGTGCTAAGGGTATAATTATTAAACGATTGACATATTTAGGAAATAACTTAAGAATAGGTCTTTTAAATAACTGATATAACTGATATAGCTGTGACTTGCGAAATCTATTTTTTCATATAACATTGATTCTGGTTTTTTGATTTTGTGGAGGTATATCTCCAGTTCCTCTAAAAGATTTAGGCTCTTACCATTGGCTTCATTATGTAATAGATTGTTGATGACATGTTTCATTTCCAACATATGTTGTGCAATGACTGGTTTTTCAAAGTAGTTGAGCCTGAAAGTATTTACATGTTCCTGAAAACGGGTTTTGAAGTTTGTGCCTGTTTTCCCTACATAGTAGGCAGGACAACTGGGGCATGATACTTCGTGCACTCCACTGTTGTTGTATGTTTGCGTATTTGATTTTATGTTATGGATGAGTAAGTTTCCTAATTTATTATTAGCTGAGAATGAAACTGTTACATTTGTTACTTTGGAAAGGTTAGCTATTTTTTGTGATATGGTGCCCAGGTATGGAATACCGGCGAATATTTTCTCTTCTTTCATAGCGTTGCCATTCGTTGTTTTGCTTTTTTGTATTTGTCTGTCTAAATTGTCAATTGAGTTGGCTGTGTAGCCATTGCTAATGGCAATGCTCTTTATTGTATCTATCTCATTCTTGAGGATGTTTTCTTCTAGATCAAGAGAGAGTACTCTGTGTAGCATGTACCTAAATGCAGCATGTTTCTATGTTGTCGGATGGCATGATGAGTTGTCCAGTGTAACGTCTTTGTATGTGCGTTTTCTGTGTATGCTGAACTTATGTTTTTTTGATGGTTGGTGATTTTAAGATCCAGGAAATTTAGGCTTTTGTTGTCCTCATGTTCTATTGTGAACTGTATGTCTTTGTGGACAGAACTGAATACTGCTAGTAGTTCTTTGATCTCATCTTTGGTTCCATCAAACAGAAGGAAGGTATCATCAACATATCTCCAGTAATATATTATTTTACTTTTGAGTTTTGGTTAAAGAACTTACTTTCCAGATGATTGAGAAATATGTCTGTCAGAAAACTTGATATGCTACTGCCCATTGCAAGTCGCTCATTCTGTTGGTAAACTTTCCCATTGAATATAAAGTAACTGTGAGACGATATTAGCCGCAACATGTCCTTGACTTCTGATATTTCTGCAATTGACAATTTTTTATGTTTTATTAAGTTTTCAAAGATTATGTCTATTGTTTCTTCAGTTGGTACATTTGTAAATAGGTTAGTTACATCGAAAGGGGCAAACCTGGCACCTGCAGAAATATTTATGTCTTTAATTTTAGTTGCTAATTCAACTCTGTTCTTAACTAAGTATGATTTATCAAATGTATAGTAATGTTTCACAATTTTTTTCGGTAATTGGGAGACTTTAGAAGCAGGTGTATTCCTATAATTAACAATAGGCCTTAATGGTACTTGGGGTTTATGGGTCTTAGGTTGAGCTCTCAGCCTTGGGGCTGTGGTATTCATTAAAATGCATATTTTTGCTTGTTTTTCTGCGAAGAGGAAATTGTATTTATGAACCATTTTTCTGATTTTGCTTTGGATTTTTATAGTGGGATCATGCTTGAGCTCTGTAATGTTGCTTTCAGAAATGAAAGTTAGTGTTTTATTGATGTATTCATCTTTGTTCATAATTACTACAGAATTGCTTTTTTCAGCTGTCAGAATCATGGCACTGTTATTATTTTGTTCCATGTTTATGCTGATAACTAGCTTTCTCGTTCGATAAACTGCTTTGGGGGTTTCATTATGATTACTTATGCTTTTCTGAATGATTTTATTTATGTTGTGTGCTAGGACAGTCTGCTCAGTGTTATTTAGGTCAGCTAAATCAGTTGCTTTTTTAGTGTGTATGATGAAGTTTTTTAGGTTATTGTTATTAATCTGGGTTTTACATTGTGCTTTAGCCCTTTCTTAAGTAGATATTGTTCCTTTCCACTGAAGGTGATATCAGTGTGGTTAATGACTCTTTCATAAAACTGCAATTTATTGGATGGTTTGTTGTCCTGCTGCTAATGCAGTTTTAGTTGCATGACTTATAATTTCTTTTGGTGCCTGTGTGTGATTGCAGTTTGCATTTTGTTTACAATACTTTCAATGTACTCCTCAGCAGCTTTTAGTTCTAATGGGTCTAGTGTATTAGCTAATTGTAAATATGTGTTAAAACAGCACTTAACAGTATCTTCTTTCTTCTTATACTGATATTTTACATCTGACTTCATCCACATTATCTCACAGTTCCTTTTGGTAGCCTGGGCTGCGGCAGACCCGTTTTTGATCTTCACTTTGACTTAATGAGACCCAAAGTCACATTCTAGACCGTCTTTTCCCAGGGGCTATGTGTAGCTGCAACAAAGTGAAATGTCAAACGGACGACAGATGCACTTAACAGTCACGAATCGGATTCAGTTGACCCGTTCACAGTTTATGTCACATGATAATCTTAGTTACTATGTAAGTAGCAACGCCTCTACATTATATAGTTTCACAATTTGTCAATTTACAAATACTATCTGAGTCTTATTTGGATTAGTAGGACTTTATACAGTCGTAAAAGCCGGAACAAGTATCACTTTCTCACTTTACTTGTAAAACTGCGAAGGTGGCAGAGACGTATCACAATACTTCAGACACACACACACACACACACACACGCACACACACACACAAACACACAAATCCGTTAGAATTCGATTATTCGATAAGTACTGCAATTCTCGAGGCTGTCAATTCAACAAGTACCTGGGTGTTAAAATTACGAACAACTTCAGTTGGAAAGACCACATGGATAATATTGTGGGGAAGGTGAGCCAAAGGTTGCGTTTCATTGGCAGGACACATAGAAGATGCAATAAGTCCACTAAAGGGACAGCTTACACTACACTCGTTCGTCCTCTGTTAGAATATTGCTGCGCGGTGTGGGATCCTTACCAGGTGGGATTGACGGAGGACATCGAAAGGGTGCAAAAAAGGGCAGCTCGGTTTGTATTATCACGTAATAGGGGAGAGAGTGTGGCAGATATGATACGAGAGTTGGGATGGAAGTCTTTAAAACAAAGACGTTTTACGTCGCGGCGAGATCTATTTACGAAATTTCAGTCATCAACTTTCTCTTCCGAATGCGAAAATATTTTGTTGAGGTAGGAATGATCATCAAAATAAAATAAGAGAAATCAGAGCTCGAACAGAAAGTTTTAGGTGTTCGTTTTTCCCTCTCGCTGTTCGGGAGTGGAATGGTAGGGAGATAGTATGATTGTGGTTCGATGAACCCTCTACCAAGCACTTAAATGTGAATTGCAGAGTAATCTTGTAGATGTAGATGTAGATGTAGATGAAAGGAAGAAAACAAACTATCGCTTACTACTTTTTCGCTTTTCATGCTGTGAAATTGCCGCATGAAGCATAACTTTTTAATTTATTACTTTTTTACTACTAACTGACTTGGCGACGCATTTTGCAGACGATATTCAGATATACCACAGTATGTAACAGCAAAATTATACCGCTGTATGACACATAGCTAGGGAGATATGACTTTATAAACAGTGAGAACCGTGAAAAACTGCTGCATCATACAAGACGTACAAGACCTTTTAATATGTTACTCCTTTACTACCAATTCTATTCGCAACCCATTTTACAGACGGTAGAGATATACACCACTGGACATACCTGCAAAATTATAACACAGTGCAGCACATAGTTTAGAAGATACCACGTCATAAATATTGAGATGCTGGAAAAGGAAATTGCAAGGCGAAATTTGTCTAGATACAGGCGAAATATACGTACAAACTCGTTAAATATATTCGACATACAGCGATTTACGTGGGTAATAAGATCATCCTCAACCCCTAGAACGACTTCAACCACATTTGGTGTACATATTAGTTATAATCTGGAAAGAAATACTGTAGGGGTAAGAACCATCAGCCTCGTATTGGGTGACCATTATAAAGTGGAGAGAGAAGAAGTAAGGCTGATGTTTGGTTTGTGGGGCACTCACCTGCCCCCGTACAAAGTCACAATTTTTACAAAGGCCAATTTTTCCACAGTCCAGCCCAGTCAATGCGACGAATGATAATGATGATGATCATGAAACGATGAGGACAACACAAACACCCAGTCCCAGAGCAGAGAAAATCCCCAACCTGGCCGGGAATCGAACTCAGGACCCATGATCCAGAGACAGCAATGCTAGCCAGTAGACTACGAGCTGTGGACAGAAGCGATAAGGAGGAGACGGACAGACAAGAGGAAGGTGGAGATGAAGATGGGAGGGGAAATGGACGAAGAGAGGTGAGAGGAGGAGAAACAAAAGAAGAGGAGGAGGAGGAGGAGGAGATTAGTGTTTTAACGTCCCGTCGACAACGAGGTCATTAGAGACGGAGCGCAAGCTCGGGTGAGGGAAGGATGGGGAAGGAAATCGGCCGTGCCCTTTCAAAGGAACCATCCCGGCATTTGCCTGAAGCGATTTAGGGAAATCACGGAAAACCTAAATCAGGATGGCCGGACACGGGATTGAACCGTCGTCCTCCCGAATGCGAGTCCAGTGTGCTAACCACAGCGAAGAAGAGGAGGTAACCAGGTATAGGGGGTAGGAGATGGACAAAGAGAGGGGGGAGGAAGAGATGGCATTAAAGGGGGGAGGAGGAGATGGGCAGAGAGGAAGGAGCAGATGGACAGAGGGGGGAGAGTAGCAGATTGACAGATGGGGAGGTGGAGATGGACACAGGGGGGAGGGGGAAATGGCAGAGAGTGGAGGGTGGAGGAGGTGAAAAGAGAGATGGGGTGAAGGGGAAGTAGGAGATGGACTGATAGAAGATTGGAATAAATGCATACATGGGCAACGCCAGGTACTCTGCTGATATCACAATAAATGCGAAAAACGTATACGAGCAGTACACTAAAATCCAATACCAAATGATAGAATGAAAAGAAATATTCAGTAACAGTTTGATACTCTTAGATTAGGGCAAGATACAAAGCCCATTCGAATAATTTAATGAAAGTTCAGAAGTAGGTAATGGACCAAAAGGATACCAGTCATATTATTACAACAAATAATGTAATAAAAATACACTAGGGCAACCAACGAAATAAGTAGAATTTAAATATACATACCAGATTCAAAATAAAGATACTGCATCCAAATTAGAGTACCACAAACAATCTTTCTACAACCGTCAGAACACATGTATGAAAGCTTGCTCTAAATAATGTTGTCCACGGTCTGCCAAATAATGTAGTGATAAGAAATGAAAAATACAACAACGTCTACGGAATATCGTGACTATACAAAATTACAACAAAATCAGAAAACATTTTCAAGTACTTCTCAAAATAGTTTTAGATCTTGTACACAAAACGAGATTACGAGCAACAACATTGCCAAGAATAAGCCAGGTTCATAGCTCAATTGTTGCAAAAGGAAACAGAGCGGTAATTACAAGAACACTATATTAAAGGTACCAAAATATGCTAAGGGTTTGCGGTAGTTAGACATGCTTGCACCAGCTGTCAACATGTACAGTAATATAATTCAGTTCACTGGGTACCGCCGCGCAATGGGCCAAAATAACTACAGTTAAAAGATCATAGATAGGAGAGATTTGTGAGAAGATGCTTAAAACACGCTATAACAAACAGTCACCCTAGCATAGACTTTGAATTTATGTACACACCAATAACATAGTCTGCTCTCTCCCACACGCACAATACCGCCAGCACAACTTATACCAGAAAATTTCAGACGCACTGTATGCCAACACACTGAAACAGCTCAAGGCCCAAGGTGCTGACACTGTAAGTAGGCCGTTTAGGTTTTTATATTGGTAACGCCACGTAGTGCTCCGTATGAAAATCACTGGCTGTGCTGTGTGCAGTCTGTGGCTGGTTAGCATTGTTGTAATATTCGCTATTGTAGTGTTGGGCAGTTGGCTGTTAACAGCACGTAGCATTGCGCAGTTGGAGGTGAGCCGCCAGCAGTGTTGGATGTGGGGAGGGAGATGGCGGAGATTTGAGAGCAGATGATCTGGACGTGTGTCCATCAGAGACAGTAAATTTGTGAGGCTGGATGTCATGAACTGATATATATATATATATATATATATATATATATATATATATATATATATATATATATAATGACTTTTGAACACTATTAAGGTAAATACATTGTTTGTTCTGTATCAAAATCTTTCATTTGCTAACTATGCCTATCAGTAGTTAGTGCCTTCAGTAGTTAGAATCTTTTATTTAGCTGCCAGAATTGGCGCTCGCTGTATTGCAGCAGTTTGAGTAACGATTTTTGTGAGGTAACTGATTAATGAAAGGTATAGGTTATTGTCAGTCAGGGCCATTCTTTTGTAGGGATTATTAAAAGTCAGACTGCGTTGCGCTAAAAATATTGTGTGTCAGTTTAGTGATGATCAGAATAAGTAAAGAGAGAAATGTCTGAGTACATTCAGTTTTGCTCAGCTGTTTGAAAATCAAATAACGTAAGAGGTTTATCAGCACAGTCATTCATAAATTTTTTTAAGGGGACGTTCCAACACTATTTGTGCTTTCCACTAACTCCCAAGAACGGACTGCATTCTAGCAAACAGCACCGGGCGTACCGTATTTCCACAGTTCGGCACACCTTTACTCTGGTCAAGTCGCATTTCAAACTGCCGTGGGTCAGTGAAGTCTTATGACAGCATATCCTCTATGCCATTATCTTTGAGGGCCTGGCGTAGGTATGAGGCTGGAAAACTTCCATGGGCCATATAGTAACAGGAACGCTGCCCACAGTTCGCATAACTCTTTTAGTTACAGAGAAACAATAATTTGGAAAACCAAAAGCCTCAGTTTCAAGAAAAAGGTGCAATTAAGAGTCAACATGATAGCCGAAGAGATTGACAAAAATAAATGAACGAAATTAATTCTCCTCTCGTTAACATATGATTAGTCTTGAAGACATAGGCTCTGGAAATACTTCTGTTTTCGGATGGATTACCAACCAGGCAAATGGAGTGATAAGCTGCATTATTAGTACAGAGCCTCTGAAACGGGTCAGCGCTTGCCCATGACTTCACCACACTAACTTTTTAAGAAACATCTACTCTCCGGGCTTCAATGATGTGGGCATTGTAACTCAGAGCAATACTTACATGATTGAGGTTTTCATCGCTCTCGGATTTGCTTAGCTCAAGGAACACACCGGTGTATACCACATCAGCAGAGTCCAAGATACCAAACATTCCATTCGGAAGGACGACGGTTCAATCCCGCGTCCGGCCATCCTGATTTAGGTTTTCCGTGATTTCCCTAAATCACTCCAGGCAAATGCCGGGATGGTTCCTCTGTAAGGGCACGGCCGACTTCCTTCCCCATCCTTCCCTAATCCGATGAGACCGATGACCACGCTGTCTGGTCTTCCCCAAACCAACCAACCAACCAACCAAACATTCCTTTCAGATATTAGATAATCGCTAGCACCTTCATCTCCTCCTTGGAGTTTAACCGACTTACGTAGATTAAACGAGTTAAACTCGTTTATACGGTCTCGCTAGCAGCCAGCAAACACAAAAACTAAATCAATGAACATTTCTGCATCAGGTGATACCTTTTTGCCGTTGCCTCAGATGGCACCTGTTCTAACCAGCCAGAGACTATTCGTACCAACAACTGAAATCTTTACGTTCCTAAGATTTCACTTGATTCTATAACAAAAAGATAGATTCATCAAGTCTCCCCTCATGCTACGCACACTAATGGGTCTGTTCATATACCTACTGAAGCTAACTATAACACGACTAACTGTAAACATGAGATGGCTGCACTCACGTGTAGGAGCTACAAATCTGGTAGGCTGACCCGATGAGCGATCATGTACTTCACCGAGTCGATGCACCATTCCAGCTCTGCGCATCCTGTGACATATGCATTCATATTTTCCAAGGCATAGTTCACTTGACCTGAAATAGGTCCATCGCCCTGGTTATCTCCGTTCTGCCCACTCTGAATCATTACACCAAACTGAGTAGTATCTGCCACTTTAAGTCACCCAAACAGTTATACCAAAAATAACCTCTAAATTAATTCTAGCTAATATTCCCAATCCCTCACACCCAGAATCACGCTCTGCTGCCAGAATTTTACGTAATAAGGAGTAGTAGCGCTGAGTTGAACTGCGAGTGTTCATAATTTCCAAACTATCTTCTAACAGTATACCAAAGAATTAATATTACAATATATCTCAAATCGTTATAGGAGCACTTTATTAAAGTCCAATACCACACTGCAGAATGACAAGAAGCATTCACTAACAGACTGATACCTTCCAATCGGTGCAGGATACAGAAACCATTAAAATGAGTTAACTGAAGTTTCAAAGAATGCTAGGAGGCCCCAAGAGTGCCAAGCATAATATTAAAATAAATAACGTAAAAACAATTAAGCTTGCACAGCCCACAAATCTGTACAATTTAAATACACATATGAGACACAAAAAATCTTATTCTATACAAATCAGAGCAATTCATACAACCTTACCACAACTGCGAGAACACATGCATGAAAGCTTGCTAGAAATAATGATGCCCATTGGTCTGCCAATTGACGCAGTGATAAGAAATAAAAAAAATAAAAAGGTATAAGGAATATTGTGACAATATACAACAAAATGAAGAAATAATAACAAGTAATTTTAATTTGTGTGTCTCCTTTTTAAAAGCCCGTGTGTTAAAGCTGTTATGAACGATTAATCTTTCCGAATGATATGTTCCCTTTTTAAACACTTATGTGTTGTTATTGTTGTCTTCAGTCCTGAGACTGGTTTAATACAGCTCTCCATGCAACTCTATCCTGTGCAAGCTTCTTCATCTCCCACTACTTACTGCAACCTACATCCTTCTGAATCTGCTTAGTGTATTCTTCTCTTGGTCTCCCTCTTAGATTTTTACCCTCCACGCTGCCCTCCAATGCTAAATTTGTGATCCCTTGATGCCTCAGAACATGTCCTACCAACCGGTCCCTTCTTCTCGTCAAGTTGTGCCACAAACTCGTCTTCTCTCCAATTCTATTCAGTGCCTCCTCATTAGTTATGTGATCTACCCACCTAATCTTCAGCATTCTTCTGTAGCACCACATTTCGAAAGCTTCTGTTCTCTTTTTGTCCAAACTATTTATCGTCCATGTTTCACTTCCATACATGGCTACACTGCATTCATATACTTTCAGAAACGACTTCCTGACACTTAAATCTATACTCGATGTTAACAAATTTCTCTTCTTCAGAAACGCTTTCCTTGCCATTGCCAGTCTACATTTTATATCCTCTCTACTTCTACCATCATCAGTTATTTTGCTCCCCAAATAGCAAAACTCCTTTACCACTTTAAGTGTGTTAAATTGCTAGAAATATCATTGTCATTATTTTAATTCTAATTTACTTAGCCTGAAAGGGCCTTATGAGATCTTCTGACATGTGATCTGCACTTCATTTCTGTTGTTGTCACCCCGTGGCTTCAATTTTTACCCTGTATATGTTTTGGAGTACCTAAGCTGAGTTAAGTAAAAAGTCAAAGTGATGTCTGTGCTAAGGTGGAACCTTCACGTCACTGGCTGATTATTAACCAGATGTATTTGTTTTCAGCTCTTTGAATTATGATTTAGTACTGTTTAATGCCTTCATTGTTTACATATGATCTGGGAATTTTACTAACTCAAATACTGAATAACGGAAACTGTTGTGAAACTTGTAAATTCCTTCAAGAACTATCTCAATGTTAACGAGATTTAATACTCCTATGTGCAAACTTTTAAAAATTTCCTTCACTGCTTCAGAGATTAACTTGAAGAGTCATTCTAATTGGATGATTCTTTAATAATCCCATGGTAGATCCAATATGCCTTTTTTGGGAGAAGGTAAAGTAATTCTGGGTAAATTTAAACATTATCTTTCTCAAAAGTTCACTTGTTTTTTATTTTAAGTATTATTTGAACGCCACTGAGGCGAGTAAATGTTATGAGAAGTATTGTTTCTTTATGGCTGACCACCTTAACAGTCCCAGTTCCTTGACACCTGCCGCCTCAGAAATCTTAGAAAAGATAACTAAGGATTACGAGGCGCATTCTGTATGTACAAAAGATTTCGGAATATGTCTTTCAGTTTTGTCCCACGACAGGACTTATTTCATGAAGGCATCCGGGTGATAATTTTTAAATGTGATGAGCAATCTGCTAATTTACAGGGTTGAGTGGTGTTTCATTAATCTGAAGGATATCACACGAATTTAGAGCAATATAATCACTCCTTGGCACAGATATTCTTCCGACTTTCAACTATTAATGAGGTGAATTAAAAAAAAGAAAACGGAATCATATGAACATTTTTGTCCACAAACAGACACTTTAGTCAATTATCCTTTTCACATGTTCAAGGATTTAATGTTGTTGGACGTTTTACCCAAGCCAGGGATTCTGTACATTCCTAGTTACGTGTTGAGGAATGGGATGTTGGGACAACTAACAATCTAATGACTTGTGGTCAGCTACCCTAGTAAATACCAGAAACGCTACAATCTTCATGAAGAGTATGGTATGGACAGTTCACTCTTTCAGGGAGACTACAGTCGTGTTCACAGCACTGCATGCATCTCTTTCTGTCATAACGAACATTCAAGCACACTATTGAACATGGACTGGCCCACTAAATCACTCAGTCTCAGTCACAGAGAATTTGTGGGACTGTTTGCAACAACGCATGAAATGTATCAATCAATATCCCCGTGAACTGGTAGCTGTGCAGGGACCACTCGTGAACGAGTGGCTTCGCCTGGAAATGGCATACCGGAAGAGGCTTACTGAAGGATTCTCTTCATCGTCAAATTGAGATGATTATCAAGGTAGAGATGGAGCTACACCGTATCAAAGTAATGTCTGAGTGACGAGTATCTAAGTCTGTGTCTGGTGTTTTAATTTTCTAGGTAGCTTGCTTTCATGATTTAAATAATGAAAAACTGCACCAGTTACTTACTATTTCATGCATACCACAGTGAGTTTCGATAATTTATTCTCATTTTCAGGTGGATTTGTTCACATAAATATCTTTTGTAATGTTCGATTTTGTGATTGTCTTCCACTCCTGCATTATTGTTGTGTTTTTGAGATTAGATTGCACTAGGAAAATCGAACAGATGAATCTGGGAATGTTTTTTACGTGCCAATGTTAGAGACGGTGTATCTGTTTCTCTGCAGCTCTTACCAGTTTTGTGAGTCCTTCACTACACAAAAAATTACACACACACAAATCGTGACTTATACTGCTCGTTTTGGTGATCAAAGCATGCCACAGAGATGTTACGGTAGCGTTCTCGCTTCCCACGCCCGGGTTCCCGGGTTCGATTCCCGGCGGGGTCAGAGATTTCTCTGCCTCGTGATGACTGGGTGTTGTGTGATGTCCTTAGGTTAGTTAGGTTTAAGTAGTTCTAAGTTCTAGGGGACTGATGACCATAGATGTTAAGTCCCATAGTGCTCAGTGCCATTTGAACCATTTTTTTGAAGAGATATTACGACGGTATGGTTTCACGAAGAGTTTGTATACAGTCACAGTTATATTTTCTGAGGATTGCATTATATATGAGTACATAAAGTTGTCAATTATAAATTTATTTTGCCATTATTGACATTATTGTCTACTGAGTGATCGATTACGTTTCTGTTTTGTTGTAGATGTTGAATAGAATCCATGGGATAATGTACACGTGTATGGAAATTATTACATTTATCATATGCAAGAGAAACTGTTGAAAGAATTGAATGATTCGCTATCTACTTTGTCACTGAGAATTTTTTTGTCCTTGCTCTTTGCAGTGTGGAAAACTTTCCAGCTTCTCCATTACAATCACTGTATGAGGTTTTTTGAGGTGGTGAAGTATCTTGAGATGTTCTTTTACGTTTTTTAGTGTCCAATGTTTTCAATTTGTGCTACTGTAGCTAATTTTGTGAAATTTTTGTGCGTGTAACAGTTGATGTTTTCAGTGTATCGAAGTTTTACATGTGATTTTGTGTATTCCTAACACTAAGAAATTTTCATTTTTATTGTTTAAGGTGGAGCAGACTATGTTATGTAAACAGGGTTCCTGGCTGCTGACTATTTTCTGCTATTGGTGGTTTATGAGAATGTTTATTATTGTAACAGGTACGCTTGAAGCCCATGGCTAGCCCTTCTGGTTTTTGATAAACGTTACCACTGAATGCTATGTAACTGTAGTTGAAGATTAGTTCTAGTAACTCTATAACTTCAATAAATTCATTTTGTGAAAACTTCTTGTGCCTCAGCAAGTCGGCTTTTGTTACTGCAATAGCTTCCTTAACAGGGATGCTACGTGATATAAAATGGTTACCATTTGGAATGTTTATTTCTCTTACTAGTGTGGTACTGTTTTTTTACAGTACGTGTGTCTGATACATAACATACTTTTTTGGGAACTGATTCCGTTTCTGAGACAGTTTGTATGCAGGGCTGTTCACAGTATTATCTAAGGGTCTTACTGGACATCCTCTCTTTTGTACTGTAGGTTGGGGTCTTAGTATGGGGGTTTTCGGCTTCATCCAGGTGACGTATTTCTTCTCAAATGCTGTCAGTAAGAAATGTGCTAGTGTCCTTTGATTTAACTGAGGAATCGTTTTGTTGCGTATCTGTTCAGTTGTACACTCCTGGAAATGGAAAAAAAGAACACATTGACACCGGTGTGTCAGACCCACCATACTTGCTCCGGACACTGCGAGAGGGCTGTACAAGCAATGATCACACGCACGGCACAGCGGACACACCAGGAACCGCGGTGTTGGCCGTCGAATGGCGCTAGCTGCGCAGCATTTGTGCACCGCCGCCGTCAGTGTCAGCCAGTTTGCCGTGGCATACGGAGCTCCACCGCAGTCTTTAACACTGGCATCATGCCGCGACAGCGTGGACGTGAACCGTATGTGCAGTTGACGGACTTTGAGCGAGGGCGTATAGTGGGCATGCGGGAGGCCAGGTGGACGTACCACCGAATTGCTCAACACGTGGGGCGTGAGGTCTCCACAGTACATCGATGTTGTCGCCAGTGGTCGGCGGAAGGTGCACGTGCCCGTCGACCTGGGACCGGACCGCAGCGACGCACGGATGCACGCCAAGACCGTAGGATCCTACGCAGTGCCGTAGGGGACCGCACCGCCACTTCCCAGCAAATTAGGGACACTGTTGCTCCTGGGGTATCGGCGAGGACAATTCGCAACCGTCTCCATGAAGCTGGGCTACGGTCCCGCACACCGTTAGGCCGTCTTCCGCTCACGCCCCAACGTCGTGCAGCCCGCCTCCAGTTGTGTCGCGACAGGCGTGAATGGAGGGACGAACGGAGACGTGTCGTCTTCAGCGATGAGAGTCGCTTCTGCCTTGGTGCCAATGATGGTCGTATGCGTGTTTGGCGCCGTGCAGGTGAGCGCCACAATCAGGACTGCATACGACCGAGGCACACAGGGCCAACACCTGGCATCATGGTGTGGGGAGCGATCTCCTACACTGGCCGTACACCACTGGTGATCGTCGAGGGGACACTGAATAGCGCACGGTACATCCAAACCGTCATCGAACCCATCGTTCTACCATTCCTAGACCGGCAAGGGAACTTGCTGTTCCAACAGGACAATGCACGTCCGCATGTATCCCGTGCCACCCAACGTGCTCTAGAAGGTGTAAGTCAACTACCCTGGCCAGCAAGATCTACGGATCTGTCCCCCATTGAGCATGTTTGGGACTGGATGAAGCGTCGTCTCACGCGGTCTGCACGTCCAGCACGAACGCTGGTCCAACTGAGGCGCCAGGTGGAAATGGCATGGCAAGCCGTTCCACAGGACTACATCCAGCATCTCTACGATCGTCTCCATGGGAGAATAGCAGCCTGCATTGCTGCGAAAGGTGGATATACACTTTACTGGTGCCGACATTGTGCATGCTCTGTTGCCTGTGTCTATGTGCCTGTGGTTCTGTCAGTGTGATCATGTGATGTATCTGACCCCATTGTCCTGGGACAATGAATTCACGGTGTTCTTATTTCAATTTCCAGGAGTGTAGTAGAAAAACACGAACACCTCGCTTGGTTTGGTCAGATCTCAGATACCGTCTTTCATAATTAATGTCAATATTTCGATAGAGTAGCGCGTCAGAATGTGTAAGCCGCTCTTGCTTCTTCAGTGATAAACGCGGCAATTGCACCCCGCGATGACGTGATGACTGGATTGACCTGAAATTGTGACCACCAGTTTTCTTTTGTTGTGATTACGGGACAGATTTTTCGGCTTGTGCGAACTGGCTAACCGCAGTTCTTCCTTTTATCATGCCCGGTTAGGTAAAGGATGTTGAATATTAATAACATAAAGTCTTGAATCTTCAATCCATCACCCAAGTCGTGGCCACATTATGGAATCGCGAGGATGTTAAGTTGTTAAATTGTTATTCCGTCGGCAAGACATCGCTACGTCGCGTGTTCAATAGATACACGACGTAATTCCAGAGATAACGTATACTTAAGCATGTTCAGAATGCGTCGTAATCTTGGGACAAATCGATGACTGTTCACTGTTAAATAATTATGAATTGACTTTGCACTTCATAATACTCTAATAGTCAATTAATTTTTACTAATGCACCTGATAATGTCTATTCAATTATGTAGGCGACACGAAGAATTAAATTTGAATCCAATTTTATTGTTCCTTGTGATTAATTGTCCCTACACTGAGCACGCACACCGATTTCTCACTCGGGGAAATTGCTTCCGTTTGCATCAGTAATCCTGTCTTTGACGACAACTTCTGACAACTCGGCGCAATTGTACGTCCTACGTGTTGGCATTTGTATGTTACCTACTAGAGATTAATTATTGTTTTTCTGTCGGCGATCTTTCTTTTTCAATGTCCTTGAATGTTCGTGCTTATTCAGTATCACGAAGTCTAAGTCCCATCACAAATGCGACACGATTTGACTTCGTCGCGAATCTCCGCATCCCCGTTATCTTGCCAACGGTAAAGATGACTTTGCTTTAGTATGACTTCTGAATAATGCTTCAGTCTATATCGCAAAACTCTCAAACTTCCAATTAGCTTAAAGCAATCTAGTAACGTTTACATGCATGCTACGATCGCAATAGTACTAGAGAGCGACTAGATAGCAACTGTAGCTAACATTTCCATTTCCGAGCTACATTGCAGTCACATCGAACTTCCTTTTCGACGCTGCTACAACTCTCTTCTATGGTAAATGTTATCTTTGGCCAATTTATCATCTGGGCTTTACCCTTCGTTATTAATTATTTTGCAATTCTTTCTGTGATGTTTTTGTTGCGTATATTATCAAATTCTTTCATTCTATTTCATAATAAATATTATTATTCACATGACATTCCTGTAGATCAAATTATCACGAGTGTAAAATTTGTCGTCAGTAGCTGCAGTCACTGTTAGGATGACTAATTTTCAAACTTCTTTTACAACAAGGGGTTGTTTATTAGTGTTTCTGTAATTGGGTTGCTGCAACCGCTGTTTTTGAAGCATTTCGTATTTATCTGTCGTTACCTTCATATCTCACTGTTTCCTTCTCCAGCAGTTTGGCAGACAACAACAGTGCGAGAGAGACAGAAAATGACACATGCGAACACACACAAAAAAAATCTAAACAAATGCACTTGAAAATGAGAATAAATTCTCGAAACGCATTGTGCTAAGCATGAAAAAATGAGTAACTCGTGCATTTTTTTCGCATTTAAATCATGAACGATACACCTGCAATCTCTGCAAAAACATTGATTTTGATGAACTTGCTTTCAATTTGTCTTCCATTCCAATGGGTTTTTCTTCTGTTAGAGTGTCTAGTCGCTTGCTAGACAGTATTTGTGCCATGTAGATGTTGTTTACTACTTTGTATCTCTGAAGGAGCAAGTTATGAGATATGCAAATCCCTTTTCCCGCTTCCACCTTATTACCGCTGCTAATGTCGTCCTTGCTGAGAGATGAGTCACGCGCAGGTGCCAGATAAGCACACAGGTTCTCCCATTTATCTCAAGCCGGGCGGTAGCTCGGAGTTGGGGAACGAGTGGTTAGGCGACACTGTAGCCTGTCGTGCCACCTGTTCCCTTGAGAGAGAGAGAGAGAGGTAGGAGCCGGCAGGGAAGCAGGGAAGAGTTCCCCCGCACTGGCGCCAGTGACTGCGTCCGCAGCAGCTCATAAAGCGGCTCAGGCTGACGACTGCCTCGTGACGGGTCGGA
The DNA here is from genome assembly GCF_021461395.2 of Schistocerca americana. Lineage (NCBI taxonomy): Eukaryota > Metazoa > Arthropoda > Insecta > Orthoptera > Acrididae > Schistocerca > Schistocerca americana. The sequence continues at coordinate 361,096,787 of NC_060126.1, forward strand.
ACGGGCCTGGCGCCAGCCGTGATGAAGCGGGGGCGAGTGTGTCAGCTTGCGGCGCGGTCGCATTATGCACCCCGCGCCTTCACACCGCCGCCCACGCTCTCACACACACATACACGCACAAGCATGTGACCCCCGGCGCCGACTCGAAGCGTCTTGTGCCGCCTCGTTTGACGCCGAGCACGTGCTCTGTCAGACGCAGCATCGAGGGAATCTGTTGCTCTGGCCCTCCGGAGTGAACTTCTCCAGAAAACTTGTGGATCTACATCTGAAGTTGGTGTGCAAACTGGAGACGGTGAAGCAAACACGAATCTTTAGCTAATGGAGCGAAGGTTCCCTCCTAAACTAACTTACGATTTTCGCCGAACACCTGGTAGGGCACGAGCAAACAAGATGACGCTGTGGCTAAGGAACTGTTTTCGTAGTCGGGAGATGTGGAACTTCAAGTCTCATTTTGCTACAACGTCTTACTTTATTTTTCCGTCCTTAATACTGAAAGACCAATGATGAAATGCATTTTTCAAGAAGACCCACTCAATTTCCTACACTTGCCACCAAAGTTAGTGCCTTGCCGCCAATGATATCTGTGCAGAGAATGTTGTTTTCTAATCTTCCTTCCATTTGTAAGAAAGGAACTCAGCCGTGGTGCACCTTTTCTAGTCACCAGCTCTTCGGCACGACACTATCGATTACCCAGCTGTACTAGGATCTTTGCCCCTGTTGTGAACTCGCAGGTGTTTCGCACTCGCGGCAGTTGGTGTTGGACTCGCTGCGGGGCGTAAGGACGTGCTTGAGTGCTCGGGCAGCATCGGGACGCCGGGTCTATAAAATGACTTTTTTTTTTAAATATGAATATTTATATATGTGTTTGGAGAGAGGGAGAGATTGATTTTTGATTGAGATTTTTACTTTAAGTCGTAACTGGTACGTGAATTTTGGTTGCTGCCTCCTTGAATGATCAGCTTCTGCACCAGTTGTTGACGTATTGCAGTTTGGAGGAAGTTATTGTTCTTTAAGGTTTAAAATACGACTCTGTTAGTTACTTGGCCATATTTCGGATAGCTTTGAGCAAACGTTTTCGTAGCTTTTCATACCTAAGGGACCACTGTAAGATCAAACAGCAATCTGCTTTTCGTGAGAAAAGGAGATTGCTTGGCACACAAACTTCCTTCAAAGTACGCGTACTGCTACATCAAAATTGATCAGTGGAATTCAGCACCATACTATTGCACAAGAACATAATCCAATAACTGTAATTAAGAAATTATGAGAGGTTGGTACTTATTGAATGAAAACTATAGAGAATGCATTTCTTTTCCTGTATTTTAGTGAACTTTGTACACTTACAATTCTGACGATTGATAGACGGCGACGACAATGAAGTTCACCTCCTTTTCCGAAAAGATGATATTTCTATTCTTCACTTCCAGAAAATTTGTATACGTAAATGTTTGGCAACTCTTACGCATGCTTCACTCGGTTTTATCACTAAAATATCAATTTTCATTAAATGTAACAATACGTTCTGAGCGACGGCCTGGCAACACGTCCTCTTTCCACAAGATACAGATTAACAGTCTTTTTTTTTAACAAAATCGATTGCCTTTCTTTTTAGAGTCCAAACGCATAGATTCTCTAATACCATCTTTGAGGGTATTGCGCGCTAAAGAGTATCTTGCAGTCCAGCTGCGCTTCACTTCACTTCAAGTACTTTTTGAATCACTCTTACATTTACGGTGTTTACATACATTACTGAGATCCTGAATAAAATCAGGCACAAATTAGTTAAAGAAAAAAAGCAATGAGACACACATAACAATACAGTTCTACCTCGTAAGATGGTCGCGAGTTGGTGGTGGACCAGCCTGATGTCAACTCTGGGCGCCGTTCGTCACATTGCCTTGGTGCCTGCTTTCTAGGAGAGACCCATCCCTGGATACCATCTCGAACAACGCTCTACATCTAAGATGTAAGTGATTTTGGTGCCTTTGTTTCGTTGAACCATTTGCGTTCCAGAGAGTGTACTTGTTGCTTGGTTGCCCTAATGTACGCGTTGTTGAAGTACGAGCAGCCGGCAAAGTGTGTGACCGCATGGAGACCACCAGTTACTAATTCCTTTTAAAAATCCGCTGGCTGGATTACTATTAAGAAGCTGATTAGCAAGGAGGTGTGTGTGTTATATGTTTTGGCTTTTTGGGACAGTATCCAGAAACTTTTATATTGTCTGTATGACATTTCAGTGTATTTTGATTGCCATCAAGTCCACGTGCCTTGTATATTGCTGTAAAATTTGGGTCACTTATATACATGCATTTATTTGAAAGCACTCACTCAGTAGTAAAGTCTCGTATTCTGTAAAGTTAGTCATTTATACGTAATTCCTTTATATACGGGCATTTATTTGAATGCACTCAGTACTAGAGCAATTGCTTCTTCATTTATATTGTTATTTATTGATCTCTTAACTTATATTAATTGATGTTTGGTTGGTGTTTGCGGTATCTTCTGCGATATGTTTGTGTTTCAGTTTTCTGCGGGTTCGGGTGTGTGGGAGCGGCGCCACGTTACGCTTTGGTGCACAGAAGCTGTGACGTGACGTCTAATGGGAAGTGACTCCGAGTTGGGCCTCGGCGTTTAGGTGTTGTTTGGACGGCTAGTCTGCTGCTTCCGGCATTTTACGTCGAGTCGCCTTTTGCCCAGGACAGCCTGGCGTCACTGCCCGTTTGGTAACTTTTAACGTGTTTCATGTACATTTTTAAAAAATAAGGTTTTTTTTAATTTGCTTGGGAATGAATTGTATTAATTGGTAACTTGTTCTGCTGCTTGTGTTATTTGGGTACTTAATGAACTGGTGTGCGTTTCATAAATCACTTTCATATTGCAAATTGTTGCCTTTTAAAAAATAATTACCTGCGTCATATTTCTTTAAATCACCTCCAGATTGTAGTTTATTGTTCCTTTAACCATTGAAATCTTTGTGGCTCATCTCTTTAAGTCAGTCTTGGTAATCATAATTTGCTGCCTTGCTTAAGAAGCAAGCTATCTGTGATTTTGGCATTGTCTTAAAGGTGGCCGCGTGTTCATTGTCTCTTAGCTGTTTTACAGATGTAGTCTTGAATAAATTGTTAATTTATTGTTTTGGTAGTTGTTATGTTTAGGGAGTGACATTATAGGGGCCTTGACCTTCCATGCTCAGTGTACCTCTCATCGCTACTTCCTCAGTCACAGGAACGAAGATTAGAGATTATGCCAAGACCTGATTGGGCGAGACTGGTGGGAGAAATCGTAAAAGGTATATACATAAAAAAATTGCAGATTTTTTATTTATTTTTTTAACGCTTGCCGTATGAGAGTCTTTGGACGCCTAAACACAAGAGTAATACGTGCTCTTTGGTTACTATAGGTTGTACTATTAGTAGATAACGAACGAGTCAGTGAGTCGGTTGCGGAGACAGTGAATGTTGAGTCGTCGTTGAGAGAAGAGTTATGATGACGGACGGCCCGTGTAGAGAATGAATTTTATTTGAGAAGCTACTTGGTGTAATTGAGGATAGAGAAGGATTTTGAGATGATTTCATACAGGAATGACATTTGGAAAAAAGTAGAATGAAACTATTTCTTATTTGCTGCATTGCGAAGTATTGTAGTGTAAAAATTCCATTGTGTTTAAGAGTATCTATGTTTTGGTATCAAAGACGAATTACCAGTTATGTGTTCAAAAATTATTATTCGTCACCCTCCGCTTTTAATTAAAAGCATTTCATTTGAAAAGTAAACAGTAAATTTTACATAACTCAAATATTGTTCATAGGAATTAGTTTCCACGGTGCATACCAAAGCTAAGGGAAGATCAAAGTTTCATGTTAATGAGATTCACTGTTGTGTTGTTAAGGATATTGGAATACCACTTCAATTTCAATACAACCTTTCATTCCTTTGCAAATAATTCAGTGAAACGTAACTTTACAGTTTGAATGAAGATTACTGCGCTGCCACACCTTGCGCTATTGCGTGGAAAGTGAGCTGCGTTCGAAGAAAGATAAACTAATTCTTATTTACAAAAGCAGATTAATGCTAAAGAAAAAACAATTCACTACGCAGTGATTTAATTCAACATCCCGCAGTTTAGCGTCTCTTATTATCGAACAGAGCTGGATTATCCGTTACAAAGATAAGAAGCAATTGTAAGGCCTAAACTAACTTCATGAGATGGAATTAGAAACTGTTTTCGTTTTCAAAATTTTCATATAACTCAATAGGTGCAATTTCTAACAGGGCACAGTTTCTGTACTCAATAGTAAGCCATTTCATGTGCTTGTTTGTTGAGGAAGCCATTCCATGTATTATATTTTTGACAGGTGTTCTTTTTATTAAATTTTTATTACGTACAGTCAGATTCAGCTTACAGTAATTGCGTCACACATATCGAAAGTAATTTCCACAGTCAATGTTCGCCTTCAAACGTAGGGTTGCAAAGGCTATTATAGGTCAACGAAGGGTACCTGGCGATCGGAAGAAATCGCAGGTAATTCCCGTTTTTAGGAAGGGCCGTAGGACAGATGCATACAATTTCAGACCTATGTCATTAACGTTGTAGAATTATGGAACATGTTTTATGCTGAAGAATTGTCCTCGGAGAAGGAAACTCTCCCATCCAAAATCGACATAGATTCAGCAAACAGTCCCTGCGAAACTTAGCTCGCTCTGTTCCTCCATGAAAACCAGGGAGCTGTAGACAATGGCGCTCAAGTTGATGCTGTGTTCCTTGATTTCAGGAAGGTATTCGACAACGCCACGCTCTGCCGTTTAGTGAAAAAAAAAGGGACTTCCTTGCAGACAAAATTCAACACGTCGCTCTTAACAGAAGAAAATCGACAGATTTATTTTCCGGAGTATCCCAAGGAAGTGTGATAGGACCATTACTGTTTACAATACGTATATAAATGATGTAGTAGAAACCGTCGGATGCTCTCAAGGCTGTTCGCAGATGATGCGGTTGTCTATAACAAAGTAGCACCGTCAGAACATAGTAGCTCCAGAGAACTGATGAATGGTGCAATATCTGGCAGTTGACCATAAGCGTAAATAAAATAACGTACTGCTGATAAATAAGAAAAGAGCGGCACGTTTCGTCACGGAATCATTTAGTCGGCATGAGAGCCTTACTGAGTGGCTCAATGAACTCCATTGGCAGACGTTACAAAGGGAGGCATTGAACATCACGGACAGATTTACTATTGAAATTTCGAGCGAGCACTTTCCGGGAAGAGTCGGACAACGTATTACTTACTCTCACATACCTCTCGCATAATGGCCACGGGGAGAAAATTTGAGAAATTAGAGCCAATACAAAGGCTTACAGACAATCGAACTTCCCACGCGCTTTTCGTGAGTGGGACAGGGTTGGAGGGCTCCATTAGTGGTATAAACAGTACCATCCGCGACAGACCGTTAGGTGGCTTGCGGAGTATGAGAGAGAAATGAAAGGAGCGTCATTGTATGTTTTTGTTTGACCTACTAGTCAATTTGTGCAGCGCCGAGAATTGTGGCATATTCGGATGTGACAGTAGTCTGATGTCGGACTGTGTGGGAACAAGAAGGCAGGCATAGTCGCTGATATGAAACTTCCTGGCAGATTAAAACTGTGTGCCGGCCGAGACTCGAACTCGGGACCTTTGCCTTTCGCAGGCAAGTGCTCTATCAACTGAGCTACCCAAGCACGACTCACGCCACGTCCTCACAGCTTTACTTCTGCCAGTACCTCGTCTCCTACCTTCCAAACTTTACAGAAGCTCTCCTGCGAACCTTTCATTCCAGGCATAGACGTTGTAAAGGTTCCGGTCGACCAAGTCTAAAAAAGATAAAGGAGGATCGGCGTATTGTACACTTTGTATATGGTAACCTTTCACATCTGCGCCTGCCACCCGGGAACAAGTAATGGATTCTCTGCAACGTTCTGTGTCATCCCGCTACATTGGTCAGATGTTAATAGCAGCCAGACTAAGGAATTACCGCCCCATTCGTAGGTCTATGTTTACACCACTCGCAAACGGCTGCGTTCAGAGTGGCGCCGTGTCCGGGAAGCATGGACTATAGGTGAATGGCGTCACAACGTCTTCAGTGGTGGATCGCCGTCCTGCACTATCCCGTGTGACCGTTATCAGGCCGGTCGGGGTGGCCGAGCGGTTCTAGGCGCTACAGTCTGGAACCGCGCCACCGCTACGGTCGCAGGTTCGAATCCTGCAACCGGCATGGATGTGTGTGATGTCCTTAGCTTAGTTAGGAGTTAAGTCTCATAGTACTCAGAACCATTTGAACCATTTTGAACCGTAATCAGCGAGAAATGGAGAGGTCTCGTTCTTCTAACGTTTTATAGAGGCTCTCGCCCATCATGGTGGTGGGGGAGATAGCGGTCGGTAGTGACTGAGAGAACTCTGGCGGCACAACGGTACGTCATGGACATTCTGCACTCTCATGAGTTACTTCTAACGCGACAGTATCTTTGAGACATTTTTCAGCAGGACGATGCTTGTACACACGTGCTACACCTCTCTATGAACTGTCCGCGCGGTATTGAGCTAATACCGAATTCTAATCTCAACAGAAAATTTGTGGATCCAGCTGGGATCTTAACTTCGTCCCAGTGTCAGGATCCAGGAATCAGCATATATAGAACCAGGTACAAAACTTGTGGGCCTCAACGGTGGATGCAACGATTTTATTGACACTCTTTTCCAAACCGAATCAGTTCATGCACACAGACCAGATGGGGTGTAAACGTCACACTAATAAGTGGGCTCATACTGCCAAATTCTTTGAAACTTTGTTCTGACACTGTAATCATTGAAATAACATCATATAAATTCTCAGTCCGTGTAGTTATATTTTCTTTCCTCCTTCCATTCTCGGCGTATTAACATTTTTGTCAGACAGGGTATTTTCTGAGCTAAGTAAACTTCACAGCGAAATAAAAGCAAAACAACAACAAAAATAAAAGCAGATTTTTCGACGGCGCACGTCTGTTGAAGCAAACTCTGCTGCTGGGTAACACTCAGTATCGTGTGGTTCCACATCTATAAGCACAGATTAATCATCCTCGGCACAATGTCCTCAAGGTGGTTGATAGGTCGCCCTTCTCGTAGGACCTATGTCCCAGTGTTTGCTGACAGTCCACCTTAAGTCACACAGATTGCGGGGAGGGTTCCTGTGTCGATGCAATTTATGTTTCAGTTGGTCCAACCAAGCTCAGTTGGGCACATATTAGCATGTACGGCAGGCTGTTGCATATGATTCATTCCTGCATCCTGGAGGAAGATTTTCACGAGTGGGGCGCGATGTACTCGTGCACTGTCGTCTTGAAGTACGAAACCATCGCCATCTTATTGTAGGACATAATAATAGGCAACAGAATCCTGCTCCGGCACCGCACAGCACTCAAATTACCCTTGACTGTGATGAGCGGCGACCAACATCCAGACATGATACTGCTCCAAAATATGACTCACCCACCTTCATACCGAAGCTTCGTGAGACGTGCACAGATATTTGGTCACTTCCACAATCTTCTACGACGAACATCAAGTGACAGACATGTGCTTTATTCGTCGACGAACAGAAACAGAGTCAGTGATCCAGGATTCAACCCAGGGGCTGTCTTGATCAACCACCGCTCTTTGTAGCTTATACTGCTATTCGTAATAGATGCTTAGAGGCCAAACTGATCCTAAAGAGACGGGAGTATGCTGTCTGGGACGATTAAAATCCTATAAATTTCCTCCAAAAGAGCTTCGGAGAGTTCTGTTGTATTCTTTTCGACGTAGCTACGAGCCGTAATCTGTATGTTACGGTCGTTAACTTGCAGGCTACTAACCAGCAACAAGATACAATAAATACCTTCACTACATAGTAATGTTACAGGGCCACTAAAGCGTAGTTGCCAAAAACAGTTTTTCTGAATTCCTTCACCAAAGACGATACAGTAAATACTTCATAATTCGAATCAAGATAGTAGGAAATTAGAGGTAAATACGCTCGGTGTTTCGAAGAAACATAAGTTACTCGGCAACGGCCAGTCTTCTGATCCATAATGTATACCAGCTAGGTCTCTTTCTGACTATGCTGATGAAATAGCTCAATTTTTAGTAATCGTATGCAACAACTCGCTCGGCCTAAGAGCCGTATCTGGATACCTACAAGGGTCAAGCCAATACACAGCAAAGGAAATAGAAGTAATCCGCTGGTTTATGAACACATTTCACGGTTATCATTTTGAAGTAGGAGTTTGTAACATATACTGTGTTCGAACATTACGAAATACCTCGAAGAGAACTATCTATTGACACATAATCAGTACTGATGCAGAAAATATCGTTATTGTGCTCAACTAGCTATTTATTCACAAGAATTAATGCGTACTGATACATGGTACTTACTGGAATTAAGGAAAATCTGGAAGGGAGGACCCACCAATATAATTTTCTTTTCACAAAACCTGTTTATTTAAAAATATGTAAGCTGTCTTTTACAGGCAATTGAAACATTTAACCATACATTTTTTTAACAAAATGAACAAATTTTCAAAATTCTTTTGACCTTAAATCCTAAGTTGAATAAGCTTTTAATCTTTGCAAAAGAAATCTAAAGTTCTACACTCCTGGAAATGGAAAAAAGAACACATTGACACCGGTGTGTCAGACCCACCATACTTGCTCCGGACACTGCGAGAGGGCTGTACAAGCAATGATCACACGCACGGCACAGCGGACACACCAGGAACCGCGGTGTTGGCCGTCGAATGGCGCTAGCTGCGCAGCATTTGTGCACCGCCGCCGTCAGTGTCAGCCAGTTTGCCGTGGCATACGGAGCTCCATCGCAGTCTTTAACACTGGTAGCATGCCGCGACAGCGTGGACGTGAACCGCATGTGCAGTTGACGGACTTTGAGCGAGGGCGTATAGTGGGCATGCGGGAGGCCGGGTGGACGTACCGCCGAATTGCTCAACACGTGGGGCGTGAGGTCTCCACAGTACATCGATGTTGTCGCCAGTGGTCGGCGGAAGGTGCACGTGCCCGTCGACCTGGGACCGGACCGCAGCGACGCACGGATGCACGCCAAGACCGTAGGATCCTACGCAGTGCCGTAGGGGACCGCACCGCCACTTCCCAGCAAATTAGGGACACTGTTGCTCCTGGGGTATCGGCGAGGACCATTCGCAACCGTCTCCATGAAGCTGGGCTACGGTCCCGCACACCGTTAGGCCGTCTTCCGCTCACGCCCCAACATCGTGCAGCCCGCCTCCAGTGGTGTCGCGACAGGCGTGAATGGAGGGACGAATGGAGACGTGTCGTCTTCAGCGATGAGAGTCGCTTCTGCCTTGGTGCCAATGATGGTCGTATGCGTGTTTGGCGCCGTGCAGGTGAGCGCCACAATCAGGACTGCATACGACCGAGGCACACAGGGCCAACACCCGGCATCATGGTGTGGGGGGCGATCTCCTACACTGGCCGTACACCACTGGTGATCGTCGAGGGGACACTGAATAGTGCACGGTACATCCAAACCGTCATCGAACCCATCGTTCTACCATTCCTAGACCGGCAAGGGAACTTGCTGTTCCAAGAGGACAACGCACGTCCGCATGTATCCCGTGCCACCCAACGTGCTCTAGAAGGTGTAAGTCAACTACCCTGGCCAGCAAGATCTCCGGATCTGTCCCCCATTGAGCATGTTTGGGACTGGATGAAGCGTCGTCTCACGCGGTCTGCACGTCCAGCACGAACGCTGGTCCAACTGAGGCGCCAGGTGGAAATGGCATGGCAAGCCGTTCCACAGGACTACATCCAGCATCTCTACGATCGTCTCCATGGGAGAATAGCAGCCTGCATTGCTGCGAAAGGTGGATATACACTGCACTAGTGCCGACATTGTGCATGCTCTGTTGCCTGTGTCTATGTGCCTGTGGTTCTGTCAGTGTGATCATGTGATGTATCTGACCCCAGGAATGTGTCAATAAAGTTTCCCCTTCCTGGGACAATGAATTCACGGTGTTCTTATGTCAATTTCCAGGAGTGTAGTTAAATCTAACCACAAAGTCCCTATTTTGATTAACGACAACCTGTGCCTTAGTACAATTGTTCCGGCTGTATTAACGATCAAGAGCTCATTAATTAGAACATTAAGGGTCGGGTACAAACCAGAAAAAAATAAGGCGGGCAGATATATAAGAAACAAATCACCACGAGGAATGCAAAATGTTACTCCCCTTTATCAGCAAGCAGTTCCATGGATCCACGGTGCATAGCAGCGGCTACTGAGTGGTGCCGATGAAAGCCAGGTAGAAGAGGGCAGCCAGGCCACGAGCGGTAGTCCGACACGAAATTGCCAACCAACCGACGGGATGTCGGCCTGCTGCTTGTAGTCGACGCTGACCCCGATGAAGTACACCGGTATCCTCGCTCAAACTCTTCCTAGCTGGCCGTCGTGACCGAGCGGTTGTAGGCGCTTCAGTCCGGAACTGCACTGCTGCTGCCGTCGTAGGTTCGAATCCTGCCTCGGGTATGGATGTGTGTGGTGTCCTTAGGTTAGTTAGGTTTAAGTAGTTCTAAGTTCAGGGGACTGATGAGCTCAGATGTTAAGTCCCATAGTGCTTAGAGCCATTTGAACCATTTGAACCAAGTCTTCCTCATAGATATTGGAAATAGGGTAGCAAGAGGGATAGTCGATACCACACCTGAGCCAGTGGCGCCAGACAGAACAGTCTATTAACTCAATGGCGCCACGGCTCACGTGCTGTCGACAGAGAATCTCAAATTAATTCCATATTTAACTCTGTTCCTTACAAGTGACCTCTAATAAAATCGCGTGGCTGTGCAGTGTCGTCGTAGTTGTGCGATTAGATTTTTGATTTCCTTTCAGAAAGGTCACGGGTTCCGGTAATTGGCTAGAAGTCATCTGGTGAAATAGAGGTAATACCTGGCATTCCCAAAAGAAGTGTTATAAACCCTCTGCTGTTTCTAGTCTGTGTAAAGGGTTTGGGACATAATCTGAAAAGCTGCCATAGACTGTTTGCAGATGATACTGACTGGTTTGATGCAGTCCGCCTCGAATTTTCCCCTCCACTCTCTTCATTTCACAGTAACACTTGCACCCTACGTCCTCAATTATTTGTTGGATGTATTCGAATCACCGTCTTCCCCTATAGTTTTTCCCCCTACAGCTTCCTTTAGTACCATGGAAGTTATTCCCGATGTCTTCACACATGTCCTACCATCCTGTCCCGTCTTCTTGTCAGTGTTTCCCATATGTTCCTTGCTTCGTCGATTCTACAGAGAACCTCTTCATTCCTTATCCTCTCACTCCACCTTACTTTCAACATTTACCGTCTAGTACAGTTGTTAGAAGGACATTGGCAATCATAAAATGGTTTGCAAGGGGACCACGCCATTCGTCATCATTGATTTCTTCCGAATTTATGTTATATGTTGCGCTTCGCCAGAAATGAAACTACAGAAGTGGGAACGCCAACCGTTTAGAAAAATGTAGCATACCTAGTGCGGGTCTGTTGAGTCATGAGTCATTTGGGGAAGGGACCGAACAGCGAGCCGCGCGGGGTAGCCGCGTGGTCTCGGCGCCTCGCCACGGTTCGCGCGGCTCCCACCGTCGGAGGTTCGACTCCTCCGTCGGGCAAGAGTGTGTGTGTGTGTGTTGTCCTTAGCGTAAGTTAGTTTATGTTAGATTAAGCAGTGTGTAAGCCTAGGGACCGATGACCTCAGCAGTTTGGTCTCATAGGAAGTAACCACAAATTAAAAAAAAAATCCGAACAGCGAGGTCAGCGGTGGCATCGAGTTAGGGAAGGAAGACTCGGTGCCCTTTCAAAGGAACCATCCCGGGATTTGCATGAGGCCATTTAGGGAAAACACGGTAAACCTAAATCAGGATGGCCAGGGGCGGGTTTGAACCATCATCCTTCCGAATGCGAGTTCAGTGTGCTAATCACTGCGCCACCTCGCTCGATGCGGGCTCTGTGTTCGAGTCTCTGAACGAATTTTTTTTATTTCCAATTTTTATGTTGTTTACACAGAAGTAAAGCGAAATAATGTTTAGTACATTGTTTTTATTAATATTTTCAATTAGGGCATGAAATATTCATCGTAAAAATAGGGGAAGCAGTAGTTTTGTGGCTTCTTGCGCACGCCATCGCCTCTGTTTTACAATTACATTATGTTTTAAAGTTTCTAAAGAAAAAAGAATTTGGTTGACATTCATAAAAGGTTCTCTCCAAAAGCACATGATTTTACCAAATATTGGCAATGGAATGTATTTTGATGCAGTTTTCCCAGGTGTGATTTCTTTATCTCTTTCGATGAAATCAGAGCAGTTTTGAAGCTTTTTTATCTATTTTTTAACCTGAAGTTAAAGTCAGGTATCCGAGGGTTGCGCTAGAAAGTGAACGTTGCGGGAATGACTGCAATTCTGCATGATGAAGTCCTTCTCATTCTTGAAAAATCTCGTTGTGTAATTCTATGGAGTAATACGTCATTGGGAAGACAAGAAATGGTTCAAATGGCTCTGAGCACTGTGGGACTTAACTTCTGAGGTCATCAGTCCCCTAGAACTTAGAACTACTTAAACCCAACTAACCTAAGGACATCACACACATCCATGCCCGAGGCAGGATTCGAACCTGCGTTGAAGCTTTTTGATCTACTTTTTAACCTGAAGTTAAAGACAGGTATCCGAGGGTTGCACTGGAAAGTGAACGTTGCGGGAATGACTGTAATTCTGCATGATGGAGTCCTTCTCATTCTTGAAAAATCTCGTTGTGTGATTCTAAATTTATACGTACTCCCCACGAATCAGTTAACAGACGAAAGTTGTTCTGCTGCACGTAACACATCTTCACATCATTACAGAATTTTTGTATAAGATTGTTGTCCGTTTTCCGGAGTTCGCTGATCTAATGACAACATTCCAATATTTTGCCCCATACTGATGCACCAAATTTTCCTTTGCATTTTCTTTCGCGCCTCTTTCGAAAATGCAATTTATCGAGTATTATTTCGGTTTAAATACAGTATGAGTAAAGTAAAATTAGAGAATAAAAAATTTCCCCATACAGTCTCGACCCAGTGATCCCCGGATTCCTTCTCTGTACTCTGTCCACAACGCCAACCGATACCTGAAAAACTACGAATGTATTATTTTTTCCTAACATCTTGGCCATTTGGAGCTCCTACTTGCGTCACTTTTATTCCTGGTCAAGCCCTACATAATCAGTAAATTTGGGTGAACTCGGTGATGACATGTATGTCGGGTCCCCTTGCCAGAACAGAACTTGATGATAGCACTAAACTTATTTTTTAGTTCAGTCATTGATCTCATGCTGTATCTTGTAATAGCTTGAAACGATACACCTAACATATCTGTACTGGTGTACTGTTTGCAGCTGTGTCTCGTCCAGCTTTATTTTCCTTTTCTTGATTGAATGGTAAGAAACGACAAAAAAGAAAGAAGCTTGACCCACACATATTTGAAATAAAACGTGGCAAGCACTACTCTGAGATGGTTTGGCCGTGTGAAACGAATGGAAGAGAGAAAGATAGCAGAACAATGATTACACTCAGATGTAATTGGTAGAAGGCCGTTAGAAAGATCAAAGAACAGATGGCTTGACCAAGTGAAGAAGGAAATAGTTACGAGGTGAGGTAGCTGGGTTGCAGTCTGGATAGAAGAATGGTTTGGGCAGGTGGAAGTGGACAGCGATCGTTAACCATACCCAGACAACTGGAATGGAAATCCGATGATGATCTACGTGATGTGAAAAGTTGTAACTGAACCTGAACAATGAAAAGTGGCAGTACTAAAAAAATTCCGTTCAACCTCGGTAACACAGTAAGTCATTCAAATGTAAAGGGTATCGATTCAACGACGTACCTTAGGATACACGATTACGAACAGCTGACCGCTGCGATGCAAATATTGAGTGAATTGTATCTGACGACTGCGGATGAATGTTTGAATGACGCCGTCGTGTTCCATGTCGCCTCTGCGTGCAATTTCCCATGGTGACAATACTTTTTGCCTTCAAGTTACTATTCGTACACGATTTAAACTTGAAATTATATGTCGATGGACGTTGATAGACTGTAAAGTGTACAAAAGCCGCGTAGTACAGTTTTATATTGAAGAGACAGCACGCTCTACTCGGCTGCACTGCAATTGTGTATTTTCTGCTTCCGTTACACAGTTGCTGTACGTAGCGTTTTTCTTAGACCATAAGAGTATTGAGGCAGGTGGTTTGGTTAAAAATACACAAATCATATAGAACATGAAGGTGATGAAAACTTTTTCCATTTATGAGAAACTTCTTAATTTTGTTAACCGTCGTCTTTTTCACTGAACGTCGACTAGGAACCTGTGAGCATTAAAAACCTTATCCTGTTTTTCTACAGAGCTCTTACAGTTTTATTGACGATGGTAACTAGCACATGTGACTAACGTGGGTTGGAACGACACCGCTGTCAGAAAAAACAAAAACAAGCGTTACAAGGTACAAATTTAGCACGAGGTCCTTATAATTACAATGTTTTCCGGAACAAATGTTCCAGAGAACGCGCATAAAATTTATATCTGGCGAGGCGGAAAATTTATCCAGCGCTTTGCCCCGTACCACGCGATATTTCATTCATTAATGGAGCTTCTTTCGGTATGGCGTGATTATAAATTTATGGAGTGACATATTGCTAATATCAAACTAAATCCTGTTGAGAGTGCACGGTTCTTTCCAAGCGTTCCGGTAACAATTTCCGGTCGTATCAATCATCCACACAGACCCAGTATACACCCGCATCGGATACGCCAGTAATGAATTTTTAAACGAGATCGAACAGCACTCAGTGTCTCAGTTACAATACGTTAATTACAGTGGAAAACAGTACTTCACTGCAGCATGTGAAACGGCAATTTTTAAAACCAAAATAACTTAACTTCAACAGATGCGAAGCGACGCATTGCTACATAAAAGCTTTTTATCCTACCTGAGAAGCGATACTTTCCTTATAATGTGTTATTCATTTGCATATAGTTCAAAGTTCAAATCTTCTTTGTAAATATGAAAGAGTAGAAACGCTGCAAGAAAAAGGAATTTGGGAGCACTCAAAGAATGATGAAAATGAGCTCGCTCTTAAGTATTCCTTTAGCACTTTCGTTCGTACGGAAGAGATAATCTCCTTTATTTCTCTGCAAGCACGAACTGCTCCTGTTCAAATCGTCAACAGCTTTCTAAAGCTGTCCTAAGGTTTTCGTCCTGTTTCTTTTTAAAACGGTATAATATTTGTGGTGATCAGTAACTATCCTACTGGTGTGTTCTTCCCATTTCTTCTATATTTCGCATATTTCCATTTTTAGCTGTTTATCCTAATCTGTTCCCATTTATGTATTTCGTTTTCGATCTTTGTCTTGTGTATCTGCTATGTAGCTGAGAAACTTCATTTTCGCACAGTGAATTTTTAATTAATCCAATTTTGTTGTTACTGAAGGATCGCTTTCAGCCATTACAAATGCGGATGACAATTTTTTTTGCAAAATTTTGTTTTTGTCGTTGTTTTTCTTCGTAATATTTGGCTGATACCAACACTCACCAAGTTACGTTCAGCTCCGCCTCACACCAGACGGTGCGTTGCAGAGTACACGTATAGGTAAAGGTGCATGATGTTGTGGGTATAAGGGCAGACATTTTGATCATTGATACTTTAGTGTGTACCCACTTCAGTGTGTTAGTTGTTTATCTCTGGGCCTAACAATCTTCCCAAAAACACGTCACTTAAATTACTACCTGATGTTTTCTGCAGAGTTGTAACTGCACGACTAAGTGGACTGCACCTGTCAGTGTTAACTAACCTTTTGCATCCACATGTCCACACTTATACACTTGACATGCTGCCCAGGGGAAATAAACATTAATGACTTGATTTTGCCACAGGTACTTGTAGGTACTAACCAACCTAAAAACATACTACTACGAATAGCTATAATTAGTAGCCTGCAAATATAGTAAATACCGATGCACTGTTGTTCAGTGCACTGTCCTCAGTCAACAACAAAAGTATGTGCACTTATCTGTATACGTTGCCAAAGTAGATTGTTATGAAACAGCCTGAGAAATCCTTTCTCATCTCATGTATGTCATTAGGACACTCTGTAAGACCATGTAAAAGACCGTACTTAAATCTGCTTTAGAGCTTTGAGAATGCGTGTCAGGCGAAAAGCATCGAGTGACATGACGTAGATAAATCGTGGAAACTGTAGTACTTAGGCAGAACAGTTATCTTCAGACATGGAGGTAAATATGTACTATAACTGTTTCGATGAGGCTTATGCACTGCCTGACAAAAAGAATGAAGCAACCAGAAGACATCGTCGTATGTTCAGAAATGTTCAAATGTGTGTGAAATCTTATGGGACTTGACTGCGAAGGTCAGCAGTCCCTAAGCTTACACACCACTTAACCTAAATTATCCTAAGGACAAACACACGCACCCATGCGCGAGGGAGGACTCGAACCTCCGCCGGTACCGGCCGCACAGTCGTCGTATGTCATTGTAACTTCGTCCACGTAGACACCATCAGTGAATATGTAAATAATTCAAGTTTCAGTTCTCTATGACACGTAGAACGGCCACCAGGGTGCACCAGTGTTGTCTGTTTTTAGCGTTGTTACCAAGCTTGGTAGGTGAGGACAGCATCAGATGTTGAGTGATAACCTTGAAGAGCACGAAAGTGCCACGTATTCTTCTGAGGCAACGTTATCAGCGCCTGACAAGTTTGAAAGGGGCCTCACTATGGCCTCCATTTCGCCGGTTGCTTGAATCGTGCGATATTCACGTTTGTCGTACTTTCGGATGCGATGGTGGCCAGATGCTGGACTGCATAGGAACGTGAAGGTTAGTGGACTCGTCAACGTTAAAGTCGACCACCCCTGAATATCACAATGTATTAACGCGGTATTGTCCATAAGAAATTTGCTCCTGGCATCATGGAACAAGTAACGGACTATCTGAAACATCCTCTGTCATCCCGCACCGTTGATCGGTGACCAACAGCAGCTGGGCCAACGAATTACCGTCCATGCGTAGGCTTCCGTTAAGGGGCTCCGGAAAGGCTCAAAAATCATGAAAAGTTCAATTTTTACTTCTTCGCGTTTTCTGAATCTGCAGACTATTACCTTTTAATATATATATAATTTATTAAATTCCGAAGACTACAACTATTTTTAAATTTTTTTTGAAATGTGTTCTACATGGGCGTGACCCACTTTGGCGCTGTTAAACTGCTGTCAAATGGTGTTATTATTAACGTCCGTGTTAATCAGGTACATTTTAGTGATGTGAGATAAAGTATGTGTTGTGGCTAACCTGTGATGGTTCAATATATATCGCTGGTGTGATTGTCGATTGTTTCATGTTTATTTACTCTATCGTTATCTCGAAAATATTCGTAATTAATTCTGTTTCTTGAGTCTCTGTTTTGTTGAAGTATAATAATGAGTAAAAGTAAAGTTATTAGAAATCCTCTGAAGGCTTTTAAGAAAAGGAGAAATGTTGGAAAGCCAAAGGTATGTGTTATTACTGTAAACAATAAAGACGATAACCAAGTGAGTGAACCTAACCTCTCAAGTACACCTGCCCATAGCAGTCAAAATGGGAAAGAAAATACTTCACAGAAGAAGCTTGGTTCAATGAGTGAAAACTATGAATGTTTTATGGGCGAATCGGATGAGAATGAAATATTTGATATGTCAATTCTCAAAGGAATTTTTTCAAACTGTGTAAGATGTATTCATTGTAGTGAAGTTGGTCTGGAACTCTCCATAATAAAGCACGTAGGACTTGCTAGTGAAATACAACTGAAATGTGATAAGTGTTCATACATGACCACCTTTTGGACTAGTGTTGCAGTAACTGCAACTGAAGAAAATGGTAGCAAAATCTACGAACACAACAACGAGTGATATCTTGCTTTAGACAAGGAACGCCTTCGGGCTGCAGACAGGGCTGTAAAGAGTCTAGAAATACAAGCAAGAGTAAACAGGAGGAGGAACAAGAGGAAGCTGGAGGAGGAGTTAGCAGAGGATGAAGATAATCCATCCTATGGACCTGGAGTGCACTAAAAAGTTAATCCAATCTTTGTCGCTCGATTCCCAAAACTTTTATTTTCTCATACTAAATACATGTTTTGTAAGGATCTTCCGAACATATTTGTTTCAAACTTTCAGTAAATGTTACACAGTACCTTCTGCATAATTTAACACAGCCTTTTTCCAAAAAACTGTATATTTTTGAGTATATAAATAAAAAATTGCAAAAAAATGTTGTGAATTTTCATTACAATTGAAAAAAAATCATCTTTAATAACTGAACTAAAATTTTGTAAAATCCCTGTGTTAAGTCGTAGCCCATATTCCAATAAATAATCTGTAAAAAGTTCAACTTCCTACCTCAAATACTTTGTGAGGAAAGATGCAATTTATAAGCGTTATTTTAACATTGCAAGTATAGGGCGTTCCGGAGCCCCTTAACACCACAACTCGAGTGGCAGCGTTTTGCTTGGTGCCGTGGCCAGAGAGTGTGGACTGCTGATGAATGACGTCATATTGTGCTCAGCGATGAATTGCGGATTTGTGCTATCCTGAATGACCATCGTAGGCGAGTACAGGGGCGACCTGAACGGAGACACTATATTTCCAGTGTTTTGGAGAGTCACGGCGTTGTTATTGCTGGCATTATGGTGTGGGGAGCCATCGGGTATGACTTCTGGTCACACCTGTTTTCTGGATATTGTATTCTGGATATTGATCTTCTAGTAAGGTGAGGTTATCGTCGAAAGCTAGCCACGATACATTGGACACATTGAGGTTATCTTTGCTGTATCTATGCTTCAGTCCATTCTTTGATAATTCAATTACGCATACAGTTGAAGAGAAAGCAGGAGACCATCCCCTTGTGAGACTCCCGTTCTAATGGGAAACTCTATAACTTTCCTGTAATATTTTAGGTAAAATGGCAAACGTAATATTACATTTTAAATGCTGGTTTCCTCCTTATCTAAAATAGAGAGCAGATCACCAACATACCGGCACAGACCATATATGGTCACAGTAAGAAATGTGGAATACTGCATACTAGAAGGTCCCAGCAGAGGACAGGTGTGCCTTATTTATTCGTAGCTTGGGGTCACTTGGACTCTACTGAGAGCCTGAGAGGAAGTCTCACAAAGACAGAAGATGCATTCTTCGACACCAGTTTGATGCCCTTCGTTATAATCCTTCTATTGCTCATTTGTTGCATTGTTCTGTTTCCCAGGGCGCGGATACAGCATACGGATGCCATAGTGTGACTGAGAACTTGCCGCTTCATGTTTCTCTGCTTACATTCTTCGAGATCATCTCTCTCTTCTCTTCAGATCAAAACGGTTTTCTCTCTAAAAGTCTATCAATGTTACGGTTATTTCGTAAGCAATGGTAGTTGAAGTAGCTCGACACCTCACCAATAGTTTTGTTACGGCTTTTGCGAGATTTTCACTGCAGAAAGCCGTCTACTAGCCATGGGAGGCTCCAAGGGACGACTTTTCATCTCAATTGTCACCCGTAATTTCTTTAAATCGGAACAACATACACTGCCTGACAAAAAAGTAAAACACCAAGATGGAGAGAAGAAATTGAAATGAAACATCTCGGGTTGAGAGGGTATGTAATGTTATTTCAGAGATTACAATACTGAGACAAATCTACTAGGAATTTGGCAATATGAGCCTAGCCCAGCTATAGCTGCTTTTTCAGTGACGTGGTGTAGTATAAGAGCAGATGATTTAATGATTTAGTGAAGAAACTCTGTACTGAGTTTTACTATTTTTTTCCAATCGCTATGTAAGTCTAAGAAGTTTGTTAGCAAGCTGGAAGCATGCGAGGTGAAAGGTATTCTGAAAAGTCAAAACCGAGAAGATTTTATTCGTGTCTCTTTACCACAATAATCGTTGCCACTTAATTTTTGGCCATGAAACATATTTTTAGTAGTTTCCTGGCAGTTTTTGTGGATCCAATTAAGGTGTAAGTTTGTCAGAAATGACATTCACTACGAAAATAAGAAAACAATGCGCCGTTTAACATCTTTTGGTAGCTATATTGTAGCAACCGGTAATTTTTTCACCGAAACAAAGACTAAGGGATATGCGAGACTTCTTGCAACGTGTAATTAGAAGAAATTACACTAACTAGAGCTCTGATAAGACAAATGATACTTTACGAACGATAATTCATGCTATTTTCTCTCTCTTGCTCTCTAGTGTTGCTTGTCAATTCAAGTATTGAAGTCCCCACAACTGAATACGTAATTTGACATACTGGTTGACTGCTACTTCGTATGGTGGACGGTTATCAGAAATCTACAGACCAGCCCGCTTTCTCCCAGTTACGCGCACTATCTTCCGCCATTAACCAGTATCATGTTACTAGCCTTCTACCCTACTTTAACTGTGAATTATGAGTGGGAAGACAGTTAAATACTGTTGGCACTGCTCTGATCTAAATGATGAAACGTTTCCTCAGTTTTGATGCTTTTGTTTTGCGGAACATTTCTGTGGCCCTCTCAAGCTAACTGAAACCGTGGTGATTCCTTGAGTGCCCTCACTGCCTTCCAGTCATACAACCCGCACATTATAGAACAACACGCAAGTAATTGTAAAGACAGGAATCAACAAGCGACCTCTTTCCTGGGTGAACCTCAGTGCTTTGTGATCCCTATAACAAACCTGACTGACATATCGGCTGGATTTATATGGTCATTGCATCTACAATCGCATCGAACTGCTTCTGAATTCCTCGATTACTTATTTCTACATTACTGACCATTAAAATTGCAACATCAGGAAAGATAGAAAAAACTAAACTTTACTTACCCTGGGTACATTTTGCAGAAGGAAGAATACACGATTAAATTTATCGGAACTCGAAATATTCGTCACAAGGGAATTACCTACCGTATTGTAAATGCTCCATTACGACAGGCTGCTTTGTAACTACGACATATGATCTGATTATGGGTGAAATTTCCCGAAACCAGTAATTTTGAAATACAAAACAGCGATCGACAGATAGAATAAAGCTTATTTTCAATGGTTAAATTTATTCGTGATTTGGGGGCATGAGGGTGCGACATGTAGGGCACAGAGCTCTCTGATAGCAAGAACAGATCTAATCCGGCTAGGCGAGGGTCAAACTGAGCATGAGTGATTGATACAGGTACGTTATTCCACGCTGCTTATCAATCACAGTTGCCAGTTTATCGGTAACCAATGGCCAGACATTTCAATGGGGTCTGGAGAGCGTGCTCGCCAGGACAACCGTCGAAACACTCTGTAACGAGGTAGGTCAAGACAGCACGGGCAGCATGCAGTCATGTGCTATCTTCTGAAAGATAAGGTGAAGAAAACATCGAAAACAGGATACAGCCACCAGTCAGAACACGTCCCAAATGCAATGGCTGCATGCAATCGCACAGCATCACACCAATTGCCGATGGTGATCCTCTGAGACTACACACACCGATATGTCCATCATGAAGCTGTACGTAGAACCAGACTTTCTGGAAGAGAAGATACGGCGCCATTCCTGTGTTAATTGTTGTCTTTGGAGCACTGCTATCAGAACACCTCTCTGCTACTGCATCAGCTGAACCCTCAAAAATGGTCTCCGAGCTGTCAGTCCTTGGTGAGTCAGACGGCTTTGCTGTCCAATTGAACATGCAAAAAAAAAAAAATTACCACCAAAATCGGTAGATGTAATGTACATGTTGAGACATAATTTCAGAAAAATTGGTTGATGTGTTCAAGGGAAAGAGTGTCACAAAGTGAGGAAGTCAATAGCGCGTTGGGCCACCTCTGGTTCTTACGCAGGCAGTTATCTGGCTTGGCACTGATTTATGGAGTTTTTGGATGCCCTCCTGAGGCAGATCGTGACAAATGGAGTTTTAGATCTTCGAAATTCCGAACTGGTAAGAGGGCCTTGTCTATACTGTTCCAGACGTTTTCAGTTTGGGAGAGATGTGGCTCATCTTCTGGCCAAGGCAGCACGAAGACAAGCAATAGGAACTCTCGTTGTGTGCTAGCGGGCAGTGTCTTGCTGAAATTTAAGCCTAAGGTGGCTTGCCATGAAGGGCAACAAAACTGGGCGTTGAATATCGGCGAGAACCGTTATGCTGTAAGAGTGCGTGGATCACAACCAAAGGGGTCCTGCTATGAAACGAAATCGGTTGTGGAGCCATATGATGGGTGCCAGTCAGATCGATATTCCACCACTGTCCAGGGCGCCTGTAGAAACAGACGTCGCCACCGGGGCCCAGTTCGAAGCGGGACTCCTCACTGAAAACAACTCTATTCTGTTCAGTCAGATTCCAGGCCCAATGTTCGTGACACCTTTGTAAAAGGCTTATTGGTGTACAGAGGTCAATGGTAGTCGGCGCAAGGGGTGTAGTGGGCTCACCACTATATCTGTGAGGCACCTGTTGATGTTCCTTGTCGTCACTGAAGCACCAGTGGCACCTCGGATCAACGATGGTGATGATGAATCCGAGGCTCTGAGTGCCTTTCTGACAAATACTCGGTCCTCACGTTCTGTCACATATCTAGGTCCATCACTTCCTTCGATGTGTTCTCCATAATTCACACATTATTTCCATCATCGTGAAATAGTGGCATCGCTCCTATTCAAATGTCTACCGATTCGATGACTACTTCAACCCGCTTCTTTGAGCTCATCTGTATGTCCCATTCAAAATGTGGATATCTGAGTATACAGGTCGTGCGCCTGCCTGCGATGCGTAGTTACTGTGCAATTTTGCATTTTCCGTCGATGCCTGTATGAACATCAATGTGTGACCAGTTTGCAGAACTCCTTCGTGCAGATTTTTTTTTTCCTCAGAGTGCATGTCTTGCTGCAAAGCAGCACAGTTCCTAACTACAGTAATGCAACGTGCCTGTAAGATCCTGCACAGCCCAGCGAACAGCATGTCGTCTCGGGCGCTAGTCACGTGGTACAATGCCTAGCATGGTGCTGAGCATGATCGTCCAGAACCCATCGATACTACACTCCTGGAAATGGAAAAAAGAACACATTGACACCGGTGTGTCAGACCCACCATACTTGCTCCGGACACTGCGAGAGGGCTGTACAAGCAATGATCACACGCACGGCACAGCGGACACACCAGGAACCGCGGTGTTGGCCGTCGAATGGCGCTAGCTGCGCAGCATTTGTGCACCGCCACCGTCAGTGTCAGCCAGTTTGCCGTGGCATACGGAGCTCCATCGCAGTCTTTAACACTGGTAGCATGCCGCGACAGCGTGGACGTGAACCGTATGTGCAGTTGACGGACTTTGAGCGAGGGCGTATAGTGGGCATGCAGGAGGCCGGGTGGACGTACCGCCGAATTGCTCAACACGTGGGGCGTGAGGTCTCCACAGTACATCGATGTTGTCGCCAGTGGTCGGCGGAAGGTGCACGTGCCCGTCGACCTGGGACCGGACCGCAGCGACGCACGGATGCACGCCAAGACCGTAGGATCCTACGCAGTGCCGTAGGGGACCGCACCGCCACTTCCCAGCAAATTAGGGACACTGTTGCTCCTGGGGTATCGGCGAGGACCATTCGCAACCGTCTCCATGAAGCTGGGCTACGGTCCCGCACACCGTTAGGCCGTCATCCGCTCACGCCCCAACATCGTGCAGCCCGCCTCCAGTGGTGTCGCGACAGGCGTGAATGGAGGGACGAATGGAGACGTGTCGTCTTCAGCGATGAGAGTCGCTTCTGCCTTGGTGCCAATGATGGTCGTATGCGTGTTTGGCGCCGTGCAGGTGAGCGCCACAATCAGGACTGCATACGACCGAGGCACACAGGGCCAACACCCGGCATCATGGTGTGGGGAGCGATCTCCTACACTGGCCGTACACCACTGGTGATCGTCGAGGGAAGACTGAATAGTGCACGGTACATCCAAACCGTCATCGAACCCATCGTTCTACCATTCCTAGACCGGCAAGGGAACTTGCTGTTCCAACAGGACAATGCACGTCCGCATGTATCCCGTGCCACCCAACGTGCTCTAGAAGGTGTGCGTCAACTACCCTGGCCAGCAAGATCTCCGGATCTGTCCCCCATTGAGCATGTTTGGGACTGGATGAAGCGTCGTCTCACGCGGTCTGCACGTCCAGCACGAACGCTGGTCCAACTGAGGCGCCAGGTGGAAATGGCATGGCAAGCCGTTCCACAGGACTACATCCAGCATCTCTACGATCGTCTCCATGGGAGAATAGCAGCCTGCATTGCTGCGAAAGGTGGATATACACTGTACTAGTGCCGACATTGTGCATGCTCTGTTGCCTGTGTCTATGTGCCTGTGGTTCTGTCAGTGTGATCATGTGATGTATCTGACCCCAGGAATGTGTCAATAAAGTTTCCCCTTCCTGGGACAATGAATTCACGGTGTTCTTATTTCAATTTCCAGGAGTGTATAAACGCGTGACAGCTATAGGACACTCGGCAAATAATATTGTGGAACGGTAGATGGCAGTCTCGATAGGCCACGATCTCGCCGCTTTCAAATTCTGAAACTTACTGTTGGCCGTTACTCCTTCTCGCGCAATATATAACGCGATCTTTTGACAAACAAGATTTAAATTTGACAACTGGAAGAAAAATGTGGGCGTAATCCTTCCTCGTATACAGAAAGTAGACAGCCTTACTTGAATCTAATTTGTGTGGTTTCGCTGAAATACTAATCTTTTGCATATCCAAGCGTCTAGACTGACGATAGTTGCATGCCGCTTTTATGGCTCTGGAGTTGTAATAGCCAACAGTGTTGTACGGTGCATCTGTCCTATGATAGGCTAACACTTACTGGCCGGAAGGGCTTACACATTTTTTCTGATAACGAGAAACACTTCGTTGTTCTAGACGCTTATGAGAAGCTGCAGCAAGAAGAAAGTCCAGTTCTTCCACAAATTACATTGAGCAGTGCTGCTGCTCGCGTTGGTGCTGTTTGTAGGTTTCCACCCTCTGTTGGAGGCCAAACGGTATCGTTTCGTGGGCATGGCTGCGGTTATTTGTCTTCTTCTCGTGCTGACTGGCGCCACTCTGGTTCGCAAGCGTTGCCTGTCCGCTAGTGGCAGCAGCGGCGGTTATCGATATGTAGTAACTGTTGCCATATCTTTGGGGCGACGTCGTTGTTTTTCCGGTCGTGTGAGTGGGTCAGTTTGGTTGGAGACTCAGGAGGAGCCGCACAGTGCAAGAACACGCCGGGACCACTGGCGGCACGCATGAACTGCCGGATGGAAGGGCTCTGGTCACGAGGGTGCACGACCTCGTCGTAAACCGGATCCAGCAAGCTTTAAGATGAGTGCATTTCAGCCCAAGTTGAGAAACCTCCACCATTGTGATATTTCGCGATTCTCCAATGACTTGGGTTCGTGTTGCTGTTCGCAGTATCGCCGAGACGAAGATCAGCGAGTGGAGTGCTTGGGGAAAGGAGATCTGATTAGCGTAGTATTTACTGCGTTCAACTTGTTACAATTTGTTTAGTTCAACCAGCGGTAATTTTATCTTGCCTGGTGACCGCTAACTCCACAGTTACGTGCCATCGGGGTTAGTGTATGTAATGGCAGTGTACGTTTCCTCGCCTTGCCGCTGCTGTCCGGTAAGGCTGGTAGTTTTCACAGCTTTCTTGATTGTAGGCCGGTTGGTGATTCTCCTACTCTGGTAGTAGTGATCCCTTTCTCGTTGCGGGCGCTCTAAACATAGTATTCTTGGGACGTAGTGCAGACCGCCGGTTCCGGCTTTGGCGTATTGTTCCATCGTGGCATTGGGTTTATCGGACGTCAAATAGCTTCAGCAAGATTATCATTAGTCATTCGTTAGACTGCCACTAGTCTGAGTTACCAACTTGTGAAGTGAATGCAGCACTTCGCTGTCCATCTCATCGCTCGCCAAAGTGTTTGTTGCCGGACCTTCTCAGAGATCGATTCCTGGAGCACCATTTGTGGCCCCTTGGTTCTTGTAAGACATGTGTGTTCTAAAGGGAAGTCTGACGGCCAGCAGTTCAGTGTAACGCTTCTTCAGCCCATGCCCTCTGTGGGTATAATCTGCCTCAGTACCCTTTAAGGAACTTATGTACTGGTCCTTGAGTTTTATTATTGTATTATTTATTACAATACCTTGTAATGCCTACATTAAAGGTTATATATGTCTAGTTAATAGTTCCGGTCACCTTCTGGAATAAATCTAGCAGTGTGGAGTTCAGTGGATGTTAAGGGTTGTGTTACCAAGTTTACCGTCATCTTATTTCACCCGTTGATCAGTTGCTTGTTTTTTAATTAGCCTTTGCTATTGTATTTGCTGCCTTACAGCAGATTTCTAAATTTTTTATGTTATTCCCGTTCCTGGCGTGTAAGGCCTTCAGCCGTGATTGTGATTCAAATGGCTCTGAGCACTATGGGACTTAACATTTGAGATCATCAGTCCCCTAGAACTTAGAACTACTTAAACCTAACTAACCTAAGGACATCACACATCCATGCCCGAGGCAGGATTCGAACCTGCGACCGTTGCGGTCGCGCGGTTCAAGACTGAAGCGCCTAGAACCGCTCGGCAACACTGGCCGGCCGTCGTGATTGTGGTCATTTGCTTTAAATTACTAATTTGGTATTTGTATTTTAGTAGTAAGCCCTAAAACCTTATTTACTGCCATTACTAGTGTCTGATGCCTTCTGCTGGGTTTGTGGAAACTTGCCTTTAATATTTCAATACCTGTAATTTGTAAGTTGCAGCGAGTTTTGAACAATTTTTAATTTATTGCCATTCCTGGCGTGTAAGGCCTTCTGCCCTGATCACAGTGGCTTGCTTTTAAGACATTATCTGCCGTATCTGTATTTAATGGTGATTTGCTAAATTGAAACTCACTGTGAACACTATTATTTACGCAGTTGTTTATTCTTTCATTAATAACGTGAGGTAATTTTATTTATTGTTGAGTCTGGAATTACTAGTTTAAAATAAATTATGGGTAACTGTTAAAGGCAACCAGTAGTAACTGATTAAGGCCCTGTCCACAATCGTAACCGAATCCTGCCTTCCCTTGACAGCCAGGTTCCATACATATGGACCCTAATGGTCATTCCTTCATGTAGTCTGTCGTTTCGTCCACCGAGTGACTTGAGCTGACTTTCAATTCCATGTTGGTTGATTTCCATATCCCACAGTTTTGAATCTGTTCCAAAGTAGGAACTCTGCTTTGATTCTAGAGAACCAGTTTTGAAAAGGACAAAATTTAATGTGAGGCAACACTGTATTATCATATGGTTTGATCCCATCATTATCATTTAGCTTCTAGGTAGATGGCTGAACCCTTGGCTGATTTTACATGTGACTGAAAATGTTTTATTTATTTATTTAGTTTTTGACAAACCAGCAGGCAAGAGCTGTCTTTGAGACGCACGGAATTTATCTGTGGTGTACCGAAGGGTAGCAGAAGGCAGGAATAGTAAGAGGGCGCTGAAACACGATGTGGCTTGTTCCCAAAAGGGCCGTGCGCCGGACGACAGCGGTTGCTGTTGTCGCCAGGTGAGATGCAGGTGCGCGGCCAGATGGCGCCACATGTGGCTAGCTTCCTGATCCTCTTAGGGTCGCGACACACCGCTCGCTGTCCTCTGAAATACGAGACGGCCACACTTAACAGCAGCGACCGGTGAACGGCTGCGAACCGTGCTGTTCTCGTGTGCCCTTGTGAAACGTTCCTTCTCTTCCGTTGTCTCGGAGCTCCCGTAGTGCCTGGTGAACTCTTTTCGCTGTCGCGGCCGAGAAAGACCGAACTCTTAAGCCGTCGGCACACGGACCGTGATGTTGGTTGGTTTGTGGGATTAAAGGGACCAAACCGTGATGTCGAACGTCAACGTTGAGCGTGCTGAGTTCAACGTGCTGGTGAACGCTCAGGGACGATGCGACTTGTGCGTACGGTACGTCGGCCCCAACTTGGTACACGCGATCGCGATCATAACGCACTCCAGCGGTAGTTGCGGGATGTTTCTAGTTCGTAAATCACACTGTTTGCTAAACGGGCGCACTTAAAATTTCCACGTTAGCTCTATTAAAACGCACATTTCCTCCATTGTCCATCTGCTAGTCATGTTGTTCTATATGTAATATACATAAATAAAAACTTCAATATCCATGTACATGATTTAAGACGAAAAGGAATGTACGTACCACGTTTAATCAATAAGCACACAGGCTTACAAACGTTCCATTACAAAAAGTGCAATACAAATTTCCAATAGCTCTACACATAAGATAAACATTATTTCATCATTCCCACATTATAGTGAAACCGCAAGGTCATCCTTACTTGATCACTGCTCCTAACTATCAGTAGAATCTGAATCTTTGCAACATGTTAATTACGAAACATAAAAGAAAAAGGAGCAAAATATCTTTATACAAGTAGCGCAAGCTGTCCTGTGGATTAAGGCAAGCGAACAAACTCACTCCTCAAAGAAAGGTGAACTCATATGTAAATAACATCAAATGTTATAGTATATACTCACATTAAACTATAATAAAGCATCAGAACCTATTACAAACGCGAATGTTAGGGAAAAAGTTGTAGGGTAGGTAGAGACGCGAACCACCAACATCTTTCTCAATTTGTTTAGATATGAGTGCCACTACTCATTACGCTGAACTGACAACGCGCAGTTCGTAGCCCATATTAACCTGTTGCCACTTGCTAAAAGATTTAATCGTAGCTGTGTCACTAATTGAAATTTAATTATAACAATTTGTACCAAGAAGAATGCGTTCCTCAGTGTGTCATTGCCTTCAAATGGCATAGTGTTATAATACGCAAGTTACAATAATTCTTTTGCCACGAATGTGATGTTCCTCATTATTTTACTGCAACGAATCACACAGTTAACAACGTGTTTTTGAATGATTCTCAATTTGCTGGTGCTCGGAAACGGCATATACATGTATAGGCTTGAAATGAATGGCAATATGGCGCTTCACAACTCCGTGCTGAAGGCAGATGGCGTGCGTGTGACGTAGGCGGCGATGTGCCACCTGATTGATCAACGCTCAGACACACGCTCAGAATATCTGAAATGCTGGATATTGCTCTACACGTTCGGAAAGAGTCCCGAACGTGCGATTCCACGCTACGACGTCAGAAACTCGGCACGCTCAACGCTCAACGTTCGGATGCATGGTACATGTGCCGACGACTTTAGTGCCGTGCGGTGAGCGAGATTATCTGCGCGTCGTATTAGTCTGTAGACATTCTCGGAAACGTTTGTTGGTGGACCTGGATAATTCCTAGCCCACCTACTGTGTTACGCTAAATCAGGGTCGCCAACCTCGTTTCGACCTACGAGATAGGGTTGAGTACCTTTCTCCCCTATACCACTAATCAGTGCCCTGTAGTAGTCTCTTTGGGACAAAGAACACCCTTACGAGTCTCTGCACCGCCATCAACCGGTTTCTATCACCTCCTCAGAAATGCGAAAGTTGGCTCAAAGGCGCCTACAGCCTACCTCTGTAATGGCGTAAAAGTGCAGCTCCTTGCGACGTTACCCTCAGGATCGACTACGCTTCTCACAGCAAGGTGTCGACGCATGAGAGAAAGAGAACTCAGAAGTACATGTAACATGTGCAGTGGGTCAACGATGTCACAAGCCCAAAAATTTCACCCCCATTCCGCTCAACGCCACGGTTGAAGTGTCACTCAATGGAATTGTCGTCACAGCCCCTCTTACACATATTTCACACGATCTTTATACACCTCTGTGATCAGAAAGACGGCCGGCGCTGAAATTACGCGGTTCTCTTATGGGTGACCGAGGAAAACATTTGAGACCCAGCGCCGCTCAGAGCCGACACGAAAAGCCCTCTGGAGGTGGCATAAATGGCGTAAATGAAATCATCACTTTCTTTGGGAGACTGATTCCACACATTACGCGGTCGATAACGACAGTTTGTCCTACCGTGAGCAACAGTAATACACTACTGGCTATTAAAATTGCTACACCACGAAGATGACGTGCTACAGACGCAAAATTTAACCGACAGGAAGAAGATGCTGTGATATGCAAAAGATTAGCTTTTCAGAGCATTCACATAAGGTTGGCGCCGGTGGCGACACCTACAAAATGCTGACATGGGGTAAGTTTCCAACCGATTTCTCATACACAAACAGCAATTGACCGGTGTTTGCCTGGTGAAACCTTGTTGTGACGCCTCGTTTAATGAGGAGAAATGTGTACCATCACGTTTCCGACTTTGATAAAGTTCGAATTGGAGCCTATCGCGACTGCGGTTTCTCGTATCGCGACACTGCTGCTCGCGTTGGTCGAGATCCAATGACTGTTAGCAGAATATGGAATCGGTGGGTTCAGGGGGGTAATACGGAACGCCGTGCTGGATCCCAATGGCCTCGTATCACTAGCAGTCGAGATGACAGGCATCTCATCCGCATGGCTGTAACGGATCGAGCAGCCACGTCTCGATCCCTGAGTCAACAGATGGGACGTTAGCAAGACAACAACCATCGGTACGAACAGTTCTTTATGCAGCAGCATGGACTATCAGCTTGGAGACCATGGCTGCGGTTACCCTTGACGCTGCATCACAGACAGGAGAGCCTGCGATGGTGTACTCAACGACGAATGGCAAAACGTCATTTTTTCGGATGAATCCAGGTTCTGTTTACAGCATCCTGATGCTCGCATCCGTGTTTGGCTACATCGCGGTGAACGCACATTGGAAGCGTGTATTCGTCATCACCATACTGGCGTATCACCCGGCGTGATAGTATGGGGTGCCATTGGTTACACGTCTCGGTCAACTCTTGTGCGCATTGACGGCACTTTGAACCGTGGACGTTACATTTCAGATGTGTTACGACCCGTGGCTCTACCCTTCATTCGATCCCTGCGAAACCCAACATTTCAGCAGGATAATGCACGACCGCATGTTGCAGGTCCTGTACGGGCATTTCTGAATACAGAAAATGTTCGACTGCTGCCCTGGCCAGCACATTCTCCAGATCTCTCACCGATTGAAAACGTCTGGTCAATGGTGGCCGAGCAATTGGCTCGTCACAATACGCCAGTCACTACTCTTGATGAACTGTGGTATCGTGCTGAAGCTGCATGAGCAGCTGTACCTGTACACGCCATCCAATGCCTCAATGCTCATACGTAACAAGCCCGTTATTACAGCCAGAGGTGGTTATTCTGAGTACTGATTTCTCAGGATATATGCACCCAAATTGCGTGAAAATGTCAGTTCTAGTACAATATATTTGTCCAATGAATACCCGTTTATCATCTGCATATCTTCTTGGTGTAGCAATTTTAATGGCAAGTAGTGTACTTTCCTGACTGTCTTTGATAATGCTGAGATCTCCCTGACGCTTCAACCCTCTCTGAGGACATTATGGGGTAACAACACCTTGAACATGATTTCACCCCTTTGTAACGCAATGTGACCGCAGTTTTTGTTCTGGTGTATGGGGTGGAACCACTAGGCACCGTCCAAAACCATTCGATGGAATCTGAAAGTGATTTGAAGCATCAGAGGGTGCTTATGCTTTTTCAGCCCAGAAGTTTTGCTCCCTCCTGTAACATGATTATGGAGGAGAACAACTTCGATACATCTGTGATTACAATGGAAAAGCGTCGGTCTAAGCGACCCCAGTTCGGCTTTATCCTCTGTGGGACCCGCCCACGTTTAATGGGAATTTTATAGATGTGCTTTTACACAGAAAACCCATGAAGTAACCCAAGGACCTGCAGATAAGTAACCACCTCACACATCTCCAACGTCAGTTGTGTGCAGGCGTCTATGACTACCTAGCTTGCCATAGGGTCTCAGTTCGTAGCGGGACTCATCACTGAACACAGCTGTACTCTAATCAGTGATATTCCAGGCCAAAGACGTGTCTGGAGACGCCACGAACAGCAGTGGGATACCAGCCTATCGTCCGACAGCCAGGAATTATGGTCTGGGGTGGCACTTGTTTTCATAGGAGAACCCCTTCGGTTGTCATCCACGCTACCCTTACATCACAGCGGTAAGTTGACCATATTCTATGCCCCGTTTTGTTGTCCTTCTTGGCAAGCCATCCTGAGCTTACTTTAAGCAAGATAATGCGCGTCCACACACGGCGAGAACTCTGCTGCTTGTCTTGCTGTTTTCCAAAGTCTTCCTTGGCCAGCAAAGTGACTCGGTCTCTCCCCAGTTGACAACGTTTGGAGCATTACGTGAGGGGCCCTCCAACCAATTCGGTATTTTGACGATCTAACACGCCAATTAGACAATATGTGGCACAGAATCAATCAGGAAGACATCCAACAACTTTATCAATCAATGCCATACTGAGTAACTGCTTGTTTAAGGGCTAGAGGTAGACCAACGGCTTCAAATGGCTCTGAGCACTATGTGACTTAACATCTGAGGTCATCAGTCCCATAGGACTTAGAACTACTTAAACCTAACTAACCTAAGGACATCACACACATCCATGCCCGAGGCAGGATTCGAACCTGCAACCGTAGCAGTCGCGCGGTTCCGGACTACAGCGCCTAGAACGGCATGGCCACCGCGGCCGGCGGTAGACCAACGCATTAATCACTTGCTCAACATCAAATTTTTCTGCATTTCCAAGCGTTTGTTTGAATGTATGTCTACATCTAATCTACTGATTTCCGTCCCGTGCTAATAATTCCTTCGTTGCGCGTCTTTTTTGCCGTAGAATGCGTAGGCCACATTAGCTATTAAGGTGAAGATTCTAAAGCAAAAATTCTCGGCACTTTTAGCAAATATCTACGCAAGTTTTCAGAATGAATTCCTTACCCTGCAACGGAGTGGGCGCTGATTTGAATCTTCCTGGCAGACGACAACCGTTTGCTAGACAGGGGCTCGAAGCTGGAACCTTTTCTTTAACAGGTAAGTGCTCTACCGGCAGGGCACTTGCCCGGAAGAGGTACAGATCCAAGTTTCAAGTCCAGGTCCGGCAAACAATAAATTCTTATCTGCCAAGGAGTTTCAAATTAGAGAATGCTCCGCTGCAGAGCGAAAGATTCATTCTATAAACAGTCCCCTACGATGTGGCTAAACCAGTTCTCTACAACAGAGCTTTCCAAACTGGGTTTCGCGAGACTACTAATCACTGAATGTAAAACAAATGAAACACTTGTGTCAAAATAGAACAAAAAATTCTTCTCTCTGTTCAGTGTAACCATAGATCACGCATTGAACGAGTGATCGGTATGTTTAATTTCACTATTTAGAGCATATAACTATCAATTATAACACCAGATATCTCTCCTCTACTGCTGCATACTGATGCTACATATCGGTCTTCAGAAGCTTGCCGAGCAGCAATAGTTGGAGAAGATTGTACATTTTTTCTTTAGTCTGTTTGTTTGATTCCTTAGTGACATATGTCATCATTTTACTTCTTTCAAAATGATGTGATACAGAATTCATGAAAAGTGGGTGAATTTGTTGTGTGAAAGAGACTTTTGGCAGTTAATGTAACATAAGATGCTCAGCAACAATCAAGCAATGTGTCTGAAACTTCAGTAGATACAGAACAACAATCGAATAGTGCGTCTCAACTTGTGTTTCACCGCACCATAATGCACTAGCAAGAACACAAATGTAACGATGTGTAGTGAGGAATACTCAATAAGAAGGATGTCCTACACCACACTGTGTGATAGTAGAGAAATAGTTTTACTAAAGAAATTTAAGACCTTTGATAAGGTTCAAGAAGTTAGTTATCTTGTAGTTGCGAAAAAGGCTTTGCTTCACGCAGGTGCAGAGAAAGTTAGACGAAGAAATACATCTAATTCGTCCTAGATCCGATCCAATATAGGACTGATATGTAATGCTCGCCAAGCCCGCTCGAGTCATTAAAGTTTTCTATCCGAGAAAAGTTGTTTAATGTATAATTATACTGTACTTATAAAATGAATATAAGAACTAGCATTTCTTTAAAATATATTTGTTACTACCGATTAATGATTTCTTTTATTCACACTAGTTAAGGGTGTCTCGCGAAACTGTGTATATTAGAATGGTGTTGCCGTGGGAAAAAGTTTGGAAAGCTCTGTTCTACAGTAATCTTTCTCCCAGAAGTGCTGCTCCTGTAAGGTACACTGCAGAAGGCCTGAGAAGTTTGGAAGGTGGTAGATGACGTTTGGCGGAAGTTGAGCTGTAAGAACGGATCGCAAATCACGCTTGATGGCTCACTCGACTGAGCACTTGCCTCCGAAAGGCAAGGGCCTCAGTTTCGAGTCTCGTTCTGGCACACAGTTTTAATCTGCCGCGAGGTTTCATACACTCAGGGACATTGAAAATAGCGCAGCACGTTGTCCCCATCTCGTGTCCACTATTGCCAGCATCGTCTGACGGAACACCCAAACGATCGACATGGCGAGCTACACGGCGTGTCAAGCAGCCTCCGGTATCCACGCCGATGATTTGACCCCTCTCAGACTGGCTTAACGCCGTGTAACGCGTCTGCCTGCCATTCTGCGCATATTAACATCGTCCTCGAGTCGGGATATGATCTTCAGGTGTATGACTCGTCCACTAGGCGCCGTTTAAACAGGTTCTCCTGCCCGGTTGCAGCGCCACTCCAAGTCCTGTGGGCATACGCATTGGCACCAAACTTGCTTGTCAGATCTCACTGTACTTATTTGCAAAGTTTGCGTTTGTACCTTTCTTCCCTGTGGATACTCTATTCTCAGTGGTCCTGGATGTATATAGGTGTTCTCTACTTGTCATGGATTTCCAGTAGTTATAATGATGCTGCTTCTACTGAAAGGAAAGAATGAATACGTTTTGTGGCCTATGTTTACGGGCCTTCAGGCTGATTCACTCAGCTTCCGTTTCCTACGACTTCCTTGCCGCTTTGTCGCGTCTGCCGCATCATCGCACGTCGCACACATTCCGCTGCAGCAGTTATGTCGCGGGCGACGGCGCGTACAGCCCATTACCTGGGCGGAGCTCGTCTCTGACAGGAATCCTAACGAGACGTCTGCATTACCCGCCTCGTTAAGTCCGGGGTGTTGTTGTTACACTCTGCGACGGCGGGCGGCGACAGTGCTCCAGCAACGACACGCACTTCTTCTGCCGCTGAATATTATATTCTTCATAAATGATAAATAATCTAGAGAACTCAGAACAGCCGAAGGGCAATGATGATAACGACAGCTCAGCTTAATTCATTAATTCGTTAATATTATGAAAACAATATAATAGTGTGTTGTTTCTGCTGGTGTTGGTGTCTTCACTTCGAAGACTGGTTCAGTGCAGCTCTCCGTGCTAGGCTATCTTGTGAAAGCTTCTTCATCGATGAGTAATTACCACATCCTACTTTCATAAGAACGTGGTTGTAGTACTCAAGGCTTGGTCTCCCACTACAATTTTTACTCTTCTTATTTCATTCCATTACCACACAATCGCTTCCTTGATGCCTCATGATGTTTCTTATCAACCGTTCCCTCCTCTTAGTCAGTCTGAGCCACAAATTTCTTTTCTCCCCAGCTCTATATACTACCTCCATATTTGTTACTCGATCCACCCATCTAACCTTTTGCATTCCTCTATTGCTTTCCGCCTGCTTCATTTTCTGCACTTTAGTGTTTTCTCTTTTCGTCAATTAAATTCAATATCTCCTGTCTTATCCAGGGATTTCTACCAGGCCTTGTCCTTTGTCATTTTTATCCTATGCTGCCCTCACTGTTTCGTCCCTCAAAGCGTTCGTCTTCTGTTTTACTGCTTTGTCTCTTTTCAGTCCACTGTTGTCCAGGTTTTCCTATTAAATTCTCAGCGACCTCTGCATCCTTAGCCAGATCCCCTCTCGTTAATGTTTTACCTTTCCTGATTCCTTCAATTTTGATATGCAATTCGTAACCAATAGATTATGATCAAAGATAACATTTCCGCTGCAAATATCTTACAGTTTGTTACCTGGTTTCGAAACCTCTCTCTTATCAGTATATAATCAGTCTGCAACTTTCCATTGCCCCTTGGTCACATCCACGTATAGACCCTTCTTTCACGATAATTAAACCAAATGTTAGCTATTGTTAAACTACGCTCTACGCATATTTCCACCAAGCGGGTTCGCCTTTCATACCATTTTTCCAGTCCATATCGTTCTATTATTCTTCTGTCTCTTTCTTTTCCTACAACCGAATTTCACTCGTTTATGACAATTAAATTTCCTCCTCCCGAAACTATCAGAAAAATTTCCTTTATGTTATCATACATTCTTTCAATCTCTTCATCATCTACGGAACTACACTCCTGGAAATGGAAAAAAGAACACATTGACACCGGTGTGTCAGACCCACCATACTTGCTTCGGACACTGCGAGAGGGCTGTACAAGCAATGATCACACGCACGGCACAGCGGACACACCAGGAACCGCGGTGTTGGCCGTCGAATGGCGCTAGCTGCGCAGCATTTGTGCATCGCCGCCGTCAGTGTCAGCCAGTTTGCCGTGGCATACGGAGCTCCATCGCAGTCTTTAACACTGGTAGCATGCCGCGACAGCGTGGACGTGAACCGTATGTGCAGTTGACGGACTTTGAGCGAGGGCGTATAGTGGGCATGCGGGAGGCCGGGTGGACGTACCGCCGAATTGCTCAACACGTGGGGCGTGAGGTCTCCACAGTACATCGATGTTGTCGCCAGTGGTCGGCGGAAGGTGCACGTGCCCGTCGACCTGGGACCGGACCGCAGCCACGCACGGATGCACGCCAAGACCGTAGGATCCTACGCAGTGCCGTAGGGGACCGCACCACCACTTCCCAGCAAATTAGGGGCACTGTTGCTCCTGGGGTATCGGCGAGGACCATTCGCAACCGTCTCCATGAAGCTGGGCTACGGTCCCGCACACCGTTAGGCCGTCTTCCGCTCACGCCCCAACATCGTGCAGCCCGCCTCCAGTGGTGTCGCGACAGGCGTGAATGGAGGGACGAATGGAGACGTGTCGTCTTCAGCGATGAGAGTCGCTTCTGCCTTGGTGCCAATGATGGTCGTATGCGTGTTTGGCGCCGTGCAGGTGAGCGCCACAATCAGGACTGCATACGACCGAGGCACACAGGGCCAACACCCGGCATCATGGTGTGGGGAGCGATCTCCTACACTGGCCGTACACCACTGGTGATCGTCGAGGGGACACTGAATAGTGCACGGTACATCCAAACCGTCATCGAACCCATCGTTCTACCATTCCTAGACCGGCAAGGGAACTTGCTGTTCCAACAGGACAATGCACGTCCACATGTATCCCGTGCCACCCAACGTGCTCTAGAA
The DNA here is from genome assembly GCF_021461395.2 of Schistocerca americana. NCBI lineage: Eukaryota > Metazoa > Arthropoda > Insecta > Orthoptera > Acrididae > Schistocerca > Schistocerca americana. The sequence continues at coordinate 361,134,218 of NC_060126.1, forward strand.
GGTGTAAGTCAACTACCCTGGCCAGCAAGATCTCCGGATCTGTCCCCCATTGAGCATGTTTGGGACTGGATGAAGCGTCGTCTCACGCGGTCTGCACGTCCAGCACGAACGCTGGTCCAACTGAGGCGCCAGGTGGAAATGGCATGGCAAGCCGTTCCACAGGACTACATCCAGCATCTCTACGATCATCTCCATGGGAGAATAGCAGCCTGCATTGCTGCGAAGGGTGGATATACAGTGCACTAGTGCCGACATTGTGCATGCTCTGTTGCCTGTGTCTATGTGCCTGTGGTTCTGTCAGTGTGATCATGTGATGTATCTGACCCCAGGAATGTGTCAATAAAGTTTCCCCTTCCTGGGACAATGAATTCACAGTGTTCTTATTTCAATTTCCAGGAGTGTAGTTGGCACATAAATTTATACTACAGTAGTGAGTTTGGGTTCGTGCCCGTCTTGGTTACGAAAACGCGTTAACAATGCTGTTCATAGTAGCTTACCCTCATTCCTGCTTTCTTATTCATTATTAGGCCTACTTCTGCATTATCCTATTTGATTTTGTGCTGATATCCCTGTACTGACCTGATCAGAAGTCCTTTTCTTCTTGTCACAACACTTCACCAATTTCCACTATATCTACTTTGGTCTATACAACCTCTTTTTGAAGTATGTAACTTTTCTTCCAGATTAAGGGATCAAACATTCTCGTAGAATGCCATTTCCGTTTTCTGTGCATTCCCCTTGCTTTCAGGGGTTCGCCATATCGGCTCAGAAAGGCTGACTAATGTTACAAGGCTAAATCAGTCTTCCTTCCAGACAGTTGCTGCTGCACCTACTGAAAAGGCTGCTGCCCACCTTCAGGAATGATGCGTTACTCTGGTCTCTCCACAAAAGTCCCCCTCCCCCTTCTCTGTACTTGCACCTTCGGTACGGCAAGGACCATGGTTCACATGGCGAGGAGGAGGGCCTAGAGTACAGGAGCACTTTGTGGCTCTAAGTGGAAATAAAAAATAAATATATAAAAAATTAAAAATTTCATAGTCTATAAATGTACAGACAATTACAGCATATCGAATGAGTAATTAATGCATGAACTATTCCGGTATATGTCGCCTTAACTCTTGAATGATACTAAATCAATGGTTTCGAGAAAGATTATACGCACACCGAAAAAAGTTTTGCGTCACACCGGTTCCCAGAACTCCTGAAGATAAATGAGAACTGTGGATACAGTATCACAAACACAGTCCCTTTGACTCTTCAGAGTTGTCGCTAAACCCACCAAAAGATGTAAACAACCATGCATGAGCAGCGCCTATTAGACGGAGGGGGTCCGACAGCCGATCAGTTTCAGGAGGTACATGTCTCGTGTTGTCTGTAGTTCAGCCATGCTAAGGCGGTCAGTGCCGCGGTTCGATCGCATTGTTACTTTGTGCCAGGAAGGGCTCTCAACAAGCGAAGTGTCCAGGCGTCTCGGAGTGAATGAAAGCGATGTTCTTCGGACAAGGAGGAAATACAGAGAGACAGGAGCTGTCGATGACATGCCTCTTTCAGGCCGCTCAAGGGCTACTACTGCATTGGATGACCGCTATCTACGTATTATGGCTCGGAGGAACCCTGACAGCAACGCCACCATGTTGAATAATGCTTTTCGTGCAGCCACAGGACGTCGTGGTACTACTCAAACTGTGCGCAATAGGCTGCATGATGCGCAGCTTCACTCCCGACGTCCATGGCGGGGTCCATCTTTGCAAACCACAACACCCTGCAGCGCGGTACAGATTGCCCCAACAACATGCCGAATGGACCGCTCAAGATTGGCATCACGTTCTCTTTACCGATGAGTGTCGTATATGCCTTCAATGAGACAATCGTCGGAGACGTGTTTGGAGGCAACTCGGTCAGGCTGAACGCCTTAGACACACTATCCAGTGACTGCAGCAAAGTGGAGGTTCCCTACTGTTTTGGGGTGGCATTATGTGGGGCCGACGCAAGCTGCCGGTGGTCGTGGAATGCGCCGTAACGTCTGTACGATGCGTGAATGCCATCGTCCGACCGATAGTGCAACCATATCGGCAGCGTATTGGCGAGGTATTCGTCTTGATCGACGACAAATGCACACCCCCATCGTGTACTTCTTGCGAATGACTTCCTTCAGGATAACGACATCGCTCCACTAGAGTGGCCTTCATTTTCTCCAGACATGAACCCTATCAAACCTGCCTGGGGTAGATTGAAAAGGGCTGTTTATGGACGACGTGACCCGCTAACCACTCTGAGGGATCTACTCTGAATCGCCGTTTAGGAATGGAACAATCTGGGGCAACAGTGCCTTGATGAACTTGTGGATAGTATGCCACGACGAATACAGGCATTCATCAATGCAAGAGGACGTGCTGCTGGGTATTAGAGGTACCGGTGTGTACAGCAATCTGGACTGCCACCTCTGAAGGTCTCACTGTGTAGTGTTACAACATGCATTGTGTGGTTTTCATGAGCAATAAAAAGGATGGAAATGATGTTTTCGTCGATTCTGTTCCAATGTACTCTGCAGGTTCTAGAACACCCGGGACCGAGATGATGCAAAACTTTTTTTGATGTGTATATAATGTGGTGAAAGACAGGGTTTGATGAATTATGAATCAGTGACAGTCGTACTTTTTTGGCAGGAATCTGAGCTGGATCTTGATTATTCTCAAGGCACGACGATGAGGGTCCGTTAGAACTGTTATCGCTAAATTAGTAGCTGTGACATCGTGATCCGCGAGTAACAACACGGAGCAACTCTCCTTCGAATTAGTTGCTTTCCCTATTCCTCTGTGGATTCAGCACTCAGTGAATACTTAAACTAAGAATTCAGTTGAATTACAAATTCATATAGTCCAGGAGCAGTTTTATGTCGATCGTGGAAGGTTGTACTATCTCTCTCCTCGGATCACAGTTACAAAAGCGACGGTGTGTGCTCGTTTTGGGTACTATTCGAGAACTCCTATTTAGAGAAAAACAGTCAACCATTAAATTGGGACTACTGTTTTTGTCTTTTATGAGATGGTCCTAAGGTAACTGCTCTGTGTTGTTATTCTGTTGGGCCCGTCACGATTTCCTCACCTGTGCCAGACTCTTCCTCTCAGAGTAGCGACCGAGCGAGGTGGCGCAGTGGTAGCACACTGGACTCGCATTCGGGAGGACGGCGGTTCAATCCTGTCTCCGGCCATCCTGATTTAGGTTTTCCGTGATTTCCCTAAATCGTTTCAGGCAAATGCCGGGATGGTTCCTTTGAAAGGACACGGCCGATTTCCTTCCCAATCCTTCCCTAACCCGAGCTTGCGCTCCGTCTCTAATGACCTCGTTGTCGACGGGACGTTAAACACTAACCTAACCTAACCTCAGAGTAGCACTAACACCCGTCCTCATTTATCTGTTGGATCATTCTAACCCTTCTTTTTGTCAGTCTTTTCTGCATATTTGTATCCTCTCTGATTCTTTGGAGATCTTTCTAATATTCAGCATCCTCCTACGGCACCCCATCTCAAACGCTTCATTTCCTTTCTTAATCATGTTTCCCCCACAGTCCAATAATACAGTGGTGGTGGTGGTAAGCTCCTATGGGACCAAATTGCTGAGTTCATCGGTCTCTAGGCTTACACACTACTTAATGTAACTTAAACTAGTTTACTCTAAGGACAACACACACACCCATGCCACAGGGAGGATTCGAACCTCCGACAGGGGGAGCCGCGCGAACCGTGACAAGGCGCCCAAGACAGTGCGTGGACTAATAATTCACTTAAATACAATCCTGTGCTCCAGACGTATATTGTCCGAAAATTCTGCGTAGAATCAAAGCCAATGGTTGTACTAGTTGACTTCCTTTGACCTAGAAAGCCCTCTTTGCCTATGCTAGTCTGCTTTTTATATCCTCCTTGCGTCGTACGTCATCGTATTTTGTTTACAAGGAAGCACAATTATTTCAGTTTGTTTACTTCGTGGTCGCCAGTTACCATGGTAATTTTATCGACAATCTTATTTCAGTTGCTTCTCATCACTTTCGTCATTCCTCGGTTCAACCGGCCGCTGTGGCCGAGCTGTTCTATGCGCTTCAGTCCGGAACCGCGCTGCTGCTACGGTCGCAGGTTCGAATCCTGCCTCCTGCATGGATGTGTGTGATGTCCTTAGGTTAGTTAGGTTTGAGTAGTTCTAAGTCTAGGGGACTGATGACCTCAGATGTTAAGTCCTATAGTGCTTAGAGCCATCTGAACCATTTTTTTAACCTCGGTTTACCCTGAGTCCATACAGTGTGCGCAGAAGTCTTCTCCATTCGTTCCGTATATCCTGTAATCCTTCCTTGCTTCCACTAAGGACAGCAAAGCATCATAGGATCTTATCATTGATGTTCTTTCACTATGAATTTTAATCCCGCTTCTGATCATTTTTTCCCATGCGCTTCTTCTTTAATGTAGTTATGTAGAAATGGAACAGCAGGGGACAATTGTTCCATCTTTGTCTTACATCATATTTAATCTGTGCACTTCGTTCATGATCTTTTCTTATTTCTGTCTCTTGGTTCTTGTACACATTGTATGCTACACTTCTTTCCCTATAGCTAAATGTAGTTTAGAACATCTTGCACCATTTTACATCATAGAATACTTTTTTTCTAGCTCGATAAATCCTATGAACGTCTCTTGATTTTTCATACCTCTTACTTAGATTATCTGGCGCAATGTGAGAACTGCCTCTCCTAAATTACCTTTTCCTGAATCGAAACTGATCGTTGACTAACAGATCTTCAGTTTTCTTTTCCATTCTTCCATATGTTATTGTTGACTCACGAAACTCGGGGAAATATACCTCATACCAAATGTGCAATACTACGTTTTCGTCGCATCACCGTCGCCGCGGTAACGTAAATCGACGTTATTTCGTTCACTGCAAATGAGAAGAATAGAGTACATCAACTGACCGAAAACCAAAAAAATGGAAAATTCTGTTGCCTAGTATTATTTCTTCAACGAAGATAATTCTATTGTTTTCAAAAATATGTTTGTTCATTATCACGAATATTAAATTAAATATTTGTGATATAATACTAATGAATTTTGGCTAAGAGGAATTTACTTAAATTTATCCACATTGTATGTAATTGGTTGATGTCAACGACTGTGTTACAAATTTATGATAATTTTTACTCGTTCAGTCACATATCACCAATACTTATTAGAACAACGAGTTTCTGCAGCAAGCTGCCATTATCAGGTGTGTTATAATTACATTGTAAGTAATCTAAGGTATGACAGGATTTACTTTTCGGGTGTGCCAGTGAGGTTATGTACTGAAATTTAACCATTTCTTGCTAGATACGTATTTATCTGGCACTCTGGTCACAAGAATAAACACACAGTCACTTAACAGTAACTCATTCAATTGTCTATATTCTAAATGGAATCCACCAACATTTCGAATGTAAGCGAATGAATATGAAAGCTACGTTTAGAAATGTGCACTGTATGCCGGACAAGTAACCATAAAATAAACAGCATTACACTTCAGTGAAACCTGGTGGTAGTCAAGGGAAGGCAGGATTCGGTTGAGATTCTGGACAGGGCCGTAATCAGTCACTATTGGTTGCCTTTTACAATTACACTCAATTTATTTTAAACCAGTAATTCCAGATTCGACAATAAATAAAAAGTATCACACCTTGTTAATGAAGGAATAAACAACAGTGTAAATAATAGTGTCTTCAGTGAGTTACAATTTAGCAAATCACAATTAAATGCAGATACAACAGATAATGTTTGAAAGGCAAGCCACTGTGATCTGGGCAGAAGGTCTTACACACCAGAAATCGCAATAAATTAAGAATTGTTTAAAATTCGCTGCGACTTACAAATAACAGCTATTGAAATACACTCCTGGAAATTGAAATAAGAACACCGTGAATTCATTGTCCCAGGAAGGGGAAACTTTATTGACACATTCCTGGGGTCAGATACATCACATGATCACACTGACAGAACCACAGGCACATAGACACAGGCAACAGAGCATGCACAATGTCGGCACTAGTACAGTGTATATCCACCTTTCGCAGCAATGCAGGCTGCTGTTCTCCCATGGAGACGATCGTAGAGATGCTGGATGTAGACCTGTGGAACGGCTTGCCATGCCATTTCCACCTGGCGCCTCAGTTGGACCAGCGTTCGTGCTGGACGTGCAGACCGCGTGAGACGACGCTTCATCCAGTCCCAAACATGCTCAATGGGGGACAGATCCGGAGATCTTGCTGGCCAGGGTAGTTGACTTACACCTTCTAGAGCACGTTGGGTGGCACGGGATACATGCGGACGTGCATTGTCCTGTTGGAACAGCAAGTTCCCTTCCCGGTCTAGGAATGGTAGAACGATGGGTTCGATGACGGTTTGGATGTACCGTGCACTAATCAGTGTCCCCTCGAAGATCACCAGTGGTGTACGGCCAGTGTAGGAGATCACTCCCCACACCATGATGCCGGGTGTTGGCCCTGTGTGCCTCGGTCTTATGCAGTCCTGATTGTGGCGCTCACCTGCACGGCGCCAAACACGCATACGACCATCATTGGAACCAATGCAGAAGCGACTCTCATCGCTGAAGACGACACGTCTCCATTCGTCCCTCCATTCACGCCTGTCGCGACACCACTGGAGGAGGGCTGCACGATGTTGGGGCGTGAGCGGAAGACGGCCTAACAGTGTGCGGGACCGTAGCCCAGCTTCATGGAGACGGTTGCGAATGGTCCTCGCCGATACCCCAGGAGCAACAGTGTCCCTAATTTGCTGGGAAGTGGCAGTGCGGTCCCCTACGGCACTACGTAGGATCCTACGGTCTTGGTGTGCATCCGTGCGTCGCTGCGGTCCGGTCCCAGGTCGACGGGCACGTGCACCTTCCGCCGACCACTGGCGACAACATCGATGTACTGTGGAGACCTCACGCCCCACGTGTTGAGCAATTCGGCGGTACGTCCACCCGGCCTCCCGCATGCCCACTATAGGCCCTCGCTCAAAGTCCGTCAACTGCACATACGGTTCACGTCCACGCTGTCGCGGCATGCTACCAGCGTTAAAGACTGCGATGGAGCTCCGTATGCCACGGCAAACTGGCTGACACTGACGGCGGCGGTGCACAAATGCTGCGCAGCTAGCGCCATTCGACGGCCAACACCGCGGTTCCTGGTGTGTCCGCTGTGCCGTGCGTGTGATCATTGCTTGTACAGCCCTCTCGCAGTGTCCGGAGCAAGTATGGTGGGTCTGACACACCGGTGTCAATGTGTTCTTTTTTCCATTTCCAGGAGTGTATTACAGGCAAGTCGCCACAAACACAGCAGAAGGCATCAGGCGCCACGAATGGCAGTAAATAAGGTTTTAAGGCTTACTGCTAAAATACAAATACCAAATTAAAATTTTAAGGCAAATGACTACAATCACAGCTGAAAGCCTAACACGCCAAGAACGGCAGTAATACAAAAAATTTTTGAAACCTGCTGTAAAACAGCGAATACAATAGCAAAAGTTCATTAAAAAAAACAAGCAACTGATCCAGACGATGCTCCAGGAATCCACCTCTGAGAGGGTCCGGCAACACACACTTTGGCGAGCGATGAGACAGGCAGCCAAGAATTGCATTCACTTTACAAGATGGTAACGCAGACTAGTGGCAGTCTAACTAATGAGTAATGATAATCTTGCTGAAGCTACCTGACGTCCGATAAATCAAATGCAACGATGGAACAATAGGCCAAAGCCGGAACCGTCGGTCTGGACTTCGTCTCCAAGATACTGTGTTTAGAGCGCCCAGAACGAGAAAGGAAATATTACCACCAGAGTAGAGGATTCACCCACCGGCCACTGGTTGAAGTTAACAAATCGTAACAAGTTGAACGCACAATATAGTAATAAGAAGTCGAGGAAACCTAATCAGATCCGCCTTCCTCTTCGCCTCTGCGACACTACAAGGTTCAAATGGCTCTGAGCATTATGGGACTTAACATCTGAGGTCATCAGTCCCCTAGAACTTAGAACTACTTAAACCTAACTAACCTAAGGACGTCACACACATCCATGCCCGAGGCAGGATTCGAACCTGCGACAGTAGCAGTCGCGCGGTTCCGGACTGAAGCGCCTAGAACCGCTCGGCCACCGCGGCCGGCCATTACAAGGAGCAACACGAACTCAAGTCATTGGAGAACCGCGAGATATCACAGTGGTGGAGGTTTCTCTACTTGGATTGAAAGACACTCATCTTAAAGCTTGCTGGATCCGGTTTACGACGAGGTCGTGCACCCTCGTGACCGCAGTCCTTCCATCCGGCAGTCCATGCGTACCGCAAGTGGTCCCGGCGTGTTCTGGCACTGCGCGGACCTGGCTCCTCCTGAGTCCCCAACCGAACTGGCTGACTCACACGACACGGAAAAACAACGAAGTCGCCCCAAAGATATGGCAACAGTAACTACATATCGATAACCGCCGCTGCTGCCACTAGCGGACAGGCAGTGATTGCGAAACCGAGTGGCGTCAGTCAGCACGAGAAGAAGATAAACAACCGCAACCATACCAACTAAACGATACCGTCTGGCCTCCAACAGAGGGCGGAAACCTACAAACAGTACCAACGCGAGCCGCAGCACGGCTCATTCACATTAATGTACATGTAACTCGTATGCGCCTGATAATGGTAGAATGCTGCAGAAAAGCTTTGTGCTAGTAAGTGTTAGTAAAAGGCGATTGAAGCAGTAAAAATTATTTCGAAAAAAGAGAATTTTTGTCGAATATTAAACATGTCGTAATACAGGGTGTTACAAAAAGGTACGGCCAAGCTTTCAGGGAACATTCCTCACACACAAAGAAAGAAAATATGTTATGTGTACATGTGTCCGGAAACGCTTACTTTCTATGTTAGAGCTCATTTTATTACTTCTCTTCAAATCACATTAATCAAATGGCTCTTAGCACTATGGGACTTAACATCTATGGTCATCAGTCCCCTAGAACTTAGAACTACTTAAACCTAACTAACCTAAGGACATCACACAACACCCAGTCATCACGAGGCAGAGAAAATCCCTGACCCCGCCGGGAATCGAACCCAGGAACCCGGGCGTGGGAAGAGAGAACGCTACCGCACGACCACGAGCTGCGGACTCACATTAATCATGGAATGGAAACACACAGCAACAGAACGTACGCTTTGTTACAGGAAATGTTCAAAATGTCCTCCGTTAGCTAGGATACATGCATCCACCCTCCGTCGCATGGACTCCCTGATGCGCTGATCCAGCCCTGGAGAATGGCGTATTGTATCACAGCCGTCCACAATACGAGCACGAAGAGTCTCTACATTTGGAACCGGGGTTGCGTAAACAAGAGCTTTCAAATGCCCCCATAAATGAAAGTCAAGAGGGTTGAGGTCAGGAGAGCGTGGAGGCCATGGAATTGGTCCGCCTCTACCAGTCCATCGGTCACCGAATCTGTTGTTGAGAAGCGTACGAACACTTCGACTGAAATGTGCAGGAGCTCCATCGTGCATGAACCACATGTTGTGTCGTACTCGTAAAGGCACATGTTCTGGCAGCACAGGTAGACTATCCCGTATGAAATCATGATAACATGCTCCATTGTGCGTAGCTGGAAGAACATGGGGCCCAATCAAAACATCACCAACAATGCCTGCCCAAACGTTCACAGAGAATCTGTGTTGATGACGTGATTGCACAATTGCGTGCTGATTCTCGTCAGCCCACACATGTTGATTGTGAAAATTTGCAATTTGATCACGTTGGATTGAAGCCTCATCCGTAAAGAGAACATTTACACTGAAATGAGGATTGACACATTGTTGGATGAACCATTCGCAGAAGTGTACCCGTGGAGGCCAGTCAGCTGCTGATAGTGCTTGCACACGCTGTACATGGTACGGAAACAACTGGTTCTGCCGTAGCACTCTCCATACAGCGACGTAGTCAACGTTACCTTGTACAGCAGCAACTTCTCTGACGCTGTTAGGGTTATCGCCAACTGCACGAAGAATTGCCTCGTCCATTGCAAGTGTCCTCGTCGTTCTAGGTCTTCCCCAGTCGCGAGTCATAGGCTGGGATGTTCCGTGCTCCCTAAGACGCCGATCAATTGCTTCGAACGTCTTCCTGTCCGGACACCTTCGTTCTGGAAATCTGTCTCGATACAAACGTACCGCGCCACGGCTATTGCCCCGTGCTAATCCATACATCAAATGGGCATCTGCCAACTCCGCATTTGTAAACATTGCACTCACTGCAAAACCACGTTCGTGATGAACGTTAACCTGTTGATGCTACGTACTGATGTGCTTGATGCTAGTACTGTAGAGCAATGAGTCGCATGTCAACACAAGCACCGAAGTCAACATTACCTTCCTTCAAATGGGCCAACTGGCGGTGAATCGAGGAAGTACAGTACATACTGGCGAAATTAAAATGAGCTCTAACACGGAAATTAAGCGTTTCCGGACACATGTCCACATAACATGTTTTCTTTATTTGTGTGTGAGGAATGTTTCCTGAAAGTTTGGCCGTACCTTTTTGTAACACCCTGAATAGCCCTATGATCAGAATGACTCTCCTGACTGCCAGTTAACAAGCTTAGCTGTTGTGCAGGGGAGCGTAGGACTGAGAGTCAGTACGGTAGCAGGCAGCGGCGGCCTCGGGGAGATACGGTCGTCAGTGGACGCAAGCGATCGCTATGACGGAGCGTTCTCTTCCTGCAGATAGCGGCCGATGATGGCTTCAATCAGGCAGAGCGAGGGAGGGCGGGAGTGGAGGGGGATCGGCGGCCGGCCGCGCCGCGTTATCGGCCGAGAGGGCCCAATAACAGACGGACGGACACTGGAGCTCCAGAACCAGCTACCGAAGCGCGCGGGGGAAGGGGGGGGGGAGGAGGTGGGCACGCGCCATTATACGGTGACCCGCCGGCTTATTACTTATGGATACTGATGACGCGCCTCAATGAAGCCCGCGCCGCTGCTACTTCTTCCTCCTTCACGTCCTCCGCTTCTTCTTCCTCGTTCCGACATAAAAAGAGGACGAGGAGCCGCCGGAGTGTGGGTGTGCCGGCGCCTCCGCCTCCCGCACTATATCTCGTTATTATACGCCAGCTCACCGGCCACCGCCGCCGCCTCCGCCGCCTACACACCCGCTGCGCAGAAGCGCTACCGGAGAACACTCCGCAGCGTTCGCCTGTCGCGGCCAGAGCTGCGCCAACTGCTGCCGGCAGCGGTGGTGGTTGCCTACTTGCTGACCTCCAGTGCAACTGACTATCGCCGCTACTCCTACCACAGACTTGTGGTCGCAGAATCTGCTACTCTCTACCTGCCAAACTTCCTATCTTTAAGGCTAACGGACCTTTCACTTAACTTGACCAAAGTGATATGTCGAGATCACTTACGCCCTGCACCGCTACTATCCATTATGTTTCATGTTCCATTTGCAAATAGAGCGACGAGAAAACGACTGTCTACATGCCTCCGCGTAAGCCCTAATTTCTTCAATCTTATCTTTCTTGTCTTTATGCGTAATGTACATTGGAGGCAGTAGAATCGATCTGCAGCCAGCCTCAAATGATGTATCTCTAAATTTTCTCAACAGTGGTCCTCGAAAAGAACGTCGCCTTCCCTTCAGGGATTACGATCTGTCAAAATTGTCAAATGTATTTGAAATCTTATGGGACTTAACTGCTAAGGTCATCAGTCCCTAAGCTTACACACTACTTAACCTAAATTATCCTAAGGACAAGACTCACACACACCCATGCCCGAGGGAGGACTCGAACCTCCGCCGGATTACGATCTGAGTTCCCGAATCATCTCCATAATGCTTACGTGTTGCTCAACCCTACCGATAGCAAATCTAGGAGAACTCCTGTGAATTGCTTTGATGTTTTCCTTTGATCCGACCTGGTAAGGATCCCAAGCACCAGTGCACTAGCATCATACATGCCATCTCCTTTGCAAATGAACCACACTTCGCTCCAAATAAACTGAAGTTGACCAGTAGCCTTCTATATCACAAATCTCACATGTTCGTCCCATTTCATATGGCCTTTCAGTGTTACACTCAATATTTTAATGAGCAGCTATTAATGCTGTTTTCGAACAATACGGGTTTGATTTTCCTACTCATCTGCCTTAACTCCGAGTTTCCTACATTTGCAGCTAACTCTCATTCATCACACCAACTAGAAATTTTGTAAAAACGACATTTTGTCTATGGAGTGCGTGATTGATTCTCTTGTAAAAATGTTTTGTTTATTTATAGACACAATCACATGTTTATGACACATACAGTGGCCATCTTCAGGTGCTAAAACAATACAAAAAAATTTATGTTAAAACCTAAAAAATAAGTCCAAAATTTAACCACGATTATTAATAATCTAACTGAATTTATGCGCAATACTTATAGTTCATACCTAAAGGCTGCATACACTGAACACAGGTTCATGCGTTGTCAAACTAGCTATAAAATGTAAAACACCGGTCTTATATAGATACAAAAAATTGTCAGATTTTGTTCATCGTCTCTGCGTTAGACGCGCGCGTCCTTTATAAGATAGTCATGATTTTTCAAAAGCCTAAAATATACAAACTTACTATTAATATTTAGGTCAAATGTACATAAAATTTAAGATTACAGAACAAATCGTTAAATCAGTACAATAACATTTCAGAACAAGGAGAAAACTTTGCTGTAGATGAAAATAGTAGTAGCACTTGTAGAGTGCATTTCTGACGCCCTATGGCGCTGTATTTCCGGCTGTTCCCTGTTTATGCCGTTGACCATTGGTACGACAGGGATGACACGGGCAGGACGACGAGTGTAGGGCTCTGCTGCAGGTGGCTGGCACGCTCCTCCGCCTTAGAGGTTGTTGACATCTGCTGCGGCCCGCACTACACAGTGCAATACTCGACCGCCGGAGGGCTCTATCCTCAGCTGATGCACCTATGTTGACCTAAATATTAATAGGAAATTTGTGTATTTTACGCTTTTGAAAAATTATAACTATCTTATAGAGGACGGGCGCATCTAGCGCAAAGACGGCGAACAAAATCTAACAATTTTTTATATCTTTATAAGACTGGTGTTTTACATTTTATAGCTAGTTTGACAACGCATGAACCTGTGTTCAGTGTATTCCGCCTTTTGGTATGAACTATATGTATTTCGCATAAATTCAGTTAGATTACTAATAAGCGTGGTTAAATATTGCACTTATGTTTTATGTTTTAATATAAATTTTCTATTGTATAGTTTTAGCATCTGAAGATGGTCATTGTATGGCCGAAACCGGTTATGACTGTGTCATAAACATGTGATTGTGTCTATAAATTAAAAATAATTTACTATAAATTTTGTCTATGTCATCTTGTGTATTCCTACAGTCGCTCATCGATTACACTTTCCCGTACACCACGGCAGCATCAGTAAACAATCTCAGATTGCTGCACACACACTGTCCGCGAGATCACTTATGTGTACAGAAAATAATAGCGGTCCTATCGAGCGTCTCAGGGGCGCTCCTGACGATACTCTTTTCCTGATGAATATTGCCTTTCAGGATAATGTACTGGGTCTTGGTACTTAACAAGTCTCCGAGCCACTCACATATCAACGAACCTATCCCATACGCCCGTACCTTTGTTAACAAATTGCAGTGCGGCCCTGTCTCAAACGCTTTTCGGAAATCTGTAAATAAGGAATCTGTTTCTTTCCGTACGTCCATGGTTGGCAATATATCAGATGGGAAAACAGCAAGTTGAGTTTCGCACGAGTGATGGTTTCTAAAACCATGCATATTCGTCGACAGCAGCTTTTCGGTCTCAAGGAAATTTATTGTATATTCGCTATGTATACAAGCTAATTAAGTGGACAATGCCTTAGAGCAATCTTTATCAAATCGATTAGGTTGTTTCTCTTTACCAGGGATGCCTATTACTTCGTCGCCCATAAAGGAGTCTGAGGGATGGCCACACGACGGTATGTTTGTACGATTCTCCAATTTGAACTATTTCTTAAACGCGAAGTTTAAAACTTCGGGTTTCCTTTTGCTATTTTCTGCTACCACATCGACTGATGAAACTGTAAGTGTATAGAATCCGTAGATTAGCTTAGCTATTTTACGTAGGTTCTGTCTTATGTATTCCCATAGGAGTATCGCTTGTATATCTAATTTTCTCGAGCATCTGCGTTACTCTCTCGTATCGGCATGTTGCAAACTTAGCAGCTTGTCTCTGTGTTAATGCCATGCCTGCCGTCATGACTACTTCCAAAAGATTCAGAATGCTATAGCAGTACTCCGGAATTGGGCCAACTGGCGGTGAATCGAGGAAGTACAGTACACACTGGCGAAACTAAAATGAGCGTATTTGTATCTTGTATACAATTTCCTTTACAGTTGCACTGCATTTGAAAGTTGGGTGTTCAGTGGCACTTTCAACTTTGCTACTGTTTTGTTGCTTTAACTCACGAAACGAGTCTTGCCGAACATTTTGCAAAGACATTCTGTAATAAATATCGGTATGTAGTGCAGAATCTTTCAGTTACGTCTGTTGAAGACAACACTGTGGTAACATGTTTACCTCTGGCGAGTTTCACATGCATACAAACAATGAGAGCTTGACACAGCCATCGACTAAATTGAATGCGTACTTTGATCCGTGTCGTCGAGGAGAGGAACCTGCAGCAGTTCTGAGGTGCCAGCTGTAGTTCAGAAATTATGTAAGATCGCTCAAGTTACCTGGAGTGGCTGTTAATGGAGAGCTACATTCCTTTTCATCGTGCAACATTCGTAATCGCACAGCTGTACAGTCATTTCACGTACTAAATTTCTGATGATTTGCGAATATCATCTATGGCGCGAAATATTACATAAGCTCAGGGATCGTTTGGTTTTCGGAATCGGAAACGGATTACAGAATCGAGTCATGGTAGGAACACAAACTCAGTTTGATCATTCTGTCATCTGCCCCTCCTTCCTAATTCCAGCTACTCTCCACAATGGGCAAAGTCTTTTAAGAAAAATGTGAGAGGAGCGAAGATTACAATAAACATTCTAGTTTACTTAGCTTTTCGTGTAGAGTCAGCTCCAGTTCTTCTTGTCTAGGGGTCCGATTCTGGAAGTTAAAATGCTCACATTTTAGGTCCTCATTGTTTGAATTGATCTAAATAAATTGGAAGATTGTTGTTGCAGAATTTTTGTTGTTGTTGTTGTGGTCTTCAGTCCAGGGACTGATTTGATGCAGCTCTATCCTTTGCAAGCTTCTGCATCTCCGAGTAACCCCCTGCGAGCTAACATCCCAAAGATGTTTGGGCTCTCATGCGGTTCCTCTTCGTCGAAATGTCTTGGCTCAAACTCGTGTAGGGGTTGAACTGGACGTGTCGCGGTACACGCCCTAGATTAGACACCTGTGTGACCCTTTGGTTAAATTGTGTGGCTGATGGCAAGTTTGTGAAATACAAAGTTAATATAACGTATAATAACAGTAATAATAATACCAGGAACTAAATTAACGATCCATAAAATAATGATGTAGGCCACACAGCTGCGATTTGGTTACAATGTTTATTCATAAAGCGAAGTAATAGCGAAAGTAGTCGTATTTAGAGTTACCGTTACACTCGAGAGCATATCCATTTGGCACATTTTGATCACTCGCAGTCTCATAGCGAAGCACAAGTCCAGTACTCCATGCCGATATTTACACGAAAAGTGAAGAATTCACACCAGTCGCGCGGCTGCTCGCCGCTCAGAGACTAAGTCCCGCGATACCATACAACGCGAAATTTTCTAAGTCGTTTCACTTCCTAGCTACCTAAAGACCGACTGTCCGCTCTCGCGTCTCAGTCCGAGCTGTGCACTTTGGTGTCTCCAGCCGAACTGTCTGTTTTCGCGTCTCTATCCGAACTGTCCCCTTTGGTGTCTCGAGCATAACTGCCATCTGCCCATCTCCGACTGCGTTTCCCGCGCGCCGAACATCTTCGCTCAACTGAGTATTGCAGTTCCCTTTCCTGAAGCAGTCCATCTGATTGGTTACAGCTTATTCTACGTTACTTTCTATTTTAACGTATTTAAGGTGGGTAGAACGTCAAACGGGCCGACTTGGAACAGGAGAGGCACCACAGGACATTTTAATTTCCACTGTTTATACTTTTACAAATAAATTCATAAAACTTTGTCAGCATGACCAGGAAGGATTCAGAATTCACACTAATAGCAGTGGAAGTTCGAAAACATAACGAAATAATTTTCTTTACATGTGAAATTTCATTTTTTTTTTACTTACTAATGGCAGCACTTGTTGCTATAGGTACACTTTTCTTCGTAAGTAAGAGAGATTCTTCGATGAATTTTGCACAGCATACAAACCATACTTAAAGGTGTATGAAACTCTATAATTTTCCACATCTATTAAAAACTGTGGTAAAAATTGAGGTAATTAACTATAAAATTTGTGTTTTTTCTAAACATGAAGTTTAAAATATAACAGCTCATTCGTTTTTTCATAAATTAAATAAATTCTAGAGTTTCACACACCTGTAAGCATGGTATGTATGCTGTGCAAAATTCATCGAAGAATCGCTCTAACTTATGAAGAAAAGTGTACCTATAGCAACAAAGGCAGTCATAAGTAAGTGAAAAAATGATGAAATTTCACATGTAAAAAAAAATTTGGTTATGTTTTCGAACTTCCACTGAAATGAGTATGAATCCTGAATCCTTCCTGGTGATGCTGACAAAGTTTTATGTCTTTATTTGTAAAAGTACAGACACCGGAAATTAAAATGTCCTGTGATGCCTCTCCTGCTCCAAGTCGGCCCGTTTGACGTCCTACCGACCTTAAATCATCAAAGCTTGACCACTTTCACTTTTTAAGTAAAGAAACAGAAAATACTGATAATTTAAATTTACTATATCTTTTAAACAAATAAAGTTACAGAGTTGACATTTACAGCATTTGTCATTTTAATGATACGCTTCTACGAGTATATGAAATGTCGATCTTTAAGATCGACCAAAGCGTTGAGATTTTAACATTCAGGTGTTTGTTACAAAACTTGTGAATTTCACATTAACAGTAAATCCTAAACTATTATAGATATGATCAATATGCAAGTTTCTTTGGGATCACCATGAAATGTTATGGAGGATGTCAGATTTAAATTACTGCGGCTTGATTCCCTGCATTACTGTAGAGTTAAATAGTTTTCATAAATGTTTCCTTTTATGGGCGAGCTTAGGTCCGCCATTTTTAACACTGCTACGTCTCCTTGGCCACAAATGGCTTCTACTGGGTTTCCGTATGATTTATGTTCTCGTCTATCTCACTCGCACACTACAGCGCTTAGGCCTCAATAGACGTCTATGAATTTCTCCATCTTGTGGTGAATCCTCGCCCTTTGTGGCACACGGTCCTCGACGACAGGGTTCGTTTCGCAGTTCCTGAAGGCTGACTCTTTCGCCACCTGTTTAAATGAGAGAGCAATGCTCGTTAACTAACATACTGCAACCTACATGCTTCTGAATCTCTTGGTCTCCCTTTGCTATCTTTACTCTCCACGCTTCCCTCCAATACTAAACTGGTGATCCGCTGAAGCCTCAGAACGTGTCCTACCAACTGATCCCTTCTTTTGGTCAGGTTGTGTCCATATCCTCCTCCCCTCCCTCTATACTCATCCACCTCCTCTCCCTCTGTCCATACCCTCCACCCCCACCCTCTCTGTCCAATTCCTCCTGCCCCTTTTCTCTTTCCACCACCACCTCTCCCTGTCTCACTATCTACCTCCTTCCCCTCTCTCTCCATTAAGCAGTGCCTATCTGCAGACCAATGCTACTACCACACAATACACCTGTCGTGCATGGTAGCTTACACGTTGGGGACTGGAAAACTGTTTCTTGTCCCTGATGTGTAGACTGCACTACAAAACAGGCTTTTAAGGTAGACTGGTACCGTTCCCACACAATCTGCCTGTCATGCAGGGCAGCGTATACACTACTGGCTGGGAAACATGTATTTGAATGTATCTCCTCTCCTGTTGGAGCTATGTGGTTATAAACCCCCACAGTCCTGACACCCATGAAGCCTGCTGCTTCTGTGGCAGATTTTGTTGAAATCTATGCGGGGGTATGGGAGGAGATCAAGGAGATACAAATATTCACTCTATATTATATACCGAGAGACACTTGCCTGATTCTTTCAACTGATGCTTGACTGGTTGAGATCCCTGAGCATAATGAAAAAAAACGCCACTGTGGCTCCATAAATAACTGCAATGCGTTGTTCCACATTATTTGCCTTACGCTTTTCAGGGTTCTCAAGTTTACTGAGTGTAGATACATAATTTGGTTTATATGTCCCTATTGGGACCTCATCGCATTTTGCGTATTCTGTTTAACAGACTCCATAATTAGCCAATTTTTCCTGAAGCGTCGTCGGTTTTATGCTATAATCTTACTCTAATGGAATCATAAGTCCGAAACGAAATGTAGACTGTTTCACAAAAGGATCCTGCTATTTTCTTGTGGTATGTTCCCCCTATATGCAAGACCTATATTTCTACTATAGCATCACATATTCATTTCGAATTATTTGCAGAATAATGGGAATACTGTTAGGAGACGATCGCAGGGGAAGATTAGTTGCAAAAAAAAAAAAAATGGTTCAAATGGCTCTGAGCACTATGGGACTCAACTGCTGTGGTCATAAGTCCCCTAGAACTTAGAACTACTTAAACCTAACTAACCTAAGGACAGCACACAACACCCAGCCATCACGAGGTAGAGAAAATCCCTGACCCCGCCGGGAGATTAGTTGCAGTTCTGGGACAAATGTAGGAACATGAGAGGCAGTACTGAGCAAATAACTGATTGTACAAGAAACAGTGAAGAAGAGGAAAACAGCATCTATAATACATGCAGATTGAGAGAAGTGTCACGTAAAGACCGTCGCATTTTAATTTTATGTGTTGACTGGAATATTCTGAATCTAAGAGAGCTGCAGGAATAAACTAAAGGTAGCGAAGGGGTAGCCACAACGTGGACAAAATCAGACAGCGCACCTATGAGCCGAAGAACAGTCACATTTTGATTTTATATGTTGAATGAAACATACTGAATTTCTGAAGGTAGTAGGAGTAAACGAAAGAGAACGAAGGGGTATCCACAGCTTCTACAGAACCAGACCGCTCTTCTATGACTCGAATGACATGTAGCTGAAGCAGAATTTGAGAAGGAAGTGAGAGAAGGTTGTACCTCTCGCTGAAGTTGATCCCTCTATCCATTTAGCATGCTGAGAGGGAAAGCAAGGAAAAATTTTCAGGGAGAATTAAAGTGCAGGGAGAAAAAATAAAAAAAAAAAACATTGAGGTTTGTCGGCGGCATAGTAATTCAGTCAGAAACAGTGAAAGACTCGAAAGAGCGGTTTAATGGTATAGAGAGCATCTTCAAGAGATATTATAAGACGAACACCAACAAAAGTAAAGGAGTACGCATACCGTGCCGTTTGACGTGGAACGACCACATAAAATTAATCGCGAGTAAGACACATGCCAGACTGAGATTCCTTTGAAAAATCCTCAGGAAGGGTAGTTCATCAATAAAGGAAGTAGGTAGATTATAAAACCTTCGTTCGACCAGTACTTGAATACTGCTCATAAGTATGGGATCCGTACCTGATAGGACTGACAGAGAAAATAAATAAGATCCAAAGAAGAGCGGTGCGTTCCTTTATTAAGCACGAGAGTGTTACAGAGATGATCAACGAACTCCAGTGGCAGATGCTGCTTGAATTTCTGGATAACTGTGTGATTTATTCTTAACGTTCCGAAAGCGTACGTTTCTAGAAGAGTCAACGAATCTACTGCTTCCTTCTATGTATATTTCGCGAAAAGACTCTGGAGATAAAATTACGGAGATTCGAGTCCACCTGGAGGCGTAGCGGCAAGTGTTCTTTCCGCGAACTGTTTGCGACTGAAACAGGAAATGGGGGAAGTGACAGTTGTACACAAGTACCCTTCGCCACACTCCGCAAGGTGGCTTGCGGAGTATAAACATATATGTAGACGAATTAATTTAGGAAATGAGGTACTAAAAGTAGTATACGAGTTTTGCTATTTATGTAGCAGAGAGACTGATGACGGGCGAAGTAGAGAGGATATCAAATACACACTGCTAAAAGCAAGAAAAGCGTCTCCCAAAAAGGGGAACTTTTTGTAAACGAATATTAATATAAGTGGTAGTAAGTCTTTTCTGAAGGAATTTGTATTGAGTGTAATATTGGAAGGAAGTGAAACGTGGACAGACTATAAGAAAATAGAAGCTTTTGCAATGATGTACTGGAGAAGAAATTTAAAAGTGGAATGAACGCCTCGGCTGAATAAAGGGATGAGGAAAGAAATGTATGGCGGAACTTGAGTAAAAGAAACGATCGATCGATACGGCACATGTTGAGTCGTCAAGTCATTGTCAGTTTTGTGATTGAAGTAAGCGTGAGTGACAAAATCGTAATGGTGTCCAAGATACTTGTAGATGAAGAGAGTAGCACATGATGCACTAGCACTGAGAGCTGCATCAAAACAATCTTCAGACTGAACACCAGAATAACAACACCTCTGGTTGCAAGAAACCATCTGAGGTATCAATAGAAAACGAAGGACATTGCATAAATCTCTGAGATTTATTCGTAAACAACTACACACTGTGAATTTTTTCTATGAAATTAAATTTATACAGAAGATCTTCTAAGTGTCTCTCGTAAGTAGCTTAAGGAAAAAATTAGTTTATTGAAACTGTGTGTTGTACTTGAAGTAGTCATTTACATCACACCCTATTAGAAACAAAATATGATTAAACAACGTCTTTGGAATGCTCTACAATTACGTGCCGTCGCGTGGCAACGGATCGTAAGCTTTGCTTCAGTATTTGCCGACTCATGAAAACGAACAGACGTATTCGTTCTGTCTATTATTTCCTCAAGCTGTAGCAATGAACAGTTGTACGTTAAGAACAGTAAAATGACAAGTAGAAGGTAAACCAATGCACGGGAATTACTGATAGTACACAAAGAAATCTGAGGGTCAAGAATCATCATGGAGATACACGTGAGTAAACAAGTGGAACCACAGCTTGGTAACATTGTTGTAAGCTTCTTAATCCATAATACGAATATTTAGCTGTTAGAATAACGATATGCGAGCGCGTCCGTTCATTACTTTGTATGCCGCGATAATACAGATCTCTAGCATTTTTCACTGTTACACGTAAGTGAATCGAATTTAAAAGCCAATACGTACATGGGTCTTTTATTGAGTTGAGATCTCTCCTAAAATTAGTCAAAAGGTGTCATTTTTGTATGTGTACGACCAATGCGGCGTTTGTTTTACTTTCGTTTCCGTGTGAAATGGCCAATTTCGGCTGTTGGAGATCTGGACCAGTTCTTTTTAGTCGAATTCAGGTAGATGAAAATAGAGCAATGAGTTTCCAATTCGGCATATCTAGCACTGCGTGACTGCAGATAGTATTTCGAATAAGCTACACAGGTATTTTCCTACCAGATCATTTATTTTATTAACATTACTGTAAACATCTCGGAAAGTATCCACTGAAATAGATGTAATTAACTGTATACAACTTTTTTAGTGTTTGTCACAGTCGCTGGAAACTAAATGATTCTTCCATAATCCGCATAAGTGTTCTCAATTTTTGTACAAACCTTTTTCCAATATTATTAAATAGGCAATAAATAACTTAGTTGCCTAATGGTAATGAAAGCAACTAACGAAACAGATTTTGATATGCTCTCTTTCTTTCTAGAACGGGGGTATGACCTGCGGTCCTTGTAAAATACTTGTCCCACAAATACTGCATCATCTCACCCTCTCAGTGGTATACAGCAGTTCGGTCAGTTGATCCGTAGTGGGTGGTATAAAATAATTTATGAATAGCTATTATATTCGGAGCGCTCTATTTATTCTATTATCTACACAGTTTAGGATTTTCATTTCAGTACTGTAGAATGCAGGGTGTTATCAGGGGAGACCGAGCTTCTCCCGGCTGGGAGTAGTATTCACGATGTTCTGGCAGGTCGAATAGTTGTACAAAGTGGAGGACACGATATAGAAAATTCAGATAAGGTCGTGGGGGTGTCTACTGTTCCCCTACCATAATTCCGCAATCTGTACCTCAAGCAGAAGGTGGCATTTCCCACCAGCATTTGCAACGTCGGCTTACGGTCGCCGGGGCCAAAAGGATACACAAACCCTGCGGCGTCAGTCACAGCACGTGACACTGCACGTCTGACGACTGACAGCGACTGCTTCCGACGGCGAGCGAGTTACTGTTTCAGACTGGTTTAGTAATTCTTAACTGCGCGTTTAAATACATGCAGGCTGTCGATGACACACGACAAAGTTAAGACCCATAGTGGTACCTATTCACTGGAATTTTGATGTCCCGTAGGGTCTGAACGGAGCCGAGCGTTCGCAATGTATGGCGGGGAAGGCCACTAGTGTGACATCACAAGTACTTTGCAAGTCCTCTATTTCTCTCGGGCTCCGAGGGCTACAAAGCTTCTAGCTTATGGCAGAGACGAGCATAGTCGTGCTGAATCTAGCGCCGACACTTTTGTTTCATCCGGTAGGCCCCTTAGAATGGTTAGTCCGATAACAGCGTGGATTGCATTTATTTTAACTAATCAAAAGATGTTAAGTTCTTGACGAAACTAGTTAGCAGTGTGAGAAAAGTAGGAATTACAGCATAGTGTGCCCCATTTATCTTGAACATCCTCAATAATTTTTTGGACATAAGCGCGTACCCGGGAAAATGTAACTTCTCCGCTTTCTGAAGTTGACAGTAAACAAATGGAAACGCAAGGGAAAGGCACCTTGATCAGTCAGTGAGCCGCCTGCAGCTGAAGATTTCGCATGAGTTGTGTGTATTGCACTCGCACGATCCGTCAACCGAAGATGATTGACTCTATGACTAGTTTGACTTTTTCGTTATTTTTCCATTTATTTACTGTCAACTTGCCAGGTACTTTCTCAGTGTGCTAGAATAGAGAAATTAAAGTTTTATTCTTTCAATGTTATTAAGAGCATCTTGTTTACTTGAATGGTACATTGTGCTACGGTATTGAAGCAGTCCTAAGGAAACGAAGCGGCTTACTGAATAAAAAATATAATATTCTGCTTGAAAAAGACGTACAGTCGTCATATATTAGTAACGAACAAAGTGACAAGAAAGGGACTCACGCAGGTTAATTTCCGCCTCATAGCTTAACGACATTTCCTGGAAATTGAAATAAGAACACCGTGAATTCATTGTCCCAGGAAGAGGAAACTTTATTGACACATTCATGGGGTCAGATACATCACATGATCACACTGACAGAACCACAGGCACATAGACACAGGCAACAGAGCATGCACAATGTCGGCACTAGTACAGTGTATATCCACCTTTCGCAGCAATGCAGGCTGCTATTCTCCCATGGAGACGATCGTAGAGATGCTGGATGTAGTCCTGTGGAACGGCTTGCCATGCCATTTCCACCTGGCGCCTCAGTTGGACCAGCGTTCGTGCTGGACGTGCAGACCGCGTGAGACGACGCTTCATCCAGTCCCAAACATGCTCAATGGGGGACAGATCCGGAGATCTTGCTGGCCAGGGTAGTTGACTTACACCTTCTAGAGCACGTTGGGTGGCACGGGATACATGCGGACGTGCATTGTCCTGTTGGAACAGCAAGTTCCCTTGCCGGTCTAGGAATGGTAGAACGATGCGTTCGATGACGGTTTGGATGTACCGTGCACTATTCAGTGTCCCCTCGACGATCACCAGTGGTGTACGGCCAGTGTAGGAGATCGCTCCCCACACCATGATGCCGGGTGTTGGCCCTGTGTGCCTCGGTCGTATGCAGTCCTGATTGTGGCGCTCACCTGCACGGCGCCAAACACGCATACGATCATCATTGGCACCAAGGCAGAAGCGACTCTCATCGCTGAAGACGACACGTCTCCATTCGTCCCTCCATTCACGCCTGTCGCGACACCACTGGAGGCGGGCTGCACGATGTTGGGGCGTGAGCGGAAGACGGCCTAACGGTGTGCGGGACCGTAGCCCAGCTTCATGGAGACGGTTGCGAATGGTCCTCGCCGATACCCCAGGAGCAACAGTGTCCCTAATTTGCTGGGAAGTGGCGGTGCGGTCCCCTACGGCACTGCGTAGGATCCTACGGTCTTGGCGTGCATCCGTGCGTCGCTGCGGTCCGGTCTCAGGTCGACGGGCACGTGCACCTTCCGCCGACCACTGGCGACAACATCGATGTACTGTGGAGACCTCACGCCCCACGTGTTGAGCAATTCGGCGGTACGTCCACCCGGCCTCCCGCATGCCCACTATAGGCCCTCGCTCAAAGTCCGTCAACTGCACATACGGTTCACGTCCACGCAGTCGCGGCATGCTACTAGTGTTAAAGACTGCGATGGAGCTCCGTATGCCACGGCAAACTGGCTGACACTGACGGCGGCGGTGCACAAATGCTGCGCAGCTAGCGCCATTCGACGGCCAACACCGCGGTTCCTGGTGTGTCCGCTGTGCCGTGCGTGTGATCATTGCTTGTACAGCCCTCTCGCAGTATCCGGAGCAAGTATGGTGGGTCTGACACACCGGTGTCAATGTGTTCTTTTTTCCATTTCCAGGAGTGTAGTTAAGGAAATATAAAAGAAAAGACGATTGCGTGGCTAATAGAGATAGATGAAGAGGAAGAAGAGAAAGTAGAAAGATAGGAGACACTAGGTTTGCTATTTGACAGAGGAGAGGATTGGCCTTGCACATTAACTTAAGTTATGTGAGGTGGTAGAAATTAGTGGGACACCCAATATAATAGAAAGAAGTTTCTGGCGTGTCGGTGAGTTCAGAATCGTCCTACAAAACTTTGGAGGAAGACACTTGCCCGCGGATGTACACATTTTCCGTGTGTAGAGCTGCCGAGTCCGTGTCACAGACGCCGCACCGCACACCTTTTGCTCAGTCGGGTCCGCGCCTCTTGGTCCCCGTGGAGACGGGTGGCGGTCGGCGTCCTAGGTGACGGCGCCCCCGCGCATTGAGAAATGGAGCGTGTCCCATTGTCACCACGTCACGGAGCGAAGCGCCAGCCACCCCTGGCGACACGGCCTCATGGCCCGGAATGATTCACATAAGCCGCGCCGAAAAAATATCGCCCGCCACCCCGGCACCGCGCCGCGCTGCCGGCAGCAGCACCCCTCGTGGGGTTTTACTTTTAGCTCCGGCGCTTAAGCAGGCGTGAATCCTGCCACCCCCACCGCTACCCCGCCTACCCCGTCCCTCCTACACTGACTCACTGATCCCAGCCGCTCGCGCTACATTTGCCACTGCTACTGGCTGGTAGTCGTTCCTCGCTCTGCAGGCGGCGGCAACCTGCTGCCTTCTCTGGGAAAGAGTCTCAGTTCTGAAAGCCGAGCAATCGTGGTGGATTTTCACAGAGTTATACGAACACCCACATAACAGCTAATATTGCTTACGAACGCACGCGTCATTCAAACGGGAGTGAATTGTCCTGGTGACTGAAGTATATAAAATCTTAACGATGTTCAGTGGTATACTTTGTAAGGTGTCAGGCAAATCCAACACCTTCCATGAAAACCCTGACATGATAAGCAAATCCAGTAGTATGTCACATAGCTCCGAATAAATCGTAACATTAAATTAACCAAAGTAATACGAGTAACGAGTGAGCAAATGGAATACCACAGACTAACACAAGAATGCCTAAATGCATGACATACCTTAACACCGTGAGACAGACGCAGTTCCGAGGGGAGAAACGAGAACAGAAGCCGAGAGCAGAACCGTGTTAAGTGAGAAGGCCCTACGATAAAGGACGGACACCCACGTCGCCAGCTAACCGCTACGACCACACCACCCGCAAGTTTTTAGCGTGAGACTTTTTCGCGTCTCTGTTGCGTTAGGACCACCCCCCAGCCCATGTTAAAAGCTAGAGCCCTCCAGAAGAACAGTATAGATCTTACTATAACGCTAAAAGGACCACACCAGCTGCAAGTTTTAGCGTGAGACTTTTTCGCGTCTCTGTTACGTTGCAAACTTTAAAAACATTGCCCCACCACGAATAGTATAACGTTTCTCATTGGATAGACAGAATTTCTGTAGGCGTAGCTTAAGGTTAACCTTGAGACCCTGATTGGTCAGATGAAAACACAGCCAGATAGTTTTTTTTAAACCAACTTCGGTAAATTGTAGTAAGGAGAAGTTAGGATAGAGTTGCTTGAGAGTTGCTTCCGAGAGGGCGAGCTGGACGGAGCTGCGCCGGCCACCGCCCCCTGACGAACACCGACAAGGTAATGAACGCACGCGATGCCGCATTTTTGAGCGCATAAGGCTTCACTCAGAACTTCAGAAGTCTCATCTGTTACATCCCCTTTACGTAATACTAGTGTCGATCGTCAATTAAAGCTCATGGTGTTCACATTTGCCACTTGAAGTAAAAATCTGAAACTTGATGATTTTTCTGTTATATAGTTATTGAGAAGCCACATCAGCCACTGTAATTTACGACAAGTTAGATAAGTAATTAAAGATAATTGAGGGTCACTGTGGACCATTTTGATAGTTTTCTCTTTTGTGAAACTTAATTTAAACCTAGATTATAGATGTGATATGGCATAGGTCATCCTTCGATCCATTGTAGAACTTGGAAACTCATTCAGGGAATATTCGTTCACATTTTTGTTGAACCCAGTTGGTTTTTACCATCCTGTATTAAAACATCACCTTTTATCAATAGTGCAATTTATAAACAATGATTTGTGAGTAGAATAAAATTTCCAATGGTAAACTTAACTGCTTTTTCGACGTTATTTTACCAACTAACTAAAAATAGGAAAGCCTTGAACCCCTTCCACTAAATTTAGTTAGTATTAAGATTCTTTTACAGGGAGTGCAGTGGAGCTGACGCTGAATTTATTAAGTATTTGGTTATATCATCGCTAGTCTCACTGAACTCTTCTGAATTCTACATGTCATGTGTGGTCTAAAAAACACGCTCAGAGCGTCGTTGCGCGAAAGTGGTAGGGAGACACGATGTAGAACAAACAGACACCACGCAGAATGTTTAGAACTTCTGTAGTATTTATCAGGTCATACAAACAGTTTCATGTGTGCGCGCGTGTGTGTGTGTGTGTGTGTGCGTGTGTGTGAATTCCTAAGGGACAAAACTGTCGAGGTCATCGGTCACTAGACGTACACACTATTTAAACTAACTTACGCTAAGAACAACACACACACACACACACACACACACCCAGCCCGAGGGAGGACTCGAACCTCCGGCGGGAGGATTCGCGCAATCCGTGAAATGGTGACTTAAACCGCACGGCCACTCCACTGGGCCAAACAGTATCATGACCTGTCATGGATTCTTAGTGACTCACCATCAGGTGAATTTGGCTCATTATATTGTTACTATTCAGCTGAACATGGCAGGAGAGGCGCTTACAATCAGATGGGAAAAAAGGTAAGTAAACTAGATACTATTTCAAAAGTAATCGCCATGACTGTTGATACACCTATCCCATTGTGAGACAAAACGGCGAGTGCCTTCATGGGAAAAAATTTGCGCTTGCCTACGGAATCATGATTCCGGGCTTACAAGCAGCCAATGTTGTTTGCGCTGCCAAAGTTTCACTGCCAAACCCTTAGACATTCTACATATAGTCCCGATCCCTCCCCAGGCGGTTTTCATATTTTTGGGCCGTGAAGAAAGACATTCGTGACCGTCATTTGCTTCTAACGAGGAGCTGCACGCCTATCATAGTTCCATAGCCAACCGCAAAGATTTTGTCATGAAGGCATTGACCGTTTTGTCGCACAGCGAGATAAATCTGTTAACAGTTATGGCGGCTAGTTCTGAAGTAATAAACCGTTTACTTACTTTTTCCATCTGTTTAGTTTTCATTTGACTGCCTCTTATATTTGTCTGTCCGTCCCCGGTAGCTTAGTGGTCAGCGCGACGGAATGTCAATCCTAAGGGCCTGGGTTCGATTACCGGTTGGGTCGGAGATTTTCCCCGCTCAGGGACTGGGTGTTGTCCTAATAATCATCATTTCATCTCCATCGACGCTTAAGTCGCCGAAGTAGCGTCAAATCGAAAGACTTGCACCCGGCGAACGGTCTACCCGGCGGGAGGCCCTAGTCACGCGACATTACATATACACTCCTGGAAATGGAAAAAAGAACACATTGACACCGGTGTGTCAGACCCACCATACTTGCTCCGGACACTGCGAGAGGGCTGTACAAGCAATGATCACACGCACGGCACAGCGGACACACAATAGGAACCGCGGTGTTGGCCGTCGAATGGCGCTAGCTGCGCAGCATTTGTGCACCGCCGCCGTCAGTGTCAGCCAGTTTGCCGTGGCATACGGAGCTCCATCGCAGTCTTTAACACTGGTAGCATGCCGCGACAGCGTGGACGTGAACCGTATGTGCAGTTGACGGACTTTGAGCGAGGGCCTATAGTGGGCATGCGGGAGGCCGGGTGGACGTACCGCCGAATTGCTCAACACGTGGGGCGTGAGGTCTCCACAGTACATCGATGTTGTCGCCAGTGGTCGGCGGAAGGTGCACGTGCCCGTCGACCTGGGACCGGACCGCAGCGACGCACAGATGCACGCCAAGACCGTAGGATCCTACGCAGTGCCGTAGGGGACCGCACCGCCACTTCCCAGCAAATTAGGGACACTGTTGCTCCTGGGGTATCCGCGAGGACCATTCGCAACCGTCTCCGTGAAGCTGGGCTACGGTCCCGCACACCGTTAGGCCGTCTTCCGCTCACGCCCCAACATCGTGCAGCCCGCCTCCAGTGGTGTCGAGACAGGCGTGAATGGATGGACGAATGGAGACGTGTCGTCTTCAGCGATGAGAGTCGCTTCTGCCTTGGTGCAAATGATGGTCGTATGCGTGTTTGGCGCCGTGCAGGTGAGCACCACAATCAGGACTGCATACGACCGAGGCACACAGGGCCAACACCGGGCATCATGGTGTGGGGAGCGATCTCCTACACTGGCCGTACACCACTGGTGATCGTCGAGGGGACACTGAATAGTGCACGGTACATCCAAACCGTCATCGAACCCATCATTCTACCATTCCTAGACCGGTAAGGGAACTTGCTGTTCCAATAGGACAATGCACGTCCGCATGTATCCCGTGCCACCCAACGTGCTCTAGAAAGTGTAAGTCAACTACCCTGGCCAGCAAGATCTCCGGATCTGTCCCCCATTAAGCATGTTTGGGACTGGATGAAGTGTCGTCTCACGCGGTCTGCACGTCCAGCACGAACGCTGGTCCAACTGAGGCGCCAGGTGGAAATGGCATGGCAAGCCGTTCCACAGGACTACATCCAGCATCTCTACGATCGTCTCCATGGGAGAATAGCAGCCTGCATTGCTGCGAAAGGTGGATATACACTGTACTAGTGCCGACATTGTGCATGCTCTGTTGCCTGTGTCTATGTGCCTGCGGTTCTGTCAGTGCGATCATGTGATGTATCTGACCCCAGGAATGTGCAAATAAAGTTTCCCCTTCCTGGGACAATGAATTCACGGTGTTCTTATTTCAATTTCCAGGAGTGTATTTGTCTGAGCTGAGGCTGGAAAGTACAGTAAAGGATTTGCGTTACATGTAGGCCATTGTGTGTTTGTTCCCTTAGCAGTGTTCCTAGTCCTTGTTACTGCGATGCCATACTCTCCAGGCGTGGCGGAGTTTAAATGTTCAAATGTGTGTGAAATCTTATGGAACTTAACTGCTAAGGTCATCAGTCACTAAGCTTACACACTACTTAACCTAAGTTATTCTAAGGACAAAGACACACACCCATGTCCGAGGCAGGACTCGAACCTCCGCCGACACCAACCGCACAGTCCATGACTGCAGCGCCTAGACCGCTCGGCTAATCCCGCACGGCTGGCGGAGTTTAAATAATTAATCGGATAATAAATGTATGAAAAGTCTTAGAGGGTAGATCAACATTTGTGGCTGAAATTTTGAGTGCTTAATTTTTATTATTATTATTTTTTTTTGTGATTCAAGGATAGAGGAGATACCAAGCTGGTAATGACGATATGAAAGTGTTGAGACATACACTCCAAGAAGTTGAAATAAGAACTCCGTGAATTCATTGTCCCAGGAAGGGGAAACTTTATTGACACATTCCTGGGGTCAGATACATCACATGATCACACTGATAGAACCACAGGCACATAGACACAGGCAACAGAGCATGCACAATGTCGGCACTAGTACAGTGTATATCCACCTTTCGCAGCAATGCAGGCTGCTATTCTCCCATGGAGACGATCGTAGAGATGCTGGATGTAGTCCTGTGGAACGGCTTGCCATGCCATTTCCACCTGGCGCCTCAGTTGGACCAGCGTTCGTGCTGGACGTGCAGACCGCGTGAGACGACGCTTCATCCAGTCCCAAACATGCTAAATGGGGGACAGATCCGGAGATCTTGCTGGCCAGGGTAGTTGACTTACACCTTCTAGAGCACGTTGGGTGGCACGGGATACATGCGGACGTGCATTGTCCTGTTGGAACAGCAAGTTCCCTTGCCGGTCTAGGAATGGTAGAACGATGGGTTCGATGACGGTTTGGATGTACCGTGCACAATTCAGTGTCCCCTCGACGATCACCAGTGGTGTACGGCCAGTGTAGGAGATCGCTCCCCACACCATGATGCCTGGTGTTGGCCCTGTGTGCCTCGGTCGTATGCAGTCCTGATTGTGGCGCTCACCTGCACGGCGCCAAACACGCATACGACCATCATTGGCACCAAGGCAGAAGCGACTCTCATCGCTGAAGACGACACGTCTCCATTCGTCCCTCCATTCACGCCTGTCGCGGCACCACTGGAGGCGGGCTGCACGATGTTGGGGCGTGAGCGGAAGACGGCCTAACGGTGTGCGGGACCGTAGCCCAGCTTCATGGAGACGGTTGCGAATGGTCCTCGCCGATACCCCAGGAGCAACAGTGTCCCTAATTTACTGGGAAGTGGCGGTGCGGTCCCCTACGGCACTGCGTAAGATCCTACGGTCTTGGCGTGCATCCGTGCGTCGCTGCGGTCTGGTCCCAGGTCGACGGGCACGTGCACCTTCCGCCGACCACTGACGACAACATCGATGTACTGTGGAGACCTCACGCCCCACGTGTTGAGCAATTCGGCGGTACGTCCACCCGGCCTCCCGCATGCCCACTATACGCCCTCGCTCAAAGTCCGTCAACTGCACATACGGTTCACGTCCACGCTGTCGCGGCATGCTACCAGTGTTAAAGACTGCGATGGAGCTCCGTATGCCACGGCAAACTGGCTGACACTGACGGCGGCGGTGCACAAATGCTGCGCAGCTAGCGCCATTCGACGGCCAACACCGCGGTTCCTGGTGTGTCCGCTGTGCCGTGCGTGTGATCATTGCTTGTACAGCCCTCTCGCAGTGTCCGGAGCAAGTATGGTGGGTCTGACACACCGGTGTCAATGTGTTCTTTTTTCCATTTCCAGGAGTGTATTTACATATTTTTTCAGGAAAATTGTTCCATTTGATTATGAAATTAGTAATTTTTGCTAAAACAGTACTTTCTTTTAAAGGGAAGCCTTCCTGGCACCTTGAAGGGTACATCTGGCATGGATACATCAGA
The DNA here is from genome assembly GCF_021461395.2 of Schistocerca americana. Classification (NCBI taxonomy): domain Eukaryota; kingdom Metazoa; phylum Arthropoda; class Insecta; order Orthoptera; family Acrididae; genus Schistocerca; species Schistocerca americana. The sequence goes on from NC_060126.1 coordinate 361,166,005, forward strand.
GTGGCGGTCTCAGCCGTTAGAAGACGTCAGTGCCTGGTAACGTAAACTGCCTGAGTCACCTTCCCAGAGCCGTGATGAACTCAGTTAGATAATCCATAAAAAGTAATATCCTTCTTGACAGTCTACTGTTACCCAAAGCAAGCAGACGGCCTCAGTTTTCTGGTTGGTTTTCTACAGGTAACAGGCGTCTTGCGAGTTAGTATGCCTACAGTCAACTTCCAAGCCTCATTGATCTGCAGCTTAGGCGTAGTATTGCATCAGTGTATGTGAAAGCCTAAAGTCTGAGGAACTCTGAGAAGGTTGTCGGTTTTGCGGAACGAAATAATCTTGTTGCTAGATAGTCTCGACAATGAGGTACTTAGGGACATCAGCGAATAAGTTACACCTTTCGTCCCAGCCCCTGTCACACAACAATATAAGGAACTACGAGGGTGAGTAAAATGAAAACCTTAAATTTGTAATAACAAATCGAAATTTCGCGCCGTTATCCTGTAAGTTGGTAAGCGTGATACAAACAGCGTGCAGAATGGCCTGTAGGTGGCAGCATAGTGCAGATGGACACATACCGTCGTGGTATCAGTATAAAGATGGCCGCCCCACTTGCGACTTGCACCAGGGAAGAACAGCGTTCTCTTAATCGGTTTTTGCGTAGTGAATGTGTGAAACCAATTGAAATTCATCGACGAATGAAGGTTCAGTACGGTGATGCATGTTTGTCACAGCAGCAAGTCTACGAATGGAGTAGGAAGATCGCAAATAGTGTGAGTTCAGTGGAATATGCTCCTCGTCCAGGTCAGGCACAACGAGTTGTGACTCCACAGAACGTTGCAGCAGTTGCAGCCATAGTAAAGGAAAACCACCGAGTGACACAGAATGACATTGCAGCATGTTTACAGATGAGTCATGGGTCAGCACACCATATTGTGTTTGAGGTGCTCCAGTTTCACAATGTGTCTGCAAGATGGGTGCCACGGCAGCTGACTCCTGAAATGAGAGAACGACGTGTTGATGCTTGTGAAGAACTTCTTCGGTGCTTTGAACGAGAAGGTGATGGGTTCCTTGCAAGAATCGTTACTGGGGACGAAACCTGGGTTCACTTCCACCAACCGGAAACGAAGAGAGCCAGCAAGAAATGGCGCCATTCCTCATCACCAAAACCAAAGAAGTTTCTAACAGAACCATCAGCAGGAAACTTTATGCTGACTCTCTTTTGGGACGAAAAAGGCGTCAGTTTGGAGAATTATATGCCTAGAGGGACCACAGTCACCAGTGTATCACAGACAGATCTCCTAAAAAATCATCTGCGGCCTGCAATCAAATCAGAGCGACGTAGATTGCTGTCAGCAGGTGTCCTTTTGCAACATGACAATGCAAGGGCGAACACTGCCCATACAACAGTTGCAACAATCACAGACCTGCATTTTGAGTGTCTTCCTCATCCACCATACTCAACAGACCTTGCCCCACGTGATTTCCATATGTTTGGACCACTCAAAGACGCAATGGGAGGAAAGACGTTCCGTTCTGATGAAGAGGTACGCCACGCGGTGCATGAGTGGTTGCGCAGACTACCAAAAGAATTTTTGTGTAAAGGAATTTATGCAGTTTGTAAGCGCTCGAGAACTTGCATCGAGCGTAGGGGCGATTATGTTGAAAAGTGATACAGCTTTGTACCACTTCTGCACAAAAGTAATATTTAAAAAAATATTTAAGTTTTTCATTTGACTTACCCTCATGCTACACCAAAAAAGAGTACAAAAATGGGAGACGGATATTAAGGCACCAAATGGTAGTAGACATTTTGGGATTCCGAAACAAACTTGTAACAAAGGAGGTTCGATCACCCACTGTATTATCAATCCTGCGACGATCCGATCGCACGATGATGACAGGCTGGGAGGCATCAATGGAGTCCCTATTCATAACTGTGCTTCTGTACGATACGACGATGGATGACAGACTGCACTATGAGCAACTTCGCTTTAAATTACAAGGACAACAAGTGAATAATGGTGTTGTGATTCCATTTGCCCAGGAGGAAGTGCTAACTTAGAAGAAACTTGAGGGGTAGTTCTTGAAAGACTAAGTAATTGCTGAGTAGAAAATGAACTAACAGTAGCATCACGCCAGTTTATATATATGACTAGAAAGAACATTATCAAGAACGAGAAACTCCACGATCAGAGTAAATGACCAACATCTGAAAATAAAAGCAGTATATAGATACCTTGGCCGGCCGCAGTGGCCGAGCGGCTCCAGGCGCTACAGTCTGGAGCCACGCGACCGCTACGGTCGCAGGTTCGAATCCTGCCTCGGGCATGGATGTGTGTGATGTCCTTAGGTTAGTTAGGTTTAAGTAGTTCTAAGTTCTAGGGGACTGATGACCTCAGAAGTTAAGTCCCACAGTGCTCAGAGCCATTTGAACCATTTATAGGTGCCTTAGTATGAACATCGACGAAAAGCAATAATTTCACTCACATATAGAAATCGCCTGCCAGAGAGGCACAAAAATCCTGAAAAAAATAGCAGCAACTGGGATCAAAGATGTTTCCAGCAGCTACTAAGTGCAGTATGAGCGTACCACCATGCAATCTTAATCACTGCTGTGGACTAACGGACCGAGCGTTTGGGCTCATAGAGACAGGGAGGTAAAGACAGCACAGGCTCTACGGCGAGCACAGAGAAGTGCCTTACAAAGCCCTGTGCATAACTACGGGTCAAGCTCAAAAGATATCAGTTACAGGGCTTATTTCAGATTGAGTTTAAATATTTTCAAAAAATTAGCTGAGTGCATTCAGATGCGTTTAGTTTAAGACAGATTAGCGTATAAATCACAAAAATTTAGATGACTTTCCTGTAAGAGTTAGATGAATGTCATGACAGTGACTTACAAGCATTATTCTAGATAAAATTTGCAGCAAGGTACTTTCATCTGTTAAGTTTGAAATATGGATGCAGCAAAAGTTCACTCAATGGAAGGCATGCCTTAATACACTACTGGCCATTAAAATTGGTACACCACGAAGATGACGTGCTACAGACGCAAAATTTAACCGGCAGGAAGAAGATGCTGTGATATGCAAATGATTAGCTTTTCAGAGCATTCGCAAAAGGTTGGTGCCGGTGGCGACACCTACAACGTGCTCACATGAGGAAAGTTTCCAACAGATTTCTCAAATGGTTCAAATGGCTCTGAGCACTATGGGACTCAACTGCTGAGGTCATTAGTCCCCTAGAACTTAGAACTAGTTAAACCTAATTAACCTAAGGACAACACAAACATCCATGCCCGAGGCAGGATTCGAACCTGCGACCGTAGCGGTCTTGCGGTTCCAGACTGCAGCGCCTTTAACCGCACAACAGATTTCTCATACACAAACAGCAGTTGAACGGCCTCGTCTATTGAAACGCTGTTGTGTTGCCTCGTGTAAGGAGGAGGAATGTGTACCATCACGTTTCCGCTTTGGTAAAGGTCGGATTGTAACCTATCGCGATTGCGGTTTATCGTATCGCGACATTGCTGCTCGCATTGGTCGAGATCCAATGAATGTTAGCAGAATACGGAGTCGGTGGGTTCAGGAGGGTAATACGGAACGCCGTGCAGGATGCCAACGGCCTCGTATCACTAGCAGTCGAGATGACAGGCATCTTATCCGCATAGCTGTAACGGATCGTGCAGCCACGTCTCGATCCCTGAGTCAACAAATGGGGACGTTTCCAAGAAAAACAACCATCTGCACGAACAGTTCGACGACGTTTGCAGCAGCATGGACTATTAGCTCGTAGACCATGGCTACGGTTACCCTTGACGCTGCATCACAGACAGGAGCCCCTGCGATGGTGTACTCAACGACGAACCTGGGTGCACGAATGGCAAAACTTCGTTTTTTCGGATGAATCCAGATTCTGTTTACAGCATCATGATGCTCGAATTCGTGTTTGGCGACATCGCACTGCACGCACATTGGAAGCGTGTATTCGTCTTCGCCATACTGGCGTATCACCCAGCGTGATGGTATGGGGTGCCATTGGTTACACGTCTCGGTCACCTCTTGTTCGCATTGACGGCACTTTGAACAGTGGACGTTACATTTCAGATGTGTTACGACCCGTGGCTCTACTCTTCATTCGATCTCTGCGAAACCCTACATTTCAGCAGGATCATTCACGACCGCATGATGCAGGTCCTGTACAGGCCTCTCTGGATACAGAAAATGTTCGACTGCTGCCCTGGCCAGCCCATTCTCCAGATCTCTCACCAATTTAAAACGTCTGGTCAATGGTGGCCGAGCAACTGGCTCGTCACAACACGCCAGTCACAACTGTTGATGAACTGTGGTATCGTGTTGAAGCTGCAGGGGCAGCTGTACCTGTACACGCTATCCAAGCTCTGTTTGACTCAATGCTCAGGCGTATCAAGGCCGTTATTACGGCCAGAGGTGGTTGTCCTGGGTACTGATTTCTCAGCATCTATGCACCCAAATTGCGTGAAAAAGTAATCACATGTCAGTTGTAGTATAATATATTTGTCCAATGAATGCCCGTTTATCATCTGGATTTCTTCTTGGTGTAGCAATTTTAATGGGCAGTAGTGTAATGCTTCCAGTGTTACAACTGATCTTTTTACACGGTATAATTAGGATAACGAATGTTGAAAGCAAATAAGAAGGCGCAGATGAAAAATGGAATGAATTCTGGTAACTGAAACACGATAAAAACTGAAGCTGGCTGGGCTCTGCAGTCGAGTCCGAGTATTTTTGCTCTTTGGTGGCGTTGCGCAAGAAGAGTTACCATAGCTTACCGCTTTATCTCGGTCTGTTATGCCTATTTCGCTGGAGCTGTCTTCTGTGCTCTCACCCTCCCCCCCCCCCCCCCGAACCACCCCTCACCCACACCTCCGCCGCCAGTAGGGAAATGCGGCGGGGGCGCAGGACAGCCTGCGAACGGGCCTGGAGTGTCGCCGGCCGCCAGCAGCTGCGGGGAGGGGGCGGGTGTAGTCCGCTTTTATTTCCCCCTTCTTACATAACTTCGAGGCAGCCGAAGTGTAGGACAGAAAAATAAAGCGAGGGAAAAAAGGACGGCAGGCACAATCTGCGTAAAACTTTGGAACTCTTTCGTGGGAGGGAGGAGCCCGGCGAGAAAAGATTTTGCGCTGTGAGGGGCTGAAATTCGCGTTGAGGACGGGGACGGCGGCCAGAGGAACTGCGAGGCGTCGCCTAAAATACGGCCTCCAGTCACCGCTCAGCACCTTGTTTACTCCGCATTAAAAGCTTTCTCTGATAACTACCTACTGTGGCTGCTCCTCCTGGGCAACACAATTTCGTTTGCACCTTCAGATGAACACAAAATAAGCTTTAGCGATCTGTGTAAGCTACAAACAAATTCTAGAAATATAACGGGACTAAAAAGTTATTCTAGAGCCTGTAAAATGAAGCAGCGTGGTTTAGATAGACTTATCGAATTACCACTAACTCTGCAGATACCGTTGTCGCTACTTTTCAGCATTCGCTTACGAAGTATGCACTCCGTGCTGATTCTCACCGCTAAAACCCCACCCAAAGAATCATAAGCCACCATTTAAATACAGAACTGTTTTTATTTTTTCAGGATTTTAGAAGTCAATCCAATGGGTAGTGCACGGTCAGTTAATATAAAAATTTATGGCGACTTGGCTCCCGTAACATGGTCTCCGGAAACTTTACATTATTAAAGTACATGCTGCCAGTACATGTGAGACTTCACGCCGATTGAAAACACGAGTCTATAGCGAGCCTGCCCAGCGTTAATAAAACATTTACCCCGTCGATATCGACATACTACAACTCGCAAAAGTAATAAAATGTGACTCTTTTACAATATATAAATAATTATCGTCAACCAGTAGTCACAACATTTTAGGTTATTGGATTTGTACAAAAGTAACTTGTCAAGATCCTACAGCGAATACTCTCAGAAAGGCATCAGTTAAAAAAGAATGTGCTACACCATGAAGCACGAGTAAAATATTTATCAAACTTTGTCGAGACGTACACCACGTAACTGCTATTAAATGATTCATCTTTCATTCCGTTCCGAACAAAAGTTCATCAGTAAATTCAGAAAGAGATGTGACATCCACTAGTGCGAATACACTCTTATATTATTGCACAATTTAAAGCCATATTGGCTGCACTGTTCTGTTGTGTGCGACGTCGCGTTTCACGTTATCTTTAGGAGTTTGTCAATAGTGGCTGACAATTTCGGAAGTGCCATAGGAATGAAGCCACAAGAACAAAGTGAGTGGTTATTTAAAAATTTTCGCGTGAACAACAAATCAACATACGACAGTGATCATAAATATCGTGTCGGAACTCTTTTTGATCGATGTGGTCCACCAACTAGATGTGGCATGGACTGTACAGGTCGTTGGAAGACCGCTGCAGAATTACGGAGCCATTGTGCCTCTATAGCCGTCCATAATTGCGGAAGTCTTGCCGGGGTAATACACTCCTGGAAATGGAAAATAGAACACATTGACACCGGTGTGTCAGACCCACCATACTTGCTCCGGACGCTGCGAGAGGGCTGTACAAGCAATGATCATACGCATGGCACAGCGGACACACCAGGAACCGCGGTGTTGGCCGTCGAATGGCGCTAGCTGCGCAGCATTTGTGCACCGCCGCCGTCAGTGTCAACCAGTTTGCCGTGGCATACGGAGCTCCATCGCAGTCTTTAACACTGGTAGCATGCCGCGACAGCGTGGACGTGAACCATATGTGCAGTTGACGGACTTTGAGCGAGGGCGTATAGTGGGCATGCGGGAGGCCGGGTGGACGTACCGCCGAATTGCTCAACACGTGGGGCGTGAGGTCTCCACAGTACATCGATGTTGTCGCCAGTGGTCGGCGGAAGGTGCACGTGCCCGTCGACCTGAGACCGGACCGCAGCGACGCACGGATGCACGCTAAGACCATAGAATCCTACGCAATGCCGTAGGGGACCGCACCGCCACTTCCCAGCAAATTAGGGACACTGTTGCTCCTGGGGTATCGGCGAGGACCATTCGCAACCGTCTCCATGAAGCTGGGCTACGGTCCCGCACACCGTTAGGCCGTCTTCCGCTCACGCCCCAACATCGTGCAGCCCGCCTCCAGTGGTGTCGCGACAGGCGTCAATGGAGGGACGAATGGAGACGTGTCGTCTTCAGCGATGAGAGTCGCTTCTGCCTTGGTGCCAATAATGGTCGTATGCGTGTTTGGCGCCGTGCAGGTGAGCGCCACAATCAGGACTGCATACGACCGAGGCACACAGGGCCAACACCCGGCATCATGGTGTGGGGAGCGATCTCCTACACTGGCCGTACACCACTGGTGATCGTCGAGAGGACACTGAATAGTGCGCGGTACATCCAAACCGTCATCGAACCCATCGTTCTACCATTCCTAGACCGGCAAGGGAACTTGCTGTTCCAACAGGACAATGCACGTCCGCATGTATCCCGTGCCACCCAACGTGCTCTAGAAGGTGTAAGTCAACTACCCTGGCCAGCAAGATCTCCGGATCTGTCCCCCATTGAGCATGTTTGGGACTGGATGAAGCGTCGTCTCACGCGGTCTGCACGTCCAGCACGAACGCTGGTCCAACTGAGGCGCCAGGTGGAAATGGCATGGCAAGCCGTTCCACAGGACTACATCCAGCATCTCTACGATCGTCTCCATGGGAGAATAGCAGCCTGCATTGCTGCGAAAGGTGGATATACACTGTACTAGTGCCGACATTGTGCATGCTCTGTTGCCTGTGTCTATGTGGCTGTGGTTCTGTCAGTGTGATCATGTGATGTATCTGACCCCAGGAATGTGTCAATAAAGTTTCCCCTTCCTGGGACAATGAATTCACGGTGTTCTTATTTCAATTTCCAGGAGTGTATTTTGTGCACAAACTGACCTCTCGATCATGTCCCATAAATGTTCGAGGGGATGTATGTCGGAGATCTGGGTGGCCAAATCATTCACTCAAATTGTCTAGAATGTTCTTCAAACCCATTGCGATCAGCTGTGGGCGCATTATGACACATTGACATCCATAAAAATTCCATCGTAGTTTGGGAACATGCAAATGGTTTCCAAGTAACCGAACGCAGCCATTTGCAGTGAATGAGCGGTTTAGTTGGAACAGAGGACTCAGTTTAGTTCATTCCACACAAACACAACCCAAACCATTACGGCGCCACAAGACACCTTGGACAGTGCCTTGTTGGCAACCTGCTTCCATGGCTTCGTGTGGTCAGAACCACATTCTGACCCTACCGTCAGCTCTTATCTTACCAACAGGAATCGGGACTCATCTGTCCAGGTCATGGTTTTTCAGTCTCTTAGTGTCCAACCGATATGATCACGAATCCAGGAGAGGCGCTGCAGGCGATGCCGTGCTGTTAGCAAAGGCACTCGCGTCGCGTCGGTCGTCTTCTTCCGTATCTCCTTAACGCCCATTTCGAATTGTGTCCAAACGGGTACGTTCGTCATCGGTCCCACATCGATTTCTGTGGTTATTTCACGCAGTGTTGGTTGTCTGTTAGCACCGACAACACCATGCAAACACCGTTGGACTCAGTCGTTAAGTGAAGGTCGTCGGCCAATGCGACGTCTGTGGCGAGAGGTAATGCCTGACATGTGGTATCCCCGACATACTCTTCAAGCTGTGGATGGCGAAATACTGAATTTCGTAACGAATTCTGAAATGAAATATCCCATGAGTATAGCTCCAACTTCCATTTCGCATTGAAAGTCTGTTAATTCCCGTCATGCGTTCTTAATCAGGCCGAAACCTTTTTACATGAACCACCTGAGTAGTAATGATAGCTCTCCCAACGCAGTGCCATTTTATACCTTCTGTACTTAATACTAACGCCATTTCTATATGTGCATATCACTATCCCATGTCTTTCGTCACCTCAGTGTATTAAGAGACATCGCCTCTTATTATGATATCTTTCTCTTTCTCCACGGGATGATCATATACACATGCAAAGACTTTACAAAAAGTTTTAATATCTATGTGCACTTATGTTAAAGGTCTTTATATTGCCACTGTAGCCTGATTACGAGGACTAAACTCGAAACAAGTTGCTAAGCAAATAATATAAATAGTCAACAGATTTTGTAGCTGGTAGCGTTACTTCAAAAAGAGAAAACCTTTCCATATTCTCCTATTTGTTGTGGAACTGCAGCACCTCGCTCCGGATGTCATTCTGAGAATTTTATTGCCATTCCTAAAGCATATGCAGTGTCCAGTCACGGAGCTTGCATGTTGGAGGGGGAGGGGGAGGGGGGCAGCAGTATGCATGGTTATCTTCCCAATGCAGGCATCACACTGGGTAATTGTGGGGCCCATGGAATAACACGTTGTGTCGCTCAGATCGTCACCAAATCCCCACCGTGTTTCACTTTTGGCAGCAAACAGTCTACATCTTAGCCTTGGGACGGCGTACATCAGACGTGAACTCGGCCAGAAGTTGGAACTGTTTGAAACAAGACTGGATCACTGATGTGTGGTTTTGGGATCTGTATGGTGTGAAAAGTGGCAGTTGATTTTAAACAATGAGTTAAGTCATCCGCACGAATACTACAATGAACCCGTTAAATTTCTGTTGAGGGATAAAACACGAATTTAAGGGCTGTAAATCCAACTGCATAACTACGGATTACATTTACGAATAACTTATTTTGGAACACTCACGCAGATAATGCTACGGGAAACCAAACCGAAAACTGCGATTTGTTGGCGGAATTCCTAGAAAGTACAACAGAGCTACTAAAGAGACTGTTTAAACTACGTTTGTTCGTTCGCTTCTGGAGTGTTGCTGTGCAGAGTTGGATCCACATCAGATAGGACTGACGGAGGACATCGTAAAAGTTCAGAGAAGGCATCTCGTTTTGTATTATTGCGGAATGATGGAGAGAGTGCCATGGGTGTAATACACCACTGGCCATTAAAATTGCTACACCACGAAGATGACGTGCTACAGACACGAAATTTAACCGACAGGAAGAAGATGCTGTGAAATGCAAATGATTAGCTTTTCAGAGCATTCACACAAGGCTGGCGCCGGTGCCGACACCTACAACGTGCTGAAGTGAGGAAAGTTTCCAAACGATATATCATACACAAACAGCAGTTCACCGGCGTTGCCTGGTGAAACGTTGTTGTGAAGCCTCGTGTAAGGAGGAGAAATGCATACCATCACCTTTCCGACTTTGGTAAAGGTCGGATTGTAGCCTATCGCGATTGTGGTTTATCGTATCCCGACATTGCTGCTCGCGTTGGTCGAGATCCAATGACTGTTAGCAGAATATGGAATCGGTGGGTTCAGGAGGGTAACACGGAACGCCGTACTGGATCCCGAAGGCCTCGTATCACTAGCAGTCGAAATGACAGAGATCTTATCCGCATGGCTGTAACGGATCGTGCAGCCACGTCTCGATCGCTGAGTCAACAGATGGGGACGTTAGCAAGACAACAACCATCTGCACGAACAGTTCGACGACGTTTGCAGCAGCATGAACTATCAGCTCGAAGACCATGGCTGCGATTACACTTGACGCTGCATCACAGACAGGAGCGTCTGCGGTGGTGTACTCAACGACGAACCTGGGTGCTCGAATGACAAAACGTGATTTTTTCGGATGAATCCAGGTTCTGTTTACGGCATCATGATGGTCGCATCCGTGTTTGGCGACATCGCGGTGAATGCACATTGGAAGCGTGTGTTCGTCATCGCCATACTGACATATCACCCTGCTTGTTGGTATGGGGTGCCCTTGGTTACACGTCTCGGTCACCTCTTGTTCTCATTGACTGCACTTTGAACACTGGGCGTTACCCTTCATTCGATCCCTGAGAAACCCTACATTTCAGCAGGATAATGCACGACTGTATGTTGCAGGTTCTGTACGGGCCTTTCTGGATACAGAAGATGTTCGACTGCTGCCCTGGCCAGCACATTCTCCAGATCTCTCACCAACTGAAAACGTCTGGTCAATTGTGGCCCAGCAATTGCCTCGTCACAATACGCCAGTCACTACTCTTGATAAACTGTGATATTGCGTTGAAGCTGCATGGGCAGCTGTACCTGTACACGCCAACCAAGCTCTGTTTGACTCAATGCCCAGGCGTATCAAGGCCGTTATTACGGCCAGAGGTGGTTGTTTTGGGTACTGATTTCTCAGGATCTGTGCACCCAAATTGCGTGAAAATATAATCACATGTCAGTTCTAGTGTAATAGATCTGTCCAATGAATACCTGTTTATCATCTGCATTTCTTCTTGGTGTAGCAATTTTAATGGCCGGTAGTGTACGTGAATTGGGGTGGCAATCATTATAGCTAAAGTGATTTTCGTTGTGGCAGGATTTTTTGATACAGTTTGCCGGCCGGTGTGGCCGAGCGGTTCTAGGCGCTATAGTCTGGAACTGCGCGACCGCAACGGTCGCAGGTTCGAATCCTGCCTCGGGCATGGATGTATGTGATGTCTTTAGGTTAGTTAGGTTTAAGTAGTTCTAAGTTCTAGGGGACTGATGACCTCAGAAGTTAAGTCCCATGGTGCTCAGAGCCATTTCTCATAAAATTTCAATTTCCAACTTTGTCCTCAGAATGTGAAAATATTTTATAACCGCCTACCTACGTACAAAGTAATGATCGTCATAACAAAATGAGAGAAATCAGAGCTCACAGGGAAAAACGTGTTCGTTTTTGTCGCGCCTAGATGTAGATGTAGATGGAATTCCAGCTCACGCTGCGAGTCCCGGCTTATGGAACTGCGCCCGTGCTGTTGTGGTGCTAACGGGGTTCGAGAGAGCGTCCTTCAGTTCTTAAATGACTTTTTCAGCGGCAGTTCTCTTACCTTCCGACACAATCTTCTTCAATTACCGTCCGTCACGATCACTTTGAGCTTCGATACGGTGCCTCGTAAAACATCAAACTCTTTGCTACGTTGTGTATGAAGCATCCGTCATAGGAGCACTGACAAAGTACCAACATTCGAATTCACTTCACTCTGACATACTTACTGCAACACTGAACGTATCCTGACGACAACTAACACTTGCAGCTTATTGATGGCATCGCGCAGATACCATTCATGATCAAATAAAACTGCACCACTTCCATGCTTGGCTAGCATCTCTATTTGTGTTCAAGTATGCATTTCCCGCAGTGTTTCTTTATTTTTGTTCAACCACTGTATGGTTCCAACGTTAAACGATGCAAGGCAACTCCTGATGTCAACACAGCCTTCAGCAATTTGCGACGGTTCATGGTAACATTATGCCTCATTTCACCTGACGCCACCATCTATTCGTCAGTGTCAGTAGATTAATGCGACGGTATTTTCGTGAAGTAGTGCTTCTGGAATAACCTGTGCCCACTCTTCTTGCGACACAGTTATCCTGAGCCCATCGCGCCATCACTCGTCCTGCAGTCTTTCCACATGAACCAACCGTCAGCATGATTCCCAAGTCCCTCATGCCAGTCATTCCACCTTTCTCGAAGTCTGAAAGATGGGGATAAGCAGCATGTGAACGTCTACACGGTATGGTGTGTTACCGTCTCCTTGTGCGAAGTTCTTCTCTTGCGAGGCACACCCAACACCTCTCCTTCTACGAAGGTCGTATGTTGCGAGACACACCCAACAGCTATCATGCACTCATAGCATCCTTCACCAGTGTGGATGACTTTCTTCTGTACCGAAAATAAGTTATAACCGGGAAGAAATTCTAATCAACATATCCCACAGGCATGGAAATATTGGAGTTTCCATTTGATACCGTTGGTTAAGGTGTTCATGGTGCAACAAATTCAGTTATGTTCTGCGTATTTTTATGAAACAAATTAATTGATAATTTGTAAATGAAGTGCCCTACATTGGGCTCCGAAGTGTTATGAAACGGAGTTGATTAACAGAAAAAGTGATTGAAGGATTTTTACATGGAAACATTTACGTTTATTATTGGATCAAGAATACAAATATATTCTGAAGACTTATTTGATTTGGTGCAGTAATTGAGAAAGTACGTGGGGAAACGTACTATTCCATCTCACCACTCAATGATGTCGGTTTGACCTGGAAGTGTGTGTTGCTGATGTAATGTCGGCGTGACGTGCCATTCTCCTCTCGTTGTGTGTGTGGCTGCGGATTGATGGGCGGCAGCTCTCTTCTTCTGTGTTCTGAAGCTTTGAGCCAACGCTCAAACACAACAATAGTTTCTCAGAAATTTTGTTTGCTTCTTTTTCCGGCCACGAACATTCCTTAAAAAAAAACAAGTTCTCCAATCCTTAATGAGGTAGCCCGTCTACTGTCGTTATATCTGCAAATCTCCTGTCTGTGTGAAAAAATATGTTATTAATAGCTCTACTCCAGTTCCCTTTTAATGATGTCAGAGTCAATTTACTCGGGGAGGAAATAATTGATGGACTAAAGGTTGGATATCGAAGAGATTACCGGATGGCCAAGCGTTAATTTTGCAGGGTTATTCTTTTTCGCTTCATGTGCAGTAGAATTGAAAGCTAAATTGAGCCAGTTGGTGGATTTATCCCAGATATTCTGAGATTAACTACGATACGTAAACTTTGATGGTTTAAGTCTCCTGATTAAGAAATTCAGCAAACTGTGGTTGAGGGTAGTACGTAATGGTGGTGATACGCAAGAAATTCTCTTGAAGTGATGATAGGCATGTTATCACTAAAAAATGAGTTGGAGGAGCCAAAGGAAAAAAAATAAATACGGGTATTTTATGAAGATGCTAGATTGCCAAATCTGTAATCAGTCATACCTCTACTTGTGTTGATTTGGGGGTAAGCGAGGTCATCGGTCTCATCGGACTAGGGAAGGATGGGAAAGGACGTCGTCCGTGCCTGAAGCGATTTAGGGAAATCAAGGAAAATCTAAATCAAGATGGTCGAACGCGGGATTGAACCGTCGTCTTCCCGAATGCGAGTCAGTGTGTTAACCACTGCGGCACCTCGCTCGGTCCTCTACTTGGGACGAGCCACACAAATGAGATGAAAGCATCCACTACAACGAAAATTTACCTACTGACACTCTTAGTACATCGAAGTGGCCCTAAATAATCAACAATTCGTCCATAGGCCACTCTTCTCGACTAGACTGAAACAAATCGTGACGAGTATTGGCGATAATGGGTAACTAGAGTGGTTAGCTGGACTGTGGTTGGTGAGATCGACTCTAAGCTCGATTTTAATGGTTACAACCAAACATGTGGTCAGAAGAACCATAAATTCACTTAATAACTGTTGGGATTCATTTTAGCAAAAATTTTGGACATTAAATTGGAATTTACTTGAATAAACACTAATAACCAAAGCAAGATGTCCATGACTACTTAACTGACAGTCCTCAACCGGATTGGTTTTAGAGGCAAACTTATTTCTGGTGTAGTTTAAGACACAAACCGTTTTGTCTATGAAATCACACCTCAGCAGTAAGTCGGTACACAGATGTTTGGCAACAAAGATTTTAACATGACAAGAGAAATACTGAATTCGGAAATTAGGACCTCTCTCGCTCTACGGAGGTAATGACTGACCACTAGCTGTCTCAACCTATTTATTTACTGATCTTAAAGTAATAAATTTACACATATTACTATTCTTGAGGTACCGAGCGTAATTAAGCGAGCAAATGTTGCTGCATTCCTCAAACCGGTTTATGGTGAAGGGTGGCACAAGTAAAGGGTAGGGAGGATTTGCTGATTCCACTCAAATGTATTCACCTTTCGTGCGCCCACGCTGTTCACCTTCCACAGCACAGTTTCCAGTTCTGTTTCAGTACATTTAAAATAAAGCACAGTATCAACTTAGGTATTATTAGAAATGAGAAAAAATCGTTTCAGTTAACAAATGCTCAGTAATAATAAATCCAATATAAATAAACAAATAATTAGCAGCTCAGAACAGGCAGTGAGGCACTATCAAAAAACTCTGAAGTAAATGGGCAATGGTAACGGATTAGTAAATAAAATTTGACGAACAATGCCCACTTGGCTTAAACAAGCAGAAAATTAGCCCTGAGTACCAAATTGAATTACACAAATTCAGCTCAAGTAGTACAGGTAACTTACAATCCGGGCTCAAACCCAATAGACAGGACTAACTCTAGGACGGACAAAAACCTATAGCATACATACAGCTCGGCTGTAAATTGACATTACTGAGGCTAGTTCCATAAAAGATTGTAAAAATAACATTTGTATCAGAACGCAGACAGGGGTTAAACTGAAACAACAGACAGTAAAATGGAAATTGAATTTATCCTTAGGACACAATAAATTACCAACAGGGCTTAAAGTCAATACACAGAGATAAGTGTGAGATAAAGAATTTTAACGACATAAGTTGACTCTACTAGTAAACTTAAGCCTAGTAACTCAAGCCTAAAGCGCATCATGTAAACAACCCTACAGCACAGTGGATAGCTACGAATAGCAGCTCGTACAGACTGTACATTGAGGAGGTCACCGAACTAGCCCATCAAACGCTCAGCAATTCCAGCTTACCCGTGATTTCTACAGAAACCAAATAATAGACGAAATAGCAAGGCCGTCTTCCAACAAATCCAAGTGACGTGCTTCTGGAGCATGTAATTTGATCACAGCGGCTCACGTACTCGGCCAAAATGATATTCAGTTTCATCAGTGGCTTATAGTGTCCATGACTATACAACGGCTCGGAGTAGATCTCACATGGCCATCCTCCAATTACCAGTAATCAACGAGTGTGAGCGTGCGCTTATGCAGATAGCCGTCAAGTTGGCTTGGCAGTGAAAATGTCTTCTCCTATCTGGACGCAAAAGAGACGGTTACTTAGCTACAGACAAAGAGGTTATTTCGTGCTTTCGATTTCATATCATAACAGCGCACGGATCAAAATATTCGCCATAAACCGTACGTGCCCGGCTTTTGAGAAAGTCTCACCTGCAGGGGCGGCGTAAGAGGAGCCGTCTTGCCTTGAACATATGGCGGCAAAGCATTACACTATATATATATATATAGTACACTACCGGCCATTAAAATTGCTACACCAAGTATATATATATATATATATATATATATATATATATATTCAACAGTCTGAAGCAAGAAGGTGCTTAAAACATCAATGTAGGCCTGTGCTGTGACAGTGCCACGCAAAACAGAAAGGGATGCAAGCCACCTGCATGAAAAACATTACCACACCATAATACCAACGCCTCCGAATTTTACTGTATACGACACATGCTGGCAGATTACGTTTACTAGGCATTCGCCATAACCACACCCTACTATCGGATCGTCACATTATGTACCGTGATTCGGCACTCCACACAACGTTTTTCCGCTGTTCAGTCGTGCAATGTTTACGCTTCTTACACCAAGCGAGGCGTCGTTTGGCATTTACCGACGTGATGTGTGGCTTTTATATATATATAT
Organism: Schistocerca americana; assembly: GCF_021461395.2. NCBI lineage: Eukaryota > Metazoa > Arthropoda > Insecta > Orthoptera > Acrididae > Schistocerca > Schistocerca americana. The sequence goes on from NC_060126.1 coordinate 361,182,467, forward strand.
ATATATATATATATATATATATAAAAGCCACACATCACGTCGGTAAATGCATATATATAAAAGCCACACATCACGTCGGTAAATGCATATATATATATATATATATATATATATATATATATATATATATATATATATAAGCCACACATCACGTCGGTAAATGCCAAACGACGCCTCGATTGGTGTAAGGAGCGTAAACATTGCACGACTGAACAGCGGAAAAACGTTGTGTGGAGTGACGAATCACGGTACATAATGTGACGATCCGATAGTAGGGTGTGGTTATGGCGAATGCCTAGTAAACGTAATCTGCCAGCATGTGTCGTATACAGTAAAATTCGGAGGCGTTGGTATTATGGTGTGGTAATGTTTTTCATGCAGGTGGCTTGCACCCCTTTCTGTTTTGCGTGGCACTGTCACAGCACAGGCCTACATTGATGTTTTAAGCACCTTCTTGCTTCAGACTGTTGAAGAGCAATTGGGGGATGGCGATTGCATCTTTTAACACAAACGAGCACATGTTCATAATGCATGGCCTGTGACTGAGCGGATGCACGACAATAAAATCCCTGTAATGGACTGGTCTGCACGGAGTCCTGACCTCAAACCTACAGAACACCTTCGGGATGTCTTGGAACGTCGACTTCGTGCCAGGCCTCACCGACCGACATGGACACCTGTCCTCAGTGCAGCACACCGTGAAAAACGGGCAGCCATTTCCCAAGAAACATTCCAGCACCTGATTGAACGCATGCCTGCGAGAGTGGAAGCTGTCATTAAGGCCAACACCATTCCGAATTCCAGGATTACCGATGGAGGGCGCCACGAACTTGGAAGTCATTTTCAGCCAGGTGTCCGTATACTTTTGAACACGTAGTGTATTTCGAAAAATGGTTGAGTTACTATAAATGTTTTCTGAATTAAGAATCCAGTAATGAGCAAACATATATACATGGTCCAGTCACGTTAATGTGACCACCAGCCTGAATAACCACCTTTTGCAGTGCGGACGTGCAGGAAGAGAGTCAGTGAGGTTCTGAAAGGTGGCGACAGTGATGTGTAGCCGTGCCGACTCCAGTCCCGCGGCTGGGTGCAACATGTTTCATGGTTGAGGATCTATGGCGCAAATAGCCCAATTGATGTAGTCTCACAGATTCTTGATTGGGTTTAAATATGGAGGATTTGGTGGTCATGAGAGTACGGTAAACCTTTGCTGGTGCTTTCAAACAACGCACGTACACTGTGAGCTGCACGATACTTTGGATTGTTATGCTGGTAGATGCCATCGTGCCGAGGAATGACAAACTGCATATGTGGGTGTACAGGTTCCGCAAGGATATATGCATACTGGTGTTTCCGCATTCTGCCTTTCAGAATGACTAGATCACCCAGGGAATGTCACGAAAACATTTCCCAAACCATAACACTCCGTCCTCGGCCAGCACTTTTCCGTCGATTGTTGCAGAGTCGTACACGAGAAAGGCCATCTGTCCGATACAGCATATGACGAGATTCATCTGGAAAGGCCAGGCCATCTGTCCGATACAGCATATGACGAGATTCATCTGGAAAGGCCACATGTCGCCATTCAGTGGACGTCCAGTTGCAGTTCTAGCGAGGAAAGTCCGGCCTTCGTCGCCGATGAGCAGCAGTCAGCTTTGGTGCATGGCTCAGGCGTCTGCTGCGGAGCCCTATACGCAGCAGTGCTGACTCAGCAGTTGTTGAAGAGACACTGCTGGTAGCCCATTTGTTCATCTGAGTGGTCAGCTGCTCAACAGTTGCACGTCTATTAGCTCGTACACATCTCCACAGCCGTCGTTCACCCCTGGCATAAAGACCCGTGGTACGCCACAGTTGCCTCGGTGCCGGTTTTCGATAGCGCCATATTTCCATGCACCATGGCGACATGCGAACAGTCTACAAACTTAGCCGTTTTGGAAAAGCTTCCACCCTCGGCTAGAAAGTCTCGCGTCCGTCGGCCGTCGTAATTTAATATATTATTATCATGTTGATTGTTGCCGACTTACGTAGTGGGCGTTAATAAAAATGATACTTCATTTTATTTTGATTTACAATTAAATGCTTTTGTGAAGTTCTCCCTTCTTTAACAATACTAATCTTCAGTATAAATTATTTGTTACGTTAATGAACGTAGGACTCGCTGAATCTTAAAACATGAGCATATAAATTGAACAATGGAATAAACTTTTCATATTAATTTCCTCGGCTAGTCAGTTCACTTTAAAGCAAAATATCTTTAGTTATTAATTACAATTGCGGCTCACACACGCGCGAGAGTATTTTTTCTACCTCCGTTAACCATTGCATTGTAGTCAGAGTCCTGGCTCTGGCTCTCGGCTGTTGTACTGAAAATAAGAATCTCAAAGCTACGTATTTTCTGCAACGTCAAGTGGCTGTGGAGAAAAATGTATATTATGTTAATAGCGGGCGAGTTTTTCGCTTCCGCTAATTTTTTATAAGTTAATATCACCACTTAATGGCGTCGTTGGCTGCATCGGCCGCTGCGATTGTTGAACTGTAAATTGCTCGAATGCAGGTTAATTCAAAGGAAGGCGGACATGAAATCGGGATCACCTCTTACAAATTAAAAGTGAACAATAATATTAAATCAATGTATTATCTGCTCAATTAGTACAAATATGCTTACATTTGCCAGCACTCTCAAGATGTCCGTCTACACACAACCAAGACAAGAGAAGAAGTGAAGACGATTAAAAACATTAACAAAAGAGCGTATCTTGTCGTCTCTTTAGATCATTGTGTTATATTTCTTTGCCCTCGAAACTTACACAGAGAAATTATTATAATACGGATACATGAGAAAAATGTATCTTATTCAATTTTTAAATGTCTCTTCTTTATAGATACAGTTTTTTTTAAAGTCTTCTCTTATTATATCACTGGGGACGCTATAAAAGCCAAAGATCACGCATGCCCTTTTGGACGTCAGATAAAACTCTTCGTTTCCGTACTCCCTTAACGACTGCGCTGTTTCTTTGAAGCCGGCTGGTGTGGCCGAGTGGTTCTAGGTGCTTCAGTCTGGAACCACGCGACCGCTACGGTCGCAGGTTCGAATCCTGCCTCGGGCATGGATGTGTGTGATGTCCTTAGGTTAGTTAGGTTTAAGTAGTTCTGCGTTCTAGGGGACTGATGACCTCAGATGTTAAGTCCCATGGTGTTCAGACCCATTTGAACCATTTGCTTCTTTGACTGCCCCTCCCCGACAAACTTTAAATATCATCTATAGCTAGTAGCACCATTGCCGTCTGCGAATGATTACTGCACGTTGAAGAGGAACATAGGCAGTACTTACATTAATGTCAGTTGTTGATAGAAAATAAATTAACATCAGACCCACAGTTGAAGCAGTCGTGTGAAACCAATGATGATGGACTATAGTAGTCTCACACTTGGATCAACCGTGGACCGTGTGCCGACGGCTGATTTAGATCATACACACTGCCGGAAAAAAATCAGTACACCCCTTTCAAGGTTTCCAGTTCACTCAAGATATAATGTCGCAACAATGCATATGGATTTTATCAAAGGATTACATTTGCAGATCAATAGCACAAGTAATTCTGAGGTAACAGGAACTGAACAGTGCTGAAAAACTAATTGCGCGCAAGTTTTAAATGTCCGCCATTTTCTGGCGTAATGCCCATTTTTTAACCGTTTACGTTCCCTCTTGGGTTTTCCGTCTGAGTTTTCATTATCCGTATTAGCGGACGACGCGAGGCCTGTTGACCGCGTATTACTTCTTATCCGTCGTAGAAATATGGCGAAGGCCATTTAATTTTTAGTTCTGGACTTTCGTTTCTCTATGGTGTATTCTATAGCTCTTTCTCCACGTCCGTGATTTTAGCTGTCTTCTCTTACTTCGATTGGGAATGACGTGTAGTCGTCTTTTAACTCTTCTCTGTCTTCGTGTTCTATAGTTTTGACTTGGGCGCTTATGACCCTAGCTGTTTCTGAGCCCTAAAGCAAAACAAAACCAAACATTTTGACAATATTATCGACGTCTCTCAAAATAACTGCAGCCGAAATCTGTTTTAAGGTTTTGGTTCCTCACTGCTTTAAAAATCATTATCATGAAGTTTATTTTCTCTCGGAGATTTCGTTAATGATTTGAATTGCCATTACATTTTCAAACAAGTCGATATGGAAATTACGGATACACCCGTGGGTGGCTCATTACCAGGATTCTGAATCTGTTGCTGGCTGATTGCTTATTTATTCCTACACGAGTGTTTCTTGGTTTGCGGCCTTGAGTGTCCGTCCACGGATGCGTCTCGCTAAGCTGCGGTCCTGGGTAGGTCCGATATGTTACAACATGTACAAAGGTATTTTCCGTTGATGTTTGTGTTTCTTTCAGTCCTTTCATTTAAAAAATCTAGTAAGTATTACGAAAATTGCGATTTTCGTTATAGCTGAGTATTTGTACGAATTTTGGCACTTGATAGGCAGGAATACACCCGCAAGGTGAAGTTCATTCGTAGGAGACCCCAGCCCCTGGAGATATAATGTTTCAGAGCGGTCCTTGCATAACTGCTGCAAAGAGGCAGGTTAGCAATAAATGGTTGTTCCGCCTTGGACTGTTGATTGTCCTTGGGAGCATAATTTTTAAATAGCACGCAAGCGAAGCAGTGGGTTTAAATTTTGAATCGCTTTGGATACGTCAACACGAGACTCCGCAACAGGTGCCGCTAGTTGTTACAGTGGGCCTTCATTTTAGGCAGTGGTGTAGAGAACTTAAACTCCAGAAGTTTCGGAAAGGTTGCAAATTTCCGATCAGCTCATGATGTAGCCATCTCGTTGTTTGCCAGTAGCTAGTAGCTTGTAACACCCGCAATTATGAGAGGAAACTGATGACGTCACGGTCATGACAGGAAGCTGTAAAGCAGATGCCCAACAAACACGACAAGGAGGGGAGTTTTAAGATTTAACGTTAGTTTGGTAACGATACGAGTTTAGGTAGGTGGGTCAGATGCCATAAAGAGAGCCACTTGTGACAAATTGCTATCAACATTGCGCCATGGTGCTCGCGTGGCATCGCCGTCTGCCGGTCAGTACTTCGGCGATTACCAAATCCGGGGGCACTTAGGCACGCGACGCACATCACATCTGTAGCCGCAGAAAAACCATTTGACGAGAATAAACACCGACCGTCCGGCCAGTATTCACTGTAATAAATGATGACTAACTGAAAACCTCAGCCGTCGACAGGTGTTGTTGGTTGGTTGGTTGGTTGGTTTTGGGGAAGGAGACCAAACAGCGAGGTCATCGGTCTCATCGGATTAGGGAAGGACGGGGAAGGAAGTCGGCCGTGCCCTTTGAAGGGAACCATCCCGGCATTTGCCTGGAGCGATTTAGGGAAAGCACGGAAAACCTAAATCAGGATGGCCGGACGCGGGATTGAACCGTCGTCCTCCCGAATGCGAGTCCACTGTCTAACCACTGCGCCACCTCGCTCTGTGGGTGTTGTTGATATACCTCGATGTGGACAGCTGAAAATGTGTGTCCCGACCGGGACTCGAACCCGGGATCCCGGGATCTCCTGCTTACATGGCAGACGCTCTATCCATCGTTTTTTTTTTTAGACTTTATTAAATGATGATGATTAGGACAACAAAACTCCCAGTCCGTGAGCGGAGAAAATCACCGAACCAGCAGGGAGTCGAACCCGGGCCCTTGGGATTGACATTCTGTCACGCTGACCACTCTTTTTTTTTGTTTAGTGGTTTTTTTATTTTTTTAGTTTTCTTATTTTTTATGTTTTTTTAAAGGAAGGTAGGAGAAACAGAAACCTTTATTATTCACAAAATAAACATAGTACGTCCTGACACATGATAACTGTCCTGGAAGGAACCTCGCTGCCGTCCTACCATGCAGCATGAAATAACTCTGAGCCACCGAGGACACAGATGAATAGCGCGACTGCAGGGACTTATCCCTTGCACGCTTCCCGTGAGACTCACATTCCCAACTGTCCACAATTCTACATATGTATTGTACCTTATAGACATTTGCCCAACCACTCATTACTCGCGCACGCTTTGGGGATTCCCGTAAGAGTTTGGGCAACCTGTGCGCAATCGCACAGATGAAGGTCAATGGCTGGGTAGCCTTTAACTATATATACAAAGACAGTAACCTGTTCTCGAAAGAACAGTTACTGTTGCTGACCGTGCAGCTTTTCCCTGGAGTAATGAGTGGTTGGGCAGTGTCTAAAAGGTACATACAATAAGTATGTAGAATTGTGGGCAGTTGGGAATGTGAGTCTCATGGGAAGCGTGCAAGGGATAAGTCCTTGGAGTCGCGCTATTCATCTGTGTCCTCGGTGGCTCAGATGGATAGAGCGTCTGCCATGTAAGCAGCAGATCCCGGGTTCGAGTCCCGGTCGGGGCACACATTTTCAGCTGTCCACATCGAGGTATATCAACAACACCTGTCGGCAGCTGCGGTTTTCAGTTAGTCATCATTTATTCCAGGGAAAAGCTGCACGGTCATCAACAGTAACTGTTCTTTAGAGAACAAGTTACTGTCTTCGTATACATAGTATTCACTGTCTTCACTGATGTAGAAGATACAACCCTGTGAAATCGGATGAGTTTTTTTTTCAAACACCCCCTGAAATGAATAGCCACCAGATTTACGGCCTGCTACGGTGGTTCGCCACAATGGACAATAGTCGCTGGGTCTCAGCCTGCAGCCAAAAGTGATTGGTTGACCAGGCGGCAGCTGGCGCATTAGGGGTGATGAGGACGCCGTATCTGTTGCGCACTGCGATTGGATTAATGGCGGGCTCGGGACGTAGGGTAGGGGTGGTGAGGCGGCGGGCTCTGCGGAGTGGCCCAGCCACGTCTCGGCGATGCTGCGGTCTCGCGGCCGCCGACGTGTGAGGCTGCGGCGACTGATGACGGCCGCTAGGGCGGCGCCACTATCGTAATGGCGCCATCTGCTGATTAGCCGCGGAAGACAAACCGCTCGGTGCGGCCGGCCGGCCGCTGGCCATGTTTTATTCACGAGGGGACACCGGCCACCGCCTCCCCGGCCCCCGACGTTCCTCCACCTTTGCACAATTCTCGGGAAACGACGACAGTGCGCCCGCGCGCGGAGAACGAAACGAAACGCCGACAGTAATAATTTTTGGCCGAGTGCGCCGCATTCCACTATTACATGAATAATTCAAGGCGACCATTTGCTAAGTGGGCTGCCGCCGGTAGGTACCCGCCGACGGCGAGACGCGCGCGTGGGCGGATGCTGTGTCGTTGTCGCCGCCGCCGCCGCCGCCGCCTCTGCTGCTGCCACCGCCTCCGACGATGGTGTCTCGGCAGCCGCCCCCACCACTAGTGCACGCTTGCTCCGCCCCCAGGAGGCACCACATTCTGCATTCCTTCCTCCGCTTAAAAGTTACCACCATGTATGAACTTCATCTACGGGGAATCCACGGCGATAGAGCTGCAGGAAAAATGTGAAGAAAAAGAAAAAGAAAAAGAAATTATCACTGGCAGGATTAGCATGTAGAAGAGTCAAAAACAACAATGGTGAAATTACACGTAAGCACTGCAACATTAACTATGTAGTGGGAATTAACACTGTTAAACGCAAAAGGGACAGTGGATAGGTGTAAATAGTACATTGAAGGCCTCTATGAGTGGGGGAAATTGTCTGGTGATGTGACAGAAGAAGAAACTGGAGCAGATATGGAGGAGATAGATTGGGGGAAACGGCAGCCAAACGACTATTGCAGATTTGTGGGATCTGTGAGATTGGTGACATACCACTGGAAATTCGGAAAAGTGGCACCCACACAATTCCGGAGGCAGGAAGGACAGTTAAGTGCGAAAAATATCGCATAGTCTGCTTAGACCTCATGTATCCAAGCTACTCACAGAAATAATATTCAGAAGTATGGAAAAGGAAATGGAAAGTCTATTTAGGAAAGATAACTGCACCAGAAAGGCAGTCCTGCCGTTGCGTTTCGAAATTAAAACAAGTCACAAAAATCAGGACACGCTCATTGGGTTGTCGACCTTGACAAAGCGTTCGACAATGTAAAATGGTGCAAGAGATACAAAAATCGAAGGGAAATAGGAGTAACGTATAGGGAGAGTTGGGTAATATACAGTATATACAAGAACCAAAAAGAGCAATAAGGATGGAAGACCCAGAATGAAGTGCTCGCATTAAAAAGTATGTAAGACAGAGAGGCAGTATTTCGCCCCTACTATTCGATCTACAGAGCAAAGAAGCAGTGACAGAAAGGAAAGAAAGGTTTATTGGAACTGAAATTCAAGGTGAAAGGATATCAATGATAAGATTCGCTGATGGAATTGAAATTAAGGGTGAAAGGAAATCAATGATAAGATTCGCTGATGACTTATATCCTCAGTGTATGTGTAGAATTACAGGACCTCTTGAAAGGAACGAAGTACAGAATATGTACTGAAAATAAACCAAAGAGAGACGAAAGTCATGTGAAGTAGTAGAAAACAGAATAGCGGGTAACTTAATATCAAAATTGGAAATCACCAAGTAGACGGAGATAAGGAATTCTGCTGCCTTGGGAGCAAAATAACTCATGACGGAAGAGTCAAAGAGGACATACAAAGTAAACTTACACAGAGAAAGAGGGCGTTCCTGGGCAGAAGAAGATTGCTTCAGCTCAGGAAGAAATTTCTCAGAATGTAAGGCTGGATGCATGGTAGTGAAGGATGGACGCTGGGAAAACTGGAACAGAAGAACGTCGAAGCGTTAGAAATGTAGTGCTACAGAAGAATTTAAAAATTAGGGGGACAGATGAGCGATGAGGAGGTTCTCTGCAGAATCAGCGAAAACACTGAGAAAAACTGACAAGAGGAGAGACAAGATGACAGTACATACGTTAAAATATTAGGGAATAACCTTTATAGTGCTCGAGGAAGCTGTAGAGGATACAAGCTGCAGGAAACCATTGAGACTGGGATGCATCCAACAAAGAACTGAAGACGTAATGCGAAAGTGCTACTCTGAGGAGAAGAGGTTGGAAGACGAGAGGAATTCGCGGCGGGACGCTTCAAACCAGTCATAAGGCTGATGGATTAAAAAGAAGAAATTAATGACGGGCAACTACACCTTTAATCGATAAATTTCAGTCTTCCTCGATTCTTCATAAGCTGCTAAGTTTCACTGCTAGGCAATAAATCTTAACGATACGAATATGTGGTAGTAGGAGGATAAAGTGGCTTCCACAAACGATTAATGATTTATATAATCATTTTTTTACTCAGGGCGCATTCAAACTTTCCTTCGTCTGGTCCTCGGGTTGGTGGTGGCGCCTCCTTCACGGTCACGACCAAAAATCTCGCGCGATACTCATTGCGTAGGGTAGGTTAGGAAATGTTTGTTGTCGGTCGCTGATCAATCTAGCATAGTGCTACACTGACTAATCCTTATAGGGGATAGCTAGTCTCGAGATGATCGTCGGGACCAGGTTAAACTTGACGCTGCTTCAAATCCAATTATTGATAACCTGTGGTTGCCTATCCCCCTTCTGAGGTCGGACCTATGCATTGGAAACGTACACAGTGTAATCAAAAGTATCCGGACACCACCAAGAACATACGTTTTTCATATTAGGTGCATTGTGCTGCCACCTACTGCCAGGTATTCCATATCAATGACCTCAGCAGTCATTTGACATCATGAGAGGGCAGAATGGGGCGCTGCGCGGAACTCACGGACTTCGAACGCGGTCAGGTGATGTGGGTGTCACTTGTGTCATACGTCTGCACGCTAGATTTTCACACTCCTAAACATCCCTAGGCCCACTGTTTCCGATGTGATAGTGAAGTGGAAACGTGAAGGGGGACACGTACAGCACAAAAGCGTACGGGCTGACCTCGTCTGTTGACTGAAAGAGACCGCCGACAGTTGAAGAGGGTCGTAATGTGTAATAGGCAGACATCTATCCAGACCATCAAACAGGAATTCCAAACTGCATCAGGATCCAACGCAAGTACTATGACAGTTACGCGGGAAGTGAGAAAACTTGGATTTCATGGTCGAGCCGCTGCTCATAAGCCATACGTCACGCCGGTAAATGCCGAACGACGCCTCGCTAGATGTAAGGAGCGTAGACGTTGGACGATTGAACGGTGGAAAAACGTTGTACGGAGTGACGAATCACGGTACACAATGTGGCGATCCGATGGCAGGGTGTGGGTATGGCGAATGCCTGGTGAACGTCATCTGCCAGCGTGTGTAGTGCCAACAGTAAAATTCGAAGGAGTGGTATTATGGTGTGGTCGTGTTTCTCATGGAGGGGACTTGCACCCCTTGTTGTTTTGCGTGGCACTATCACAGAACAGTTCTACATCGAAGTTTTAAGCACCTTGTTGCTTCAGACTGTTGAAAAGCAATTAGGGGATGGTGATTACATCTTTAAACACGAACGAGCACATGTTGGTAATGCATGGGCTGTGGCTGAGTGGTTGCACGACAATAACATTCCTGCAATGGACTGGCTTGCACAGAACCTGACCTGAATCCTGCACAACACCTTTGAGATGTTTTGGTACGCCGACTTCGTGCCAAGCCTCACCGACCGACATCGATACCTCTCCTCAATGGAGCACTCCATGAGGAGCACCTTATTGAACGTATGCCTGGGAGAGTGGAAGCCGTCATCAAGGCTAAGGGTGGATCAACACAGTATTGAATTCCAGCATTACCCGATGGAGGGCGCCACGATCTTGTAGGTCATTTTCAGCCAGGTGTCCGCATACTTCGGATTACATAGTGTACATAGCTAACAGTCAAGACATGGCTTTCAAGTGGTTCTTAGAAACTTACGCGAATAGTTACCACAAAGGCAAAACAGGATAACCGTTTCGAATCAACAGTTCAGAAATTGGACAAAAAACACCACACTTTAAGCTTCCATAAAAAAATGAAGAGAAAAAATGGAAAGTTTCTAAATTTAGTTTTTTTTGTAAAACACGTTTTCGGTACTGTTGTGTTCACGGCACTCTCTTACATTCCCCTTGACATGATCCAGTTGCCAAACCATGGAAAAGTCTTTTGAACATAGTTAATACATGGCGCATGATTGCATGATGTTTGTGCCTAGCTGTGCTTCCTTCCGGAGTTTCAACATTTAAACACATGCGAACTGGTTTTTCGAGACAACAGTTCTACTATCTAAAAATCTAACCCTGTATCTGTACTTGCATTTTCCAAAAATAGAAGGTAGTGTGTTAGTACTGATGCCACTTGGAACAAAAACTTTCTTACAGCTATTTTGTCGAAATTTTACCTTCTTGAAGCTGTGGCTATGTACAAAATACAAGTTGATTCTTGCAAAGAAGAAAATAGCAACCAGTTAGTGTTAATAATGCTATTTATTTACACAAAAAGCGCCGTTATCGGTTTCGAACCGAAAGGATGATCTTCAGCCTGCTGTTCAAGTTTATATTACATTCGCTATTGTTTACATTAGATGTAGGCTGTTTTCTCAACAATTAATTAGAAAAAAACAAATTTAATATAAAACTGAAGATTAATATGTCGTTTCGAAACTGGCAACAACACTATTTGCATAAAAAATACCATTATTACCACTGGCAGGTAGCTGATTTTTTTTTTCATGAATAAACCTGTAACAGCTTTATTTGCGCTTGGAACCAGTCAGTTTCCTGGTATGGGCTTAGAACATTCTTAGTAAAGTACATATTTTCTAATTCTTCATTACTGTTTGCGTTATTGCAGTGAACAGCATAATTCTGTAGTATCAGAATAACTTCAAAATTTTTTTGGATACAAATCAGTTGCTTACAAAGAGGGATAAATTGTTTTCTCATTCTCCTGAGAAATGTCAGATTTACCACTCTGAATGCTTTCCATTTCCGCTCTTCAAATGATTTTCATTGACTTAGATAAGTCTGGGCCTGTCTGTGCAGAATTACACCTATGAATGTGTGTAGTCCTTCTTTATTGATAAAAATAAATTTGTTGATCACTAAGCCCTCATTACAAAAACGTTCAAATATTTTATGCAACATCTCTGACCGAAAGAGCCCACAACTCAGCTCTTACTCCAGTGGGCTGCCAGCATACTCTTCACTATCTTGACCCCAAGTAACTCCCAAAATTGTTGTAACATTTTGAGCCTCCCCCCTGTTAAGGTTATACGGTATGAGGTTTTCGATGAAAAAATCGATTTTGGGTAAATGCATTTTCGAAAAATTTTGACTCTCCCGTTTAATACCATGTATAAAATATTTGGATGGCGTGAATAGAACTATTTTAAATAATTTTTTAAAATAATTTCGACACACGATGTTCTGCACCTTGTATATGAGACGCGAAATATACCTGATATAGACAGCCTTGCCAGAGATATAATTGAGCACAAGAGAGTTAGCTTTTCTGTTGGCTACACTGCTAGACAGTTGACAATAGATTCTGCACCATTTGTATTGTTTCCTTTGTGAGTACATCCATGTCATTGTTTTGAAAGTCGTATGTGGAGAAGTCATTGAGTTTTCTTTCCTTCAACATGCCAAGACCCAGTCTGAAGGTATTTAGAAAGCGTGTACATTGGCGCAAGAAAGTAAAGTGTGCTAAAAATTCGTCTGATTCATCTTCATCAGTATCTGATGTCCCAGTAGCGACTAACCTCAACACTAGTAGTGATACATTGAGTGATGCTGCTGCAACTACACCGGAAAGTGCTTCAAGAAGAAAACTAGCTGGAATTGAAGAAGAATACAAGAAACTAAATGCTGGGACTACAAAATATGAGGTAATTAACGTCTCTTTATTATCAGACGTTTTGGAGAACAGTGTGTGCTGCAAACAATGTGGAAAATGTGGTGTTTCATTGAAAACAACATGTAGGACTTGCTTGTGAGTTAGAGTTGATTCAAATGGTTCAAATGGCTCTGAGCACTATGGGACTCAACATCTTAGGTCATAAGTCCCCTAGAACTTAGAACTACTTAAACCTAACTAACCTAAGGACATCACACACACCCATGCCCGAGGCAGGATTCGAACCTGCGACCGTAGCAGCCTCGCGGTTCCGGACTGCAGCGCCAGAACCGCACGGCCACCGCGGCCGGCGTTAGAGTTGATGTGCAGTTATTGCAAACACAGTGTTACTCTCTTCAATTCCTCACATGTTACTGCATATACAGGTAAACTGATTGCAGGCATTTTCATTTGTCGTTTTCCGCTCCCACTAATAGCATCCCTCTGGAAAATCACGGTTTCTGCAAGGACCTTCCACCATTGCAAAGTCAGTAGTTCAGATGACACCGCGACATGCTCCGATTACAAACCATTTGAGCCGGGTTAGGGAAACACCAACCTGTCATTTTCGACTTCTCGTGGCGTAATGAATAGTCCATTAAATTTCGGGCATGCAGCCGCGCAAGTAAAATTTCGTCCACTAATATTTCGGCCGCGTATCGTCCGGCCGTCCTCAGAGCGAATCATAAGACTGACGACAAGATAACAAGCGCGGCCTCATATGCTCCACCGCAGCGGTTCTCGATTCGCTTATCGATGAATGATCGGCGGTGGTGACACCATGACGACTTCTCTGCAGTTTAATTACCCCAAGAGCCGGATTCCATGCTTTATCCCAATTAAAACCATTATCCCTATTTATTAAATTATTAGCTAATCTAATCTCTATAGCTTCCTTGAGGACAGATTCCCAAAAAGAAGAGGTGGATGTTAAGATCTTCACTGTAATTCATGGAATGCCCTGTATCAACACAATATTCGGCCACAGTTGACTTGTCTGGCTGTAATAAGATGTGTATGTTCGATGCTCCACATACCTCTCATGAATGGTGCGTGTTGTTTGACCTGTGTACGACTTCTCACAATTTCCCAGGGAATCTGATACACACCCGCTTTACGAAGCTGTAAATCGTCCTTCACAGAGCCGAGTAAAGCTGCAATCTCTGTGGGGGGCCGGAAGATCACCTTAACACGGTGTTTCTCAAGAATGCGGCCTATCTTCGAGGAAAGAGCACCCACATAGGGCAAATACGCACTAGATCTAAAGCGAAAATATTTCGAGAAGTACATTAATAAGACCCGTTACTGGGACGAACAGATTTCATCCCGGGATTTGATCAGACTTTTGAAATCACACTTGCCGATACATGTAAAGGAAAAACTTATACACGTGCCTGAAAATGATATGGAACATTTCTTGTCTGTTCTGGACTCAATTGACCTGATTCAGGAGGACGTCAAGGCAGCTACTGAACAGGCTAGAAGTAACGGAAACGGTTATAGAAATGGTAGAAATAACAAGCCTCCACCAAGTAATGGAAACGGCGGAGGTAATAATAGGAGACAAGAGTATGCACAAAACGGAAATAGAGGTAGAGACCGGAACGGCAATAGTCCGCCGGTGAATAATGACCGGAAAAGGAGGTTCGATGACCGGTATGAAACAGGCCCACCAAGCAATAATAGATGGAAAAATGCCAGGGGGCCGAGCAACACTAATACTTATAATCATGCAAACCGAACTTGGCCGCAGAACCAGAGGCCCAGTCCGGACCGGACGGCTCTGGATTATATACCTCCTTCCGTAATCTCTCCTGGATACATGTTGGCCAAGAATGCTTTTTCAAATTGCTCATATGTATCACAACTGTCAGCTGCTTCGGTTGCCCATAATGCAGCATCTCCTTGTATGTAGGACATAACGAACTGTATTTTCTGGGTATGACTCCAAACGCTAGGCAAAATGTTTCTAAATCCCTTGATAAACACTACAGGGTGAACAGATTTCTTCTCCGTTGTAAAGATCTGAAACTGTCGGTTCCTAATCAAGCTTTCTTCAATCACTACTTTGGAATGACATTTATTTGTTTCGCTTACATTGGTTGCCTGTTCTGTCTCGCAGTCGCAATTTTTTACTGCAGTATTTATATGCCTATCATTGTTGGACCTGGCTGGCTATCTTCTTCCTCATCAAATACCTGCATTTTAGGTTTTGCATCGAATGCTCTACGAATTTGTTGCGGAGAAAATCCATTCGATTTAAAAATGCTCTTGAGGTATGTGAGCTCTTCTTGCAAACTGTCTTTATCGGATATACTCGTACAGTGCGCCCGATGCACTAAGGTCTCCACAAGAAATATGGTGATTTATGAGTTTGACGATTCCAGTTGTCGCCCTTTGATATTATAGTCATACGACACTACGTTTTTTCGTTTTGTGAAGTGCATAATTTTATATCCTTGAACATTTAAAACAAGTTGTCAATCTAGCACCATTTTCTAATCTTATCAACTTCTGAATGAATATTTGTGCAATTTCTTTTAGACCGTACTTTATTGTAGATAACTGCATCTGCAAAATGTCTGAGTTTGCTATTAGTACCGTCCGCAAAGTCAATAACAGACAACATGAACAGCAAGGGTCCTAACACACTACCCTGTAACACCCCTGAAGTTAATTCTACATCTGATGATGATTCTTCATCCAAAATAACATGCTGCTTCCTCAATCCAGTCACAAATTTCGCTTGATACCCCACATGATTGCCCTTTTGAAAGGAAGCACAGATGTACTGATTGTAAGACATACTCTTTTCGGAAATCAGGGAACACTGCCTCTATCTGACTGTCTTGATCCAAAGCTTTCAGTATGTCATGAGAGAAAAGTATGAGTTAGATTTCGCATGATTAGTGTTTTCAGAATGCATACTGGTTGGCTTGGAGGATGTCTGTTCGAGATGCTTCACTATGTTTAAGTTCAGAAAATGTGCCAAGATTGTACAACAAATCGATGTTGAACGTAAGTTCAACATCGATTTGTTGTACAATCTTTTGTGGATCACTTCTACTATCCTTGCGTGACCTGAGCTTTCTTCCAACTACTGAGCACAAATTTTTGTTCCTGAGATCTACGACGGATTATAGTTAGCAAATGGTGAACTCAGCCGCGAGTATAGTACAGAATCTGATAAAGATTCCGTCGGGCTATAGAGCTTTGTTCAGGTCTGAAGATTTCAGTTATTTCTCAACACCACAGACATTAAAACTTATTTCACTCTTGTTTTCAGTGGTACGAATACTAAATTGGGGAAATTATCCTGGATTTACCTTTGTAAAAGAACTTTTGAAAACACAGTTAAGGATTTCCTCTTTTACATTGCTACCCCAAATTTCATTTCCTGTGACTGGTCGCCAACTTTGGTGTCACTAATAGCCTTTACATACGTCCAGAATTTCTTGGGGTTCCGTAAAACATCATTTGACAATTCTCCACTTCGGTAGTCAAATGGTTCAAATGGCTCTGAGCACTATGGGACTAAACATCTGAGGTCATCAGTCCCCTAGAACTTAGAACTACTTAAACCTAACTAACCTAAGTACATCACACACATCCATGCCCGAGGCAGGATTCGAACCTGCTACCGTAGCGGTCGTGCGGCTCCGGACTGTAGCGCCTAGAAGCGGTCGGCCTCTCCGGCCGGCACTTCGGTAGTCACTGAAGGCTTCACGCACTGCTGTCTTCACAACCACACGCGTTTCATTCGGCATTCCTCTATCTACAGCGTTATGCTTTGTTTTACACCTATTTTGCAGTAGTCTCTGTTTCTTTAGAAGCTTCTTTACAATGACTGTAAGTAACATTTGGTTTCCCCTATTATGACCTGTTCTGCTCGGTTCATATTTATCATGATCAACTATCCTTTAAACTGAGCCATAGTTCCTCTACATGCTCATGCCCTGTGCTGAAAGTTTCGGATTCCTCATTGAGATATGAAACTACTGACTTTTTAACTAGTTTACTGAACATACGAACCTTTATACTTCTTTTATTTGTCAAATAAAAAAATGTTTCAAATGGCTCTGAGCACTATGGGACTTAACTTCTGAGGTCATCAGTCCCCTAGAACTTAGAACTACTTAAACCTAACTAACCTAAGGACATCACACACATCCATGCCCGAGGCAGGGTTCGAACCTGCGACCGTAGCGGTCGCGCGGTTCTGGACTGAAGCGCCTAGAACCGCTCGGACACAACGGCCGGCTTTTATTTCTCATTTCTACTTTGGTAATCATTAATGGTACAACTGCGTCATGGTTACTGATACCAGTTTCGATGCGCACCTACTCAGAGAGGTCAGCTCAGTTCGTTGCCATAAGATCCAATATACATCCATTCTAAGTGGGGGCTCCGAACTACCTGTTCAGTTAGTTTTCAGATAAGGCACTTAATAACGTTTCACACGATGTCTTATCACACACACCTCTAACAAAACTCTAATTTTCCCAACTGTTTAATGGATATTTAAAGTCTCCACATATAATGACAGTATGACTGCAGAACTTAACGTACAAGCCAACTGAGGTTTTCCCTAAAGTTTTCGATTGCATCAGAAGATGAGTTTGTTGGGCGATAGAAGGATGCAGTTATTTTACGCGCATCACTGATACAGAGTTTTGGCCAACAATCTCGCATGTTGCTTCAATTTCTGTCTCGGTGGATTTGAATTTCTTATGTACTGCGACAACTACACAAACTCCATTTCCCATTAACCTGTCGTTTCCAAATACACTTAAATTCTCCCTAAAACTCTCACTGCTATCAACTTCAGGTTTCAACCAACTTTCTGTGCTTAGAATTATGTGGTCTTCACTGCTTTCCAAGAGTGCTTCGAACTCTCACACTTCGTTGCAAATGCTTCGCAGTTAACCACTAGGATTTTAATACTCTCATGTGCGGAAGGCATTGCTTTCGATCTTACACCGATACTTCTGCGTTTTCTACTGCTATCGTTATCTGGACTAGACGGAGAGTCACCGAATCTCAAAAAAAACTTGCTGTGCACCCCACACACAGCCAGCCACCTGGATATCAGCCTCTGATGTGCAGTGCATACGTGACTCATTTAGGGGCACCCTACAGTTCCCAACCCCATGACGCAAGTCCAGGAAGTCACAGTCTAGCTTTTCAAAATCAAATGGCTCTAAGCACTATGGGACATAACCCTAGGACGCCCCACTTAAATAAGTTTACTTACGAAAAATTACAACTTTCAAAATGGTTTATGTATTTTAACTAAGGCGTCGGTTTAATAATGTTGTTAATTGTTATAAATAACGTATTGAGTGAATAAAAAATTGACATATTATAATACAAAATACAGATGTGTTCATATACAGTAGACTACTCTGAGTCTTCAACTTCAAGTCAAGAGACACACTTCACAATTTTTTCTGAATGTTTGTTACACACATGTTTATGACACTGTCCACAATACTGTTTTGGTTTACTTAGATTGTTGTACTTCTGCTTCTTTGTTTTAGCTTTTCTTACACAAATATGGCACCGACCTTTCCCTGCAGGAGGCTGACGTGCTTCTGTTGTCACTTCTTTGATTTTCTTTTGTAGAATAGTCTCCGTTGATTGAACAATTTGGTTAGATAACCCTCTTGCAATGGCACTTCTTTCTTCTACCTGCAATTTCGCTAGTTCCATCCCAGCTTGCAGAAGATAAAGTTTGTTGTGTTTCTTCTCATTCCATCTTGGATGTTGCTGGATGAATATCGTGGTTGCATTGATAGCACAACTGTCGATGAGATAGTAAAATACAGATAGAGGCCATCTCTTTGTTCCCCTCTTGCAGGTGTACATACGCACCATTTGATCAATGGAATCAATTCCACCTGTAGTGGAATTACAATATGCATTTATCACGGTTTTATTCTTCTCTCCTCCAACAGTGTCTTTATCTTGGTGCGTTGTTGACAACATTAGTAAGTTTTTACTTGGTTTCGTTTTTGCTGTGTAGGACACCAAAGTTACTGGAGGCCTACGTGTTGGGAACTGCACTAACTCACTGCAAGTTTACAAGATAAATAACATCTGACTGACATCAACAATCACTTCCTCTGAAAGTAAACCGATTGTTGTGAATATCAAGAACACCAACCAACAAGTAACTAACTTGCATTGTTGTAGAGATGAGAAATACGAAATCCTACTAAGGGAAATTTTCTATAGCATGGAAGCCTAAGGGGGGGGGTTGTTGGACCCATAATAAGTTTATTTATTTTTTCTTTCAAAGCAGGAATTTTCTATAAAATATATTGACACTAACGTTTCATAAAATAGGCAACAAACAGTAACTCAAAGCGAATATGTAGTATGAAAGTTACTTGGGCAAAAGCAGGGGACATAAAAAAATTATGGGTTCAACGAAACCCCCCCCCCCCCCCTACTTAGGCGTCCTAGGGTTAACATCTGAGGTAACCAGTCCCCTAGACGTAGAACTACTTAAACCTAACTAACCTAAGGACATCACACAACTCCATGTCCGAGGCAGGATTCGAACCTGCGAGCGTAGCAGCAGCGCTGTTCCGGACTGAAGTGCCTAGAACCGTACGGCCACAGCGGCCGGCTCTAGCTTTCCACAGGCTTTCCGAAGTTTCTGGTTCAGTCCTTCCACTGAACTCAGGACCAAGGGGCCACGATCAGCTCTGGGGATAATGCTGCAAATTGTGATCTTCGTTGAAATTCCGTGCGCAAGGTTGGTCCTTCCAACCTTTTCTGTGAGATATGTGACTAGGTTTCCCCTCGCGCCGGCCGGGGTGGCCGAGCGGTTCTAGGCGCAACAGTCTGGAACCGCACAACCGCTACGGTCGCAAGTTCAAATCCTGCCTCGGGCATGGGTGTGTGTGATGTGCTTAGATTAGTTAGGTTTAAGTAATTCAAAGTTCTAGGGGACTGGTGACCTCAGAGGTCCTATAGTGCTCCAAGCCATTTGAAGCATTTCCCCTCGCGGGTCCCGCCGGAGCACAGACCTGAGCGGCAGCCCTACAGACCACAGTATTGTGTCACGGTCGAGCCGACTCCCGAGGCGGCGGTTCGTGAGAACGCCAAGTGGCGCGCTGCGGCGGTTTCTTGCGCGGTGCGGATGGCCGGACCGTTTGTGTTCCGTTCCGTTCCGTTTCCGGCAGGAAGGCCGCGCGCGGCGCAACCTGCGGGCCGGCTCGGCGTGTCCCGTCCGCGCGCCATGTGCCGCGCATGAATAATACATGCCGAATACATTACCGCAATTACGCGTCGCGGTCCGCTCTCCCGCCGCCAACGGCGTCTCTCCCTTTCCTCGGCCGCTTCCTCCGCTCCGCTCCTTATCTTAATTAAATATTTGCGAGAGAGCGGAACAGGAAGCACGGACAGAGATACATATTTAGTGCGCGTCAGCCGGGCCGCGCCGACAGCTGCCTCCGACGCCGGGGTCCCGGCTTCGAGCGCTACACGTGTTTCCGGCGCTCGCCGCTCGGACGCGCAGCGGGCCCGAATCACGTGACGTCCCCGCCTACGTTACGCTGCTGGAATGCTAGCAGTTGTTCGAAGCTTTGCCGTTCGCTATCTTACCAACTGAAGAATGCGTTACAGTGCAACGTCTATTCAGAAACGATCCGTCGACGTCGATGTTATTAGAAACGGAGTCGAGTTGGGTGGACACTGGCGCGGACGTATGATTGGTTTCTGGGGAGACAGAGTCGTGGGCGAAGGGGGGGGGGGGAGGAGAGGAGAGGAAGAAGAAGTTAAACTTCGTTACTGATGTCCAACCCCCACAATATATATACCGGGTGATCAAAAAGTCAGTATAAATTTGAAAACAGAATAAATCACAGAATAATGTAGAGAGAGAGAGGTGCAAATTGACACACATGTTTGGAATGACATGGGGTTTTATTAGAACCAATATGATCAGAATAGCTATAATTAGCATAACAAAGTAAGACAAAGCAAAGGTGATGTTCTTTACAGGAAATGCTCAATATGTCCACCATCATTCTTCAACAATAGCTGTAGCCGAGGAATAATGTTGTGAACAGCAGTGTAAAGCATGCCCGGAGTTATGGTGAGGCATTGGCGTCGGATGTTGTCTTTCAGCGTCCCTAGAGATGTCGGTCGATGAAGATGCAGTTGCGACTTCAGGTAATCCCAAAGCCAATAATCGCACAGACTGAGGTCGGGGGACCTGGGACACCAAGCACGACGAAAGTGGGGGCTGAGCACACGATCATCACCAAACGACGCGCAAGAGATCTGTCGGACATTTTGTGAACCTCGTCTTTTTTTTTTTTGTTCTAATAAAACCCCATGTCATTCCAAGCATGTGTGTCAATTTTTACCTATGTACATTATTCCGTGGTTTATTATGTTTTGAAATTTATACTGACTTTTTGATCACCCGGTGTATAGATTGGTATCACCACTACTCTGAACGTGCCACAGATACCAAACATTTTAATAATAATAGCAAAGTTATTGTTGTGATCTTCTGTCCGAAAACTGATATAATGCAGCTCTCTACTCTCTGCAGGTCTCTTCACCTCGGAATAACTTCCGCATCCTTTATGCATTAGAACCTGCTTACTGCAATCACCACATGATCTCCCTCCACAGTATCTACTCTCTTCACTTCCCTCAATTACCAAACTGACGTTTCATACTGCCCAATACATATTCTATCAACTCACCCTTTCATATATTCGACAACATTTCCTTTCTCCCCAGTTCGATTAGTATCTACGTATTAGTTACTCGATCTTCCAGTCTTAGTCTTCGGAATTCTTCTGTAGCACCATATTTCAAAAGCTTATATTCTCTTCTTTCCTCAACTGCCACATTTCGCTTCCGTACAAGACTACACTCCACACAGATACCTTGAAGAAAGACATCCTAACACTTAAACTACATTAGATGTTACCAAAGTCCACTTTTTTTCAAAATAGGTCAAATGGCTCTAAGCACTATTGGACTTAACATCTGAGGTCATCAGTCCCCTAGAATTAGAACTACTTAAACCTAACTAACCTAAGGGCAGCACACACATCAATGCCCGAGGCAGGATTCGCACCTCCGACCGTAGCAGCCGCGTCGGACTGAAGCGCCTAGAACCATAGTGGCTGGCCCACTTTGTTCAGAAATGCTTTTCATGCTATAGCCAGTCTACATTTTATATCCTCTCTACTTCGCCCATCATCAGTCATTTAGCTTCACAAATATCGAAACTCATCTATTACTTTTATTGTCTAATTTCATAATGTAATTTTACCAGCATTACCCGTTTCAATTCGACTAGATTTCATTCTTGTACAATTTTTGTTTATATACATCTTATAGCTTATTTTCGAGACACTACGCATTCCATTCAGCTACTCTTCCAAGACCACTGATGTTTCTGACAAAGTTCCAGCGACATTGATGAACCTCAGATTTTCTATATTTTATCATTGAACTTCTTTCCTTACCAAATTTCTCCTCGGTTTCCTTTAATGCTTGCTCAGCGTACAATTTGAATAACATCGAGGACAGACTACGGTATTCTTACTACTTTCTCCGTTTCACGTGCTTCAGCTCTTCACAGTAAAGTATATCAAATATCTTAACATAAATACATCAGCACCATTCATATCGCTTTTGCGCAACTTCCGAATAACTTCAGTTCAGCAAAGTACATCGTTTTAAAATCATTTGTCCAAACATTTGAGATGTACTTGTGTTACAAAGTTGATTTAAGAGCTGTAATAGCAACAGACTCCATTAACAGCAAGCATTACGACTGTAAATACACGTCTGCAGACTAAGGCTGCGCGAGTGTCTAAATGGGGAAAATATTATATTTCTAACTGAGACTGCTTTGATCTGTGGAGGAGAATATTCATTGATTAAGTTATAGAAGTGAATTTTAATAAACTAGAATTTCATCATGTCTTGCTTCCTACGATTCGCAAAGTCAGTATTTCTGTCATTTTCATCCTTAGTGGTGAGTCTACACCTTCTGTCTTGCGTTATTTAACTTCTCGTGGTTTGCTGGTCCCACCTGCGTACTTGCGAAACGTATCACATTTTATGCTCGCTGCAGCAATAGTTAACATGTGAAAGTGCGGGTCTTCGTAGCTGCAATTTTTTTAAGACCGTCAGGCCGCATATTAATCTATGTAGACCAGTCCAGAGGGAAGCAACTGAGAAGTATCCTCTGTTAAAGTAAGCCTGCATATTTTTTTTAGAAGTTCTTGCCATTTTCGAGACTCTTTATGCTAAGTTCATTCATTGTGATCGGTACTTTTAGAAAACCTGTAACTGAGTCATTAAAGATGCAATAACAAAACACTATACCTTTAGTTTTATCTTCATGAACAGTACGACGCGTTTCAGGAATTTATTATCATACTGTGCGACTATTTACATTGGTGTTTAACGTGTATGTGATGCCTGCGTGTGTGTTGTTCTGGCTCTCTTTCCCTGAAATCGCTTTTTTATTGTTTAAGGATACTGTTTTTTCTACTTTCTCCTACATTGTGCGAAAATCCACACATACACAGACCGTCACCGCCCCAGGAACACCCAAGAAGTGTTCCCGGGTTCGGTATTGTGGCTGATCTTTCGGCTCGCTTAGGAGAAGGATAGATCATTTGCAGTCTGTATATAAAAAGAATAGATATATTGGCTACGACGGAATTTCTGATATCACAGAACGCAACATCCAAACATAAATGTATGCGTACGTCCGTTCATAATACGTAGATATACATATACATGATGTAATTAAAATTATTCGTTTCCCATTTCGAGTAAGTTATTTTGGAGGTTGCCTCTGGGCACCAGGTGAATGCCGGAAATGGAAGCTCCCTCCCAAATATTCCCAGTTGTGATTTCTCCTGCCTCACTCCTCGCTTATTAGGATATTTGGATGGAAAGAAAGAAGCCATACCACAAACCTCATTAAAAAAAGATAAAAAGTAAAAAAATCGATACAGGGGCGGATTTGACATCTGGGCTGGTACACACATGTTCTACCGGGAACAAGTCTGTTTGTCTTGCTGGTCGTTGGAGTACCTCGGCATCACCCAGACAGTTCACAGACACACGCACTGTGCGTCGAGGAGCATTGTCCTGTTGAAAAATGGAGCCGTTATACTGTCGTATAAGAGATAATACTCCCCACAACAAGTCGTCAGGAGAAACCCCACTGTGCCTCTCCAGAACATTGCAACGATGGTACATATCTCCACCTCACTAGCAGCTGTCCAATGATGGTCATGTGGGATAGTGCAGAATAGATTTTTTGCTAAATACAGTGCGGGGCCATTCATCAGCAATCCATGTTTCCCAGTCACGGCAACACTCCGAACGCAGCCGTTTGTATTGAGAAGTTAGTGGCAGCTAACACATGGAATGGTTACGGCACCGCTCCTAATGCAGCCATTCTGTTGTGTTGTTAATAGCAATCTGCGCATGTGACGGAAATTTCCTAGTCCGCCTGCTGCTAGTCCCACACCAGAGGTGCGGTACGCCACAAAATTCTACAATTACCCCATTATTTGATCTTGCATGGCAGACGCAGATGTGATGATGATGAAGTCCCATACTCCTTGACAGAGTGTAGGGCACGATGCAGGAGACCTGCACTGCTGTACTAGGCAAGGTCCTTGTGGAGATGGTTTGCCATTACCTTCCTCCGACCGTAATGGGGATGAATGATGATGATGAAGACAACACAACAACACCCAGTCATCTCGAGGCAGGTGAAAGTCCCTGACCCAGCCGGGAATCGAACCCGGGAACCCGTGCTCGGGAAGCGAGAGACCACGAGCTGCGGACGAAGGGGTTACGATATGCTTGGTGCACAACACAGCTATCTCCCTTTGTGTTGCTGAATCCTGGTGGACCGATACCTTGACGACGAATATGCGTGCCCTCAGGTTCCCACGCAGCCCAACATCTGATCAGTGTCACATCCGAGTGCCCACTAATCTGGATATTGCACGATTCGACCAGCCGGCCAAATGGAGACCCGTAATGAGGCTTCTTATAAACTCTTTCAGGTGCTGAAAACGCTGTCTCATACATGTACACGGCACCTCCATGTCCTCCACAGTGATCACTGAACATCTGGCGCTGTTCACTTCCAACGTATACCTTACTAAACCTGCTAAAAACACTAATCAACCATGGTGGTCGTTCTACACGTCACGGAAACTGCAACTCTATCACTTACATGTTATGTTATGTTAACTGGGGACACAGAAACGACGGAGAGACTCCGTCCCCGCCGCAGCCGCAGTGGTCCGCAACCCCACGACGACTACCGCAGTCCACTTCACCCCTCCGCCGCCCCACACCCAACCCAGGGTTATTGTGCGGTTTGGCCGCGGTGGACCCCCCCAGGGAACGTCTCACACAAGACGAGTGTAGCCCCTATGTTTCCGTGGTAGAGTAATGGTGGTGTACGCGCACGTGGAGAACTTGTTTGCGCAGCAATCGCCGACATTGTGTAGCTGAGGCGGAATAAGGGGAACCAGCCCGCATTCGCCGAGGCAGATGGAAAACCGCCTAAAAACCATCCACAGACCGGCCGGCTTACCGGACCTCGACACAAATCCGCCGGGCGGATTCGTGCCGGGGACAGGCGCTTCTTCCCGCCCGGAAAGCCGCGCGTTAGACCGCACGGCCAACCGGGCGGGCTAATCACTTGCATACCTGAATGCTGTGTGTACGCCTACGATGTTACATTGGCATCCCACCATATATTCTGAACGCTTCAAATTTATTGTCAAGCAATGTACATACGTACGTACATACATACACATGCTCTTGTACACATCAGACTTTAATTTCTGTCTGGTACGATGGACAACATTGTGCCAAATATAAATTAGGATAGGTCCTATCTCACAGTTCCAACATGGGTAGTTTTTGGGAATTTTCCTCTGGCTTTCAGGCGAATTCCGGAACTTGAAGTCGCTTCTATATACGAAGGCTGATCAACAAACTCTTGGACACTCTTTATTTCGTGAAGCTTCCATGATAGTTTACTATCTGTACCATAAATATTTGAAAATAGTGGGTTTTTACGTACACTGGTATTCAAAATCAAAGAAACAAACGGGAATTTTGCAAGGTTGTGTTCATTTTGCCATAAAACAGTGTAAACAGGTAATAGTAAAGTGAAAAATAAGTGTGAAGTATACAGCACGTAAACAACTGCAACATGCATAATGATAGACAAAAATGTTCTTCGTTTCTTCCAACTTAATGGATTTGCACACCTATTCCGAAAACTCGATAATGTGTTCTGTAGGGAGTGTGACCTCCTCTGGCAGCAATACAGGTCTGACAATGACGGAGCATGCTGTGAATGGTATCATCAATCTCATGTTGAGGCAACAACGCCCATTCCGTCTGGAGAGCTGCTCACTAGTCCTGCAGAGTGGTCGTCCTAGTGCACCCCAGACATACTGTATGGGATTCAAATCAGGAGAGCGAGCAGCTCACGCCATGAGTCCAATATCTTCGGCATCCAAGAAAACTTCAACTGCTCTTGCTCTATAAGGTCGATCATTATGATACATCAGTATGAACTCTGGGCCCGCACCACCTCCCAACAACCACACATGAGGTCCTAAGATCTCGTCACGATACCTGACAGCAGTTAAACCTCGCCGATTCACCCACAAAAGTTTATGAAGAGGTGTTCATGTGTCAACATAGTCCCTCTGCACAACATTAAGGCTTCTCCTCGATATCGGTCTCTTTCCATAATGTCCAGGTCCAAATATCGTGTTCTGCGTTTCCTACAGATGCGAATCCGTCAAGAATCACTCTCCAGACCAAATCGGGATACATCCGACATCCACCGTTGAGGTAGCATGTTGACGACTCCACTCTAGACAATCCCTTCTATGAAGACGCGTCAGGGGTAAACATACGGCAGGTCTCCAGCAATTAAGGCCACTCTGCTGAAACCTTCTCTCCACCGTTTGCCTCGATACGACACGTTCCCATGGGATGCTGCGGGGTCAGATGCCAGGTGCCTGCCGTACAGTACCAAGACGGTACCGTCGTGCCCTTATATCCAAGCAACAGTTCTCTCTCTCTGATATGACACATGGTCGACCCTGCCTTGGTCCTTGGGGTAATGTTTGGGTTTCTATAAATTTTTGTCACTTTCGAGAAACAACAGAGCGATTCACATTAAGCCGTCGGGCCTCATCAGTTTGCGACTGTCCTGCTTCCATTCTTCTTATGGCCCTCCATCGCAGAGAGTCTGGTAGGCGTCTTCTTTGTGGGATACTGGACAGTAGGCGACAGTGTAGACAGTGATTATGGATGTGGGACTACCTGGCAAACACTTCTCCGTCTGATAGGTGCCCTGACGTCGTCTTTTACGTTGTTCTCCGTTGGCTAGAATGCCATTTTCCGTGCAGAACACCATTGCACGGACATTTGTACACAGTTTGTATGACTATACGGTGAATTAGACACAAGACGCGAACGTAATGGTTCGTTGCTTTAATTTTGGACACCAATGTATAATGTCCATAGGCGGCAGCACTCTCATATCGCCAGGTCGGTGGCAATGCACTATTTTGTAGATGTTCTTCGCATTTCGCATACCAATCAGTGAAGGTGACACCATACGAGCAGTACGGTGAAATGAAATTGTTTGATTGTTTAAACTATGCACCCACTACAACTTACGAAAAGCTGCAGCAAGAGTACGGTGCAGATGCAGAACCTTGTTGAACAATGTTTAGGTGGTTCAAGGACTTCAGAGAAGACCGACTTGTCTGTTTTAAGCACGGTAGGAAAATAGCTGCTGTGACTGTCCGTGGGGATTGGAGGATAACATTATGGAACCTCAGCAAAGTGTTCAGAAATTCGTATGGCATTGTCTTTATAATTAAGCATGATCATTTCCATATCGCCTGCGTTGGTGCCCGTTGCCTGCCATGTCTGTTGACTCCCGAACAAAAGGATGTGCGAAGGGATAGTCCACGCTGCTGCTAACGTCGTCGAACTGTTCGTGCAGATGGTTGTTGTCTTGCAAACGTCCCCATGTGTTGACTCAGGGATCGAGACGTGGCTGCACGATCCGTTACAGCCATGCGGATAAGATGCCTGTCATCTCGACTGATAGGGATACAAGGCCGTTGGGATCCAGCACAGCATTCCGTATTACCCTCCTGAACCCACCGATTCCGTATTCTGCTAACAGTCATTGGATCTCGACCAACGTGAGCAGCAATTTCGCGATACGATAAACCGCAATCGCGATAGGCTACAATGCGACCTTTATCAAAGTCGGAAAGGTGATGGTACGCATTTCTCCTCCTTACAGGAGGTACCACAACAACGTTTCACCAGGCAACGCCGGTCAACTGCTGTTTGTGTTGGAAACTTTCCTCATGTCAGCACGTTGTAGGTGTCGCCACTGGCACCAACCTTATGTGAATGCTCTGAAAAGCTAATCATTTGCATATCACAGCATCTTCTTCCTGTCGGTTAAATTTCGCGTCTGTAGCACGTCATGTTCATGTTGTAGCAATTTTAATGGCCAGTAGTGTAAAAACAAAATACCGAATTTCATGTACAAATGAAAATCATTGTTCCAAATGTACAATTAGCCAGCAGACAGAGGGTCGCAGTCGGTTTTGTGGAAGTGGGTCAGGCGGCTACAGGGCGCAGATTGTGCCGCGGCGTGGGTCGAAGCGGGGACCGCAGGGTGGGTCGCAGCACGCCGCACTCGGCCAGGGACAGCCCCTTCCCACCCCTCACCTGTTTATGCAGTGGCGGGCCGGCGTGACAGTCGTACCCGCAACAGCCCTCTAATTACTTTTAATTTATTTTAATGCCAGGGTAATGTATGGTAATGTAATACAGCGGGGGCAACTGTACCGCAGCCGGGCGCCGTATGTGAAGAGTTGCGTGCGGGGGCCCGAGCGAGCCCGCGCGGGTCTGCGGTCGCGCTCGCGCCCGTGCTGCTGCCCGGCGCCGAAAATTTGGGGCCGCGAAAAAGGAAAAACGTAGAGAGAGAGAGGGAGAGAGGAAGCGGGCGTGTGGCGTGGTGTAGTGTGGTGTGGGGGCGCAGCAGAGAGATGTGGTCGCGAGACGGGACGGGGAGCCGCGCCGGCCAGGGCACACAGAAACATGGGGGCTGTTTATTCTGCGGACACGCACTCCCACTCACTGTGCTTCCGGTAAATACACGGCGACAGGCGCGCCGCTCTGAAAGGGGTCCCCGAAAAAAAAGAAAAAAGAAGGAGAGTGGGGGGTAGCAAAAGAGGAGTGGCCGGCGGGTGCCGCCCACACACTGCTTGCTTACAGTACCGCGGAAAAATCACAACGGGAAAAACGCGCGGCGCTCCGCGGAATTAATGTCAGCTGCGGCGGAACGAGCGTTCTGCACGGGGACGCGAGAACAGCCGCCAGACAGGGGGGCGGATGTGAGGTAATGCTGTTGCCGACGGCTCTACTTGTCGCCGCCCCCGGTGTCTCTGTTCCGTGATTCGCAGTGTGTCTTGCCAGCAGTGCTGACGTGTTGTCTACCGAGAGTAAGCTTGAGAGCAAATGAACATCACGTGGTACAGTATTACACGGTCGGCAGTTAAAATTGCGACGCCAGGAGGAGTAGCATCCTACGAAATTTCGCTTGTTGTGCGTGCACGGCACGAAGACTAGGTGATACACCTTTTAAGAGATTTGATGCGATACAGGGTGCGCAAAGTAATACACAGAGTGCCACGTTTTGTACGCTACTGGCCATTAAAATTGCTACACCAAGAACAAATGCAGATGATAAGCGGGTATTCGTTAGACAAATATATTATACTAGAAATAACATGTGATTACATTTTCACGCAATTTGGGTGCATAGATCCTGAGAAATCAGTACCCAGAACAACCACCTCTGGCCGTAATAACGGTCTTGATACGCCTTGGCATTGAGTTAAACAGAGCTGCCCATGCAGCTTCAACACAATATCACAGTTCATCAAGAGTGGTGACTGGCGTATTGAGACGAGCGAGTTGCTCGGCCACCATTGACCAGACGTTTTCAATTGGCGAGATATCTGGACAATGGGCTGGCCAGGGCAGCAGTCGAACATTTTCTGTATCCAGAAAGGCCCGTACAGGACCTGCAGCACGCAGTCGTGCATTATCCTGCCGAAATGTAGGGTTTCGCAGGGATCGAATTAAGGGTAGAGCCACGGGTCGTAACACATCTTAAATGTAACGTCCACTGTTCAATGTGCCGTCAATGCGAACAAGAGGTGACCGCAACGTGTAACGAATTGCACCTCATACCACCATGCAGGGTGATTCGCCAGTATGGCGATGGCGAATACACGGTTCCAATGTGCGTTCACCGTGATGTCGCCAAACACGGATGCGACCATCATGATGCGACCTGGATTCATCCGAAAAAATGATGTTTTGCCATTCGTGCACCCAGGTTCGTCGTTGAGTACACCATCGCAGGTGCTCCAGTCTGTGATGCAGCGTCAAGGGTAACCGCAGCCATGGTCTCCGAGCTGATAGTCCATGTTGCTGCAAACGTCGTCGAACTGTTCGTGCAAACGGTTGTTGTCTTGCAAACGTCCCCATCTGTTGTCTCAGGGATCGAGACGCGGCTGCCCGATCCGTTACAGCCATGCGGATAGGATGCCTGTCATCACGACTGCTAGTGATACGAGACCGTTGGGATCCAGCACGGCGTTCCGTATTACCCTCCTGAACCCACCGATTCCATATTCTACTAACAGTCATTGGATCTCGACCAACGCGAGCAGCAATGTCGCGATACGAGAAACCGCAATCTCGATAGGCTACAATTCGACCTTTATCAAAGTCGAAAACATGATGGTACGCATTTCTCCTCCTTATACGAGGCATCACAACAACGTTTCACCAGGCAACGCCAGTCAACTGCTGTTTGTGTATGAGAAATCGGTTGAAAAGTTTCCTCATGTCAGCACGTTGTAGGTGTCGCCACCGGCACCAACCTCGTGGGAATGCTCTGAAAAGCTAATCATTTGCTTATCACAGCATCTTCTTCCTATGGGTTAAAATTCGCGTCTGTAGCACGTCATCTTCGTGGTGTAGCAATTTTAATGGCCAGTAGTGTAGCAAAACTCGCTTGCTGGGCATCGGGTCGACATTTAGGGATACATCATTCTGTGCTGCTTCAGCTCTAATGCCACATTTCAGCAATTCCATGGTCTGGAGAGTAGTTGAGTCCATTTCTCAACAGCGCATGTCGAGCTATTAGACGGTCACGGTGTTTAAGATAATAGAAATATGTCGGCTAGGTTAGTTTTGCAGCCTGGATATTCCATAACTGTAGAACAATGCGGTGTGCACTGCCTGACAAAAAAAAAAAAGTGAAGGGTTTGAGGGAGACGGGAAAAAAACGAAATGATACTTCACCAGTTGAGACCGTATACTGTGTTATTTAGATGATTACAATATCGAGTCAAATTAACAAGAAGGTTGGCACTATGAGCCTACTTGTCAGTATGTCGTTGCACTCTCGCGACTGTGGATGGGAGGGAAGCGTGTCAAAAAAAATGGTTCAGATGGCTCTGAGTGCTATGGGACTTAACATCTGAGGTCATCAGTCCCCTAGAACTTAGACCTACTTAAACCTGACTAACCTAACGACATTACACACATCCATGCCCGAGGCAGGATTCGAACCTGCGACCGTAGCGGTCGCGCAGTTCCAGACCGAAGCGCCTAGAACAGCACGGCCACACCGGCCGGCGGGAAGTGTGTCATACAGCCGCTGTACCCTCCCCTAAGCCTGGCAGGCCCACAACTACCTTCCTGATATCCTGGAAGCTGGTACTGGGCCAGAGTTGACACCGGATCTGGTTCCACCCGTCTTCTAACGGGGAGAGGAATGTGTTTACTGACTGTCACAGTAGCACCTCAACATCACACTGACATAAAAGGCAGATAAGGGAGATACATTTGTTCATATGAAGAAAGAGGAATTTGTTCAAAGAAACGACAGCACTCCTCTATAGAAATCACGTTATACGCGTTGATAGGAATCTACTATTAAATATCAAGCCCGAGTAAAAAAAGACGCTAACCAAGTGCAAATTTTTGCTGACTAATAAAGAAAATGACCAATGTATAATAAAGAACCGTCAATGTCCCAAGCTATGATCACAAACCAAAATTCATAAAGATCATGTCCCTCTGAGACTGATTGTTAATTGCATAAACAGTCTGACATATTTACTGAGCAAAAAGTTTAACGTTATCATTAACAAAATTATACATTTGAAAAAAAGTTCACAATTAAAAACTCAGACCTGATGAACCAGATAAAGGAATTAACATCCCAGCAAAGGGCAGAATGTTCTGTTCAGATGTCATAAGTACATCAACATCCCGATAGCTAACACCATACCCAAAACTAGTTATGAAATAACACACAAAAACAGAAAGAACATGATAAGGATAGAAATCAGATTACATTAGAAGAGACTAAGCAAGTAGAAAAAGATAAGTTTATAACCTTATCATGCTGGGATCACATTTCCAACAAAAGAAATCATTTTCTTCGAAAATCGGCTTCAGAACACAGAACACTGTAAGTTCAAGTCATACACAATAAGAGCCAAATATATAATATGTCACGGGTGTAAAAAGTAACATGTAGTAAGTGTGAAAAATTTTATTTTGAGCAAACAGGGAAAAACTTCAAAACGATAATAAGAGAACATACTAATGTTAGTGAAGCCAATCTCTCGTCATTCAGTGCTCATTTAAGAAAATACAAGCATTCTGCCAATGACATTAAGAAAAACATAACCATTCTATGCAAAGCAGAAAAAGGCAGATTAATAAATATCCTAGAAGAAACTGAAATATAGACAAAACACCAGACGGCATACTTAGTGAACAAACACAGTTACAGAATAGGATGTACATACAAAATTTCAAAAGTGTTTTAAATGAATAGCTTTGGATTGGAGTCTATGTAAAGCACATAAAAATTATCTAATTTGACGTGATATGTTGGATTAATTTGCAATTTCATTCCTCTTGTATCTTCTATTTCACGTACCAATTGTCAAAAATTGTAAGTTAGATAATTATATGAATGCATGTCACAGATATATGTAAATATGTTCTTAGAAATAACAAAAAACAAATAATGTTGAGTCCTTGGCCTGCCAGTTCCATGTTTACGCTGTATAACAGTGTTTATCACTGCCTAAAATTTGACAGCAACTACGTACATGGGAAACTGTGTACTATGTTACAGGACATATTTCAGATACTGTCGTATTAACTGACAAGCATGTCATTGCTGTAGAAGAGTATAATGAAGTAGCCTTATATTATTGCTATATGTATGTACATTTAACATTTTATAGAAATCAATGCACACACAGTTGTTTGTTCCTCTGTATCAAACGCCATTGCTAATGGGTTATAAACCTGAAAACTGGTTTTCAAATTGGTTCAAATGGCTCTGAGCACTATGGGACTCAACTGCTGAGGTCATTAGTCCCCTAGAACTTAGAACCAGTTAAACCTAACTAACCTAAGGACATCACAAACATCCATGCCCGAGGCAGGTGAATCTGCGACCGTAGCGGTCTTGCGGGTCCAGACTGCAGCGCCTTTAACCGCACGGCCACTTCGGCCGGCCAAAAACTGGTTTTAGCACAGAAAACAGTTATAGTGCAGCTCCTGGCATATTGAAGATGTCTTTCAATAAATCATGCAGATAGTTCATAGAGATGTAGTGTCAGGGAATAGTAAAGAGTTGGAAACGTGGAATATTGTCAAAGTTTAGTTGCCTATGCCGAGAGCCAGAGACAGTAGGTTAGCCAAGAGGTAAGAGGATTGCACATGTATTGGAATGTGTCGTCACGCAGGGGCAGTGGCCTGGTTACACACAAGAGGCGAGAGAGAATTGCTTAGCATGCGGGTTTGTGTTAGACGGAGACTTTCCCAGAGTGTAAGACAGAGGTATAGCGTCAGCTGTACTGCATTTCATAACTTCGCGTAAGTCTGCCGTAACAACACATAACTCTGCCACAAGAACACCTAAGGGGCGAGTACGACAGATAAATCAGCAGTATAAGTGGAATGAATGCGTTCATTACAAACGAGCATGATGTCAGGACGTCGCTCGTGCTTCTTTTAAATGTGCCAGATTTGATAGCAACAAGGCATTCACAGATAGGCTTGCAGTTAGATGTGTACTGGGTCGCTGTGTAGCGCTCAGCTCGGTGGTTAACATGTTAATTTTTATTAAGGAGATGTTGCAGTAAGGGTCGCCCATCCAGCAGCAGATGTGAGGGGACAGTACCAGCTCTGGTCCTCTCTACTGCCGCTGTCAATCATCAGCCCAGGATTAGCAGACACTGGGCAGACTCACTCCCAGCCAATGCTGACCACATCAGTGAGCCGTCGTTTAGATGGCGCGGGGCCTGGGCCTGTGCATCCACCGTCACAACTGGGTGAGCCGACGACGCTGGGGGACTGCAGCCCGTTCCACCCGTCCACCACAGACGAGGCATGAGGAGGAGCAGGGAAGGAGGCGGGGTGGGATAGAGTATACTCCGCACTACGAGAACGCCTCTCGTGACGACAGCGGCGGGACTCCAACCCGGAGCCTCCTAAGCACAGCGGCTTGCTGTCCGCCGCTGAGCCGCCGGCCAGCCGGGCGCCGCCAGCCACGCGCAGCCGAAGTAAGGGCATTCCACTGCTACGTCACAGCACGCGGCGCTGCGCTAGCAAGACTGGTGTGGCCCGGAGCTGGTGTCATCACTCCGAGTCAGCGAGGACTCGGGGAAGGTCGTTCACACGACCAAGATCAGCCAGCCTGTGTTATGGGGGCCACATTGTACTCAGCAGGAATAAAGGTGTCGTGAGTTAATAATGTTTATTTGGCGTTTATGACGCGTCCAAAGTCATTTCCTAGCATAATGTCAACTGGAGAGATCACCGCTCGGCTTCCAGTCCACCGTAAGCGACCGGGACCACCAGGGCGCCTACAGAGACATGTGGTGTGGGCCAGCGAGCATTGTACGGTTGAAAAATGGAGCCTCCATGTTGTCACATAAAGATGTAGTACGTGAGGAGTAAGATGTCCGTGACAGACCATTGTACCATCAGAATTCCCTCAGTCATTACCAGCCGTAACCTGCAGCTAGCGCGTACACCATGACGCCGGAACTAACATCCCCATCTGTCTCCAAAACACTGAAAGATTCGTGCCTCTCGCCAGGTCACCGGCATACAGGCCGACGATAATCATCTATCGTAGTCCAGTTCATCACTGAATACAATGCGACGGCACTCATCAGCTATCCATGCTTCCCAATCAGGGCACCACTCTATCCGCAGCCGGTTTGGTTGTGGTGTTAACGACACGACACACTACGCATGGGATAGTAATTTCCTAATCCGGCTGATGCCAGACTGCGATCAGTAGTTTGGGATGATATGGTATTGCAGACAGGCCATTACTTGTTGTCGTATAGCAGGTGGAGGTGTGAAGGTGTTAATATGGGACTGGTGCACAATACGGCGATTATCCCTTGTTGCTGGTCAGATGTAGTCGACGGGAACCTTGAAGACGACTATGTCTGCCTCATGTTCCCTTAAGATTGAACACCGTGCCACTGCCATCTCCCAGAGCACTACAGATCTGTATGTCCCAGGATTCGACCTCCCGATCACCAGTGCACTACTGTGGTGTGCGTACTGTAAGACCTTCAGTACACACACCATCAGATTATTTGAAGTGTCACTCTAACGAAGTAGGTGAGTGTCAGCAACATGTCTTGTGGTCTTATCATGACGTGTTTATCTTCTGCCGTTAGGTCAGACGATAGAAATGCCACTTGCATGCTTAGAGTAGCAGATTGACGGTGACCAACTTTAAACAGAACTTGATTAATTTTCACACACATTTATTAAATAATAACAAGCATAAAAATTACTTAACTTGGTTCTGGATGCTATTTACAATTGACAATCTGAAGTTCCTTTGGTCTTGGTACGTTAATCTTATTCTCCCATATATCTCTAATACTTGACAAAAGTGTCTATACATTTATCTTCATGGCTATGTACAGGAATATGGTAATCTTATTAGGTGCAGACTGAAACTTGACTATGGAGTGGTACAGACAAATGTAGAACTCGTACAGACTGGTACAGACTAATGCAGACTGGTACAGACTGGTGCAGACAAATGCAGACTGATTAATCGGAGGTCTGGATACTCATTATAATACCTCGCGCATTCATGTATAACTGCACGAGTGTGATCTGCGAGGAGAAAAGGTTCTATGTTAGCAGCAATCTCATTGGCTGCGTTACATATTAATATGCGGATCGGCGGAAGCAGAATTTGGTCCGTCTCTATGGCAGCGCCTTCTCGTAGTGCGGAGACGGACGAGCGCTGCGCCTGCGCTGTTGTGCTTACAAGGGGAGGCCGCCAATTGTGAAATTCAGATTCGATTCATACTGCGCATAATAAAAGCTCATGGACAGAGGTGTAATGTGGCAAAGCACCAAGATGCACTTCTCAGCCGCTGTCGAGAAAATCGACAGTTAAAAGAAACCGTTGCGGTGAAATACTCTCTACGATTAATAATTCTCTACAGCGTCGTGGCGCAGCTGTAAGCGGTCGGGTTCGTAATCCGAAGGTCGCTGGATCGAATCTCGCGCTATGCAACTTTTTTTTTTTAGTATTTGTTTTCTACAATTCAAATATATATATATATATATATATATATATATATATATATATATATATATAAAATTCCCGGCAATCAGTTGCAACAATTACGCATATAATAAGTTGTTGAAAGTCGTTTGTCGTGGAAAAACTGGCGACTTCGAACATCATTATGTTTTCCGCAAACAAAGCTGTATTTCACAAATGTTATTAATTGTCTTCATAATGTTAACCACGTATAGTTAACGGAAGACTTAGAAACGATATTCCGAAACGAATACGTATAGCATAATTCAAACGTTCGAATTAGAATAGAGACCCCACGAACACAAATTTGCTGTGGCAGGTATGAAATATAAACTCCGTTACTCCCTCGTTACACTTGAATGACAGATGTTGAATGGGCCGAAACGAGCCGCCGCATAACAGCGTAGTTGCCTGCTAACTTCGAAAGAAGGTAGATGCGGTCCCTAGCGCAACTTATAACATTGTCGAAAATCAGTGCGGACGGGAGAGCTTTGGTACACCCTGTTAAAAAAAACGGAAAAATGGAGGCGGTACAATTGGAGACCGATCCGCCTTCACCAACATGCATAAGCAATTCATTAATACTTTATATATATATATATATATATATATATATATATATATATAAAAATTACAAAAAACTAATAATAAAAAAAAAATTGCATGGCGCGAGATTCGATCCAGCGACCTTCCGATTACGAACCCGAGCGCTTACAGCTGCGCCACGACGCTGTAGAAAATTATTAATCGTCGAGAGTATTTCACCGCAACGGTTTCTTTTAACTGTCGATTTTCTCGACAACGGCTGAGATGTGCATCTTGGTGCTTTGCCACATTACACCTCTGGCCATGAGCTTTTATTATGCGCAGTATGAATCGAATCTGAATTTCACAATTGGCGGCCTCCCCTTGTTAGTGGGTCGCGCTCTAGTGGGAAAGTTGTGTACGCGCTGACTACACGCAACTATGTACACAACAACTACAGATCTGTATGTCCCAGGATTCGACCTCCCGATCACGCGGGAACTCTCAATGAGGCCACTTGCAAATTTTGTCACATGGTGATAACGCTGTCTCATACGAGAACGTGACGATGCCGTGCGTCATAGTGATCATTTAACCAAATCTAACGCTGTTCACGTCCTTCATATAACCCACTAGGTCTGGTAAGAACACTAATACACCCTGGTGGCCTTTCTACTTGTCGTTGCGAACTGTGACTCTAATCATTTACACAATGGTGATGTGTTTGTGTACGAATTTGCATAGACATCCGACCACGTCATCTGGGGTTTTCTCTTTTTTGTCAGTCAGCGTACACTGCAACGATACGCAAAATAAATTCATTGCAGTAAAAAATCGAGGACTCACAGTCCCAGACGTTTCAGGCTTGCTAGTGTTCCTCTAGGAAAGTTTGGAGAAGTGACTTGCTTATGAAGAGTAAAACAAGACAAGTTCTCATTTCAAGTGGGATGCAATTCGTGCCGCCAATGCCACATTTGAAGCTCGCAGCTACCAAATATTTTTGTGTATTCAGTTCTTCAGGCGCTAAAATTTTTAAATGTGTTGTGGAGTAAGACGCACAAATACGATATGTCTTTGCTTCTTTGCAGAAAAAATTATTACGACAGCCAACGAACAGGACATTTTGCTGATGTAATGCTTCCCGAAAATTGAGGAAGAACAGACAGTATGACTCATCACCGTATTTAGTCAGCAGCCTGAAATGTGGTTGGGGAACATTTTCCTCAATGGTAAATTACTTCAATTAGTAGAGGAGCTCTAGAGAAAGACCATTCTGACTTCGGAATAACGTAGTTTCTATTTCTTTCTTCATTAATCGCACAAAGACAATAATCTGCGTGAAATCTGGCGCCATGGTCAGGCCTAACATGAAACAGTGATCATCGACGGAAACATAATATTTTTCATATGTATTCCGTGATGAAAATGGTTCCCATATCGAAATTTGTTACAAACAGAAACAAAAGCAAATGTGTTCGGCCAATTTTCACAAAAAACAATTTTTTATTTATACCGGCTGATTCGTAATTATTGCCCACAGAGTGGGTCAGTGGAACCCACACTGCAAAAGAAACTAGAAGTCTCATTACAAGGAACATGCGAACAAAGGTCGGGTAATGACAACAGTGATAACTGAAACATGACCATTTAACTCGCTAAATGAAATTTTAACATTTATAGCTCATTTTGAGTGTCTCTCCACTGAATTCAAGACTCATTGCAGACCTTCGAGACCATGACTGCATTATCTCTGGAATATCTGTGCCACATCCTGGAAGCATACACAGCAACAGTTATTGAATTTCATATTTACAGATGGGCCGAAATACTGTGATCATTACCCACCGCCAGACTCGAAGCATACACAGCAACAGTTATTGAATTTCATATTTACAGATGGGCCGAAATACTGTGATCATTACCCACCGCCAGACTCAATGACGACTGGGGCCGCTTCGGGAATGTGACGCGGTATGGAGAGTACGGTGGACTTGATGTATGTCTACCGACAAACAAATGACTACAATTTATTTCAGAAAAAACTGGATGATTTGTTCAAGAGCAAGACCTTCATAAATTGAGCAGTTCAGTAATGCGTTGGGACACCTCTGATCCTTTTTCAAGCAGTTATTCGGCTTGGCACTGATAGCAGAGTTGACAGATGTTCTCCTGAGCGATATCGTGCCAAATTATAATTGGCAAGTTGCATTGTCAAAACTACCGAGCTGGTTGGAGGGCCCTGCACGTAATGATACCAAGTTTCTCAATTGGAGAGAGACCTTGCTGGTCACGGTAGGGGTCCGCAAACACAAAGATAACCAGTAGAAACTCTCGCCATGTGTCGGCGGGCATTGTCTTGCTGAAATGTAAGCCCAGGATGGATTCCCATGAATGGCAGCAAAACGGGGCGTAGAATCTCGACGACGGTCTGCTGTGATGTAATGTTACCGCGGATGACAACTAAAGGGCTATTGCTATGAAAAGGAATGGGATTCCCGACCATCACTTCTTGTTGTCCGACCTTTTGGAGGGCGACACTCAAATGCGTCTCCCACCCTTGTCCGGAGCGTCTCCAGACACGTACTCGGCCTGGACCCTCATTGACTGGAGCATAATAGTCTTCAGTGATAAGCGCCGCTTCGAACTGTGCTCTGACGATAGACGAAGACGTATGGACTAGGAAGAGGACGTGCCTAGAAAAGGTCAAACAAGTGAAAAGGCATAATGTTGGTTTTAATATTAACCGCTGCTTACACAGTGTATTCAACATGAGCTCAGGAGACGTCAGTGGGGTGCTATAGAGGGCCAGATTTGCACCAGGTGCCCAAAATGGGAACTTTTTTTCTTTTCAGCGTGAATTGCTTCCGCATCAACGCATTGGCATATCTACCAAGTTTCGGTGCCACAAGATAATTACAGCTCACACTGGATCATCATAAGTAGCTACACATTAATTACTACGACTCGGTACGACGGGAGACACTAATGTGGGCTTCCATTTGAGCTATCGTACTAACAGACGTAAACATGATAACTATAGACTGTGTGAACGTTACTACAGACCACCTGGATCCCTTCATGACTGATGTTTTCACCGACGACGAGGCGGCCGCAGCCGCCGAGCGGTTCTAGGTGCTTGAGCCTGAAACTGTGCGACCGCTACGGTCGCAGGTTCGAATCCTGTCTCAGGCATGGATGTGTGTGATGTCCTTAGGTTAGTTAGGTTTAATTAGTTCTAACTTCTAGGCGACTGATGACCTTAGAAGTTAAGTCGCATAGTGCTCAGAGCCATTTGAACCATTTTGGCCGTAATAACGGCCTTGATACGCCCGGGCATTGAGTCAAACAGAGCTTGGATGGCGTGTACAGGTACAGCGGCCCATGCAGCTTCAACACGAAACCACAGTTCATCCAGAGTAGTGACTGGCGTATTGTGATGAGCCAGTTGCTCGGCCACCATTGACCAGACGTTTTCAATCGGTGAGAGATCTGGAGAATCTGCTGTTAGGGCAGAAGTCTAACATTTTCTGTATCTAGAAAGGCCCATACAGTACCTGCAGTATGCGGTCGTGCATTATCCTGCTGAAATGTAGGGCTTAGCAGGGATCGAATGAAGGGTAGAGCTACTGGTCGTAACACACCTGAAATGTAACGTCCACTGTTCAAAGTGCCGTCAATGCGAACAAGAGGTGACCGAGACGTGTAACCAATGTCACCCCATACCATCACGCCGGGTGATACGCCAGTATGACGATGACGAATGCACGGTTTCAATACGCCAGTATGGCGATGACGAATACACGCTTTCAATGTGCGTTCACCGCGATGTCGCCAAACACGGATGCGACCATCATGATGCTGTAAACAGAACCTGTATTCATCCGCAAAAATGACGTTTTGCCATTCCTACACCCAGGTTCGTCGTTGAGTACACCATAGCAGGCGCTCCTGTTTGTGGTGCAGCGTCAAGGGTAACCGCAGCCATGGTCTCTGCTGCAAGTGCCATCGTCATGATGCTGCAAACGTTGTCGAACTGTTCGTGCAGATAGTTGTTGTCTTGCAAACGTCCCCAACTGTTGCCCCAGGGATCGAGAAGTGGCTGCACGATCCGTTACAGCACTGCGTTCCGTATTACTCTCCTGAACCCACAGATTCCATATTCTGCTAACAGTCATTGGATGTCGACCAACGCGAGCAGAAATGTCGCGATACGATAAACCGCAATCGTGATAGGCTACAATCCGACCTTTATCAAAGTCGGAAAAGTGATGGTACGCCTTTCTCCTCCTTACACGAGGCATCACAACAACGTTTCAACAGGCAACGCAAGGCAATTGCTGTTTGTGTATGAGAAATTGGTTGGAAACTTTCCTCATGTCAGCGCTTTGTAGGTGTCGCCATCGGGGCCAACCTTGTGTGAATGCTCTGAAAACTAATCACTTGCATATCACAGCATCTTCTTCCTATCGGTTAAATTTCGCGTCTGTAGCACGTCATCTTCGTGGTGCAGCAATTTTAATGGCCAGTAGGGTAAGTTTAAGTAGTTCTTAGTTCTAGGGAACTTGTGACCTCAGATGTTAAGTTCCATAGTACTCAGAGCTATTTGAACCGACGGCGATGTCCACCTTTAGTAAGAGAACTGCCCGTGTGACAAGACGTACATCGTGTTACGAAGGTTTTAGGAATGTGATAGTGAACACACGTTGAAATCTTGGCTACCGACGTCTCCTGATCTGAATTATGTGGAACTCGCATGGAATGTTACGGCCACTAACACGCCAAAAACACAGTCCCATAATTTACGGGCATTGAGTGTCCCCATGCTCATGATTGTGTGGATGCACCGGGTACTAGTAGAATCAACGACACGTAGTATCGGTGCTGTACTGCGCCAAATTGTCATTTTCCCGCAGACGGGTGGCATTTGATCCTGCGAGTAGCAATGGACGTAATGTTTTGTTAAGTCAGTTCGTTTCTTGAGCATTCACAGTTGTTATGTCTTTTTGCTATGCACAGAAGGTCGTAACCAGTCCTGGTCTTTTACCCAGAAACCAAACAGTGTGTTGAGAAAGAGAGTCTTCTGCCAGTACGTCTTTAGCTAGTGTGCCAAATGAGATTGTAAATATACATGGAACTCCATACGTCGTAATTATGCAGATGGAATATAATCGACAGATGTAAAGGCAATATCTAGAATACGCCAAGGAAGTGTGATTACATCGTGTTCGCTTACATTGTACACGAATGATGTAGTAGAAAGCTTCAGATACTCTTTAAGACTGTTCGTAGATGATGCAGTTGTCCATAACAAGGTAGCAGCGCCAGAAGACAGTTATGATTTGAGGAATGAGCTGCAGTGGGTTGATGTTTGGTGCAGGCCCCGTCAGCTGATGGTGAACGTAAATAAGTGTAACACACTCCGCGCACATAGGAAGAGAAAAGTGCTGCTATACAACCACACCGTAGATTACAAACTGCCGGAAACAGTATCTACCATAAAATATCGAGTAGTAACTGTGCAGAGGGACCTTAAATGGAACGACCACATAAAACAAACAGTAGGAAAAGCAGATGCCAGGCTAAGGGTTACAGCAAGAATCTTAAGGAAATGTAAATCATCCACGAAGAAAACGGCTTACAAGGCACTTGTTCGATCCTTAGCATTGTTCAAGTATGGGATCCGAGATAGGGCTGATAGAAGAGACCCGGAAGATTCAACAAAGAGCACCGCATTTCTTCACGTGAACGTTTGGTCTGCTCGATAGCGTAATAGTGATGATCAACAAACTGCAGTGAGAGACGTTAGAAGAGGAAGCGCTGTGCACCACGGAGGAGTTTAATATTGAAATTTCAACTTTCCAGGAAATGTCGGATAGCATATTACTTCCTCCTACGCAACTCTCACGTAATCAACACGACGAGAAAATTAGAGAAATTAGAGACAATACAAAGGCTTACCAACAATCATTCTTTCACGCGCCATCCGCGAGTGGAACACTATAGGGAAAATCAGTTAGTGGTACCGGACGTACCCTCCGCCATACACCATGAGGTTGCTTGTGGAGTATGATGTAGATGTTTATGTAGAAGCAAAAGTCGTGGATTTCAAACGAGTGAGGCAACTCACACCTTCACCTGAATCAAAACAATGTTGATGAACTTTGCTCAGTGTCTGCAAAT
The DNA here is from genome assembly GCF_021461395.2 of Schistocerca americana. NCBI lineage: Eukaryota > Metazoa > Arthropoda > Insecta > Orthoptera > Acrididae > Schistocerca > Schistocerca americana. Next base: position 361,225,773 of record NC_060126.1, read on the forward strand.
GCCATGGTCGTATGTTATTGAAGTGTATAACGAATCTGCAGGCAGAAGAACTTTATACAATTTCGAGAATGACAACAGGAGCAGTTTTAAAATGGCTGCAATACGTGTTCATTTGCCAAACAGATCAGAAGTCTGTTTCATAATGATTTCCTCTCGTTACTTTTTTTGTCTCCCAGACATCGGTATCTCAAGTCTTTCATATTGAAAACCACAAATAGAAAGTAACAATGCCCAGTACACCCTCGGTTCAATTGAATTTGTTGCGCCATGTCATCTTAATCTCGGAGACTGTGAAATAAATTTATCGTAAACGGCCCCTGCGGTGAGGGTCAATGCTTCGGCATTGAAGAATTTGTAGCGGGTCATCTGTTTCAGCCCCCAGCGCGGCAGCATTAATCTCCGATTTGTAACGAAGACAAGAAAACAGTTTGTTTTTTCTTCTACGTGGGGTGGTGGTAATTTGTTTATCGCGGACGTGGCGCCGACGGAAACAAATGGGCAGCGACCTCAAGGAGCGCTCCCAGTTCGGGGCTTCGCCGCTAGATGACAGGACGTACGCCGAGAGGCGGATGCTAAACTGCCACCCTCGAAAGAGAAGGAGGGGAGGGGGGGAGTTGTTGACGGAAAGCGTAGGTACGACTCGGGATCTAGGGATCTAAGGAGAACAGACGAGTTCTCTTCTTTAGCTACAAACTGCAAATTTACTAAGAGCACAAAATGGTTGCCTTGGTAATTGTAATTGCGTGGCCGTACAGAGATGCAGTGAAGGTTGGAATGACGAATTTTGTCTTAACGATGAAGATAAACCTGCCTCAGAATAATAAAAGCCTTTTGCACTGGATTAACGTCGTACTAAAGTCGGCAATAGTTTTTAATTTTATCCACCGACCTGTATATATCTGTCACTGCCTATCTATAGTCATCCCCACTGTTAGCCATTAAAATGGCAACAATAGAAATAAAGTTGTTACAATGATATGTTCGGAAACCAAAACCTCGTGAGATATGGGCCATCTGCCCTCTCAATCTCACCTGTCTTTTACGACAGTACATAGTCGTACATACCAGTAGACACCATAGGTAGTCCTAGTCCTGCTTGTGGTTATCACCCATAGTGACAGAATCTTCAGTATTTTTTGCGTAGTGGATCATGAACGCTTTCAAATACAGCTGGCTCCTTGCGTATTACCTTGAAATGTTCCCGTAGCCAGAAACCCAGAGGATTCACGTTCGCTGGCCAGAGTGGCCGAGCGGTTCTAGGCGTTACAGTCTGGAACCGCGCGACCGCTACGGTCGCAGGTTCGAATCCTGCCTCGGGCATGGATGTGTGAGATGTCCTTAGGTGAGTTAGGTTTAAGTAGTTCTAAGTTCTAGGGGACTGACGACCTCAGAAGCTTAGTCCCATAGTGCTCAGAGCCATTTGGTTCACGTTCCCGTGAACTGGGAGGCCATACTATTGGACCTACTTGGCCAATCCGTCGCCCGTGAAACTTAGGAGTGAGGTACTGTCGCACGATGCGTAAAAAATTGTGTGGTGCCTCTTCGTCCTCAAGCCATAGTCGTCTTCCTGCAGCGGTAATTTTCACCAGTATCGCTGGTAGCTGCTAACACAGAAATCGGTGACACGCAGCAACTGATAAGCGCTTTGGTAATGGTTATGGCTCTATTAGTCTGTCACCAACAACTGCCCATGCACTGGTACTGTTACGATCCTGATGCATCACCCCCATGAATACTCGAGGATTTGCATTGACCCACGTGCATATTTTGCGATAATTTACTATGATGCCTGTTATGAATACTGCCTCATCCGTAAATAAAATGTAGTCTGTGAACAGCGTATATTCAACGGCCAAGTTTCAATAGGTTTTGCTTTCCGAACACATCATTATGGGAACTTTTTTTATTATTTCGACCAGTAGTACCTTCTGTAGGAAAATGTGACACTTTTAGACACTCTGTACAGCACATTCATTGTTGTTGTTGTGATCTTCAGTCCAAAGACTGATTTGATGCAGATCCACACACTAGTGTATCCTGCGCAAGCCACCTAATTTCCAGATAACTACTGCATCCTACATCTTTCTGAACCTGAAATGGTTATTCATCTCCTGGTCTCTCTCTACGATTTTTACTCCCCACACTTTCTGTCATTTCTAACTTTTCGATACTTTGATGTCTCAGAATGTGTCCTGTCAACCGAGCGCTTCGTTTAATCAAGTACCGCAAATTTCTTGTCTCCCCAATTCTGTTCAGTGCCTCCTCTTTAGTTACGCGATCTACCTATCCAATCTTCATCATTCTTCTACAGCACCGCACGTCAAAAGTCTCTACTCTCTTCTTGTTTAAACTGTTTATCTTGCATATTTCCATACAAGTATCTGCAGAAAAAGCTTCCTCGTATTTAAATCTATATCCTATGCTAACAAACGTCTCTTCTTCTGATACACTTCTCTTGTCATTGCCGTTCCACATTTCACATTTACTTTAATTCGGCCATCTTCAGTTATTTTGCTGCCCAAATCATCCACTACTTTTTGTGCCTCGGTTCCTAATCTAATTCTCTCAGCATAGCCGGATTTAATTCGACTACATGCCATTTTCCTTGTTATGCATTTGCTGTTCATCTTATAACCTCCTTTCAAGGCCGGCCGAAGTGGCCGCGCGGTTCTGGCGCTGCAGTCTGGAACTGCGAGACCGCTACGGTCGCAGGTTCGAATCCTGCCTCGGGCATGGATGTGTGTGATGTCCTTAGGTTAGTTGGGTTTAACTAGTTCTAAGTTCTAGGGGACTAATGACCTTAGCAGTTGAGTCCCATAGTGCTCAGAGCCATTTGAACTCCTTTCAAGACGCCGTCCATTCCCCTTTCAAGACGCCGTCCATTACATTAAGTTGCTCTTCCGAGTACTTTGCTGTCCCTGACCGAATTACAATGTCATCTCCCTGAACATGAATTCCTACTCCTAATTTTTTCTGGCATCCTTTATTGCTTGCTCAATGTACAGGTTGAATAATTTGGACAGGCTACAAACCTGTCACACTCCTTCCTCAGCTGATGCTTCCCTTTGATTCCCCTCGAGCTGTATAACCGTCTTAAAATAGACTTAGTCTTCAACTCAACAAAATAAAAATGGTAACAGGTTTTTGCTCAGAATGTGACCATATTAAGACCATTTACACTGAAATACAAGTAACATTAATTCAAGTCTATATTTATATTTCAGCAGGAACGGTCTGAAACTGATCACATGCTAACCGAAACCGCTTAACGTTAAAAAAATTATTTTATTGCGGTCAAGACGGTTCTTAATCCATCTTAAAGTATTTTAGCTTGACAGCTGATTTTCTCCAAGAGAAATGTTCTCAAAAATTTGTCATGTAACTGCCGCCTGGTTTCTGAACAGGTTGTAAATAGATATTGGTTCCCTGTATTTTACCCATGCTGCATTCACAATTTTAAAGAGAGTATTGCAGACAGCATTATCAAAAGCTTCCTCTAGCTCTACAAACGTTATAAACGTAGATTTGCCTTTCCTTAACATATGTTCTAAGGTAAGTCGTAGTGTCACCATTACCTCGCGCCTTACTACATTTCTCCGGAACCCAAACTGGTCTTCCCTGAGGTCGACTTCTGCCAGTTTTTCCATTCTTGTGTAAAGGATTCGTGTTAGTATTTTGCTACCACGACTTATTATACTTACAGATTTATTTGAAATTGGAATTATTACATAGTATATTGGGAAGAATAGATTATACAGGGTGTTACGGTACGGCCAAACTTTCAGGAATCATTCCTCACACACAAATAAAGAAAAGATGTTATGTGGAAATGTGTCCGGAAACGCTTAATTTCCATGTTAGGGCTCATTTTAGTTTTGTTCTTTCACCTATGCTCAATGGAGTGCGTTATCATGATTTCATATGGGATACTCTACCTGTGCTGCTAGAACATATGCCTTTGCAAGTACGACACAACATGTGGTTCATGTACGATGGAGCTCCTGCACATTTCAGTCAAAGTGTTCGTACGCTTCTCAACAACAGATTCGGTGACCGATGGATTGGTAGAGGCGGACCAATTCCATGGCCTCCACGCTCTCCTGACCTCTACCCTCTAGACTTTCATTTATGGGGGCATTTGATAGCTCTTGTCTACGCAACCCCGGTACCAAATGTAGAGACTCTTCGTGCTCGTATTGTGGACGGCTGTGATACAATACGCCATTCTTCAGGGCTGGATCAGCGCATCAGGGATTCCATGCGACGGAGGGTGGATGCATGTATCCTCGCTAACGGAGGACATTTTGAACATTTCCTATAACAAAGTGTTTGAAGTCACGCTGGTACGTTCTGTTGCTGTGTGTTTCCATTCCATGAATAATGTGGTTTGAAGAGAAGTAATAAAATGAGCTCTAACATAGAAAGTAAGCATTTCCGGACACATGTCCACATAACATATTTTCTTTCTTTGTGTGTCATGAATGTTCCCTGAAAGTTTGGCCGTACCTTTTTGTAACACCCTGTATAATTGGGGATGATTTGGAAATATACATAGAGCTACCACCTTGGCAGTAGCGGTGGCTCTAACATGGACGGACACTGTGTTGAACTGACCTTTGAAGATACACATAGGTACGTCATTTTAGAGTGCTCTAGTTGAAAAATTAACAGTGGATGGAAACCCGTCTCCAAAACTCACGCACTGAGGCAACGGAGCACCACATTCGTTGGAGACAAGGCCTTTCTGCACAATAATTAGCTTCATCTTCTCCACTGATGATCATGGCAATCACTTGCGATGGCTAAATAACAAACAACATTGCGAGACATTCCGCGTATGATCTTCCAGTGTTAAATATCACGTTTTCTGTTGCAGGGGTGGCCTAAAACCTGGTGCTGGCGCCAGTAACTTCGACACTCTTTAGCGTCCCTGGATGACGTTTCTGAACACGGGTTACTATCCTTGATTTGTTCCTCAAGACAACCTCTACAACCCCTCAAAGTTTTTCACAGCGTTTCTTGTACACCTTGCGTAAAATCAGTCTAAATAATGGTCGCCAGTCTCGGTTTGACCTGCAGGACACGCTAGAATCCATCACTGTTCACAGGTGAATAATTAAAGCCCTGTAGCTAACTGCTCTCATGAAGATTTGAGAACCGGCCACTAGAGTGGAATATGTACATCTCTAGCACTTTGTACACTGCCGTCAGCTGCCTCCTAGCAAATTCCGTCGTTAATCTCCCCAAGAACACATACTCACTAAAAGTAAGATCATTAGAAAACATGGAACTTCTTGCACGGGAGCCAACTTCCCGTACTTGGAAAGTAACTTTGTTGATTACGAAGTATCACCGAGAGTTTAAAAACCGAGTCGGCCATGGAAGGTACAAAACTTCTCATCGTATATCCTCTACGGCCGTCGGCCGACCCTTAGATTTCCTGAGCTCCCAACCGCTGCACGGCTTTATTTAAGGGTTAGCCCTTTCAGCCACTCAGGAGGCAGAATCGCCTGTATACGAGCACCGTAATTGAGCTCGTCTGCTTCTTGGCAGGAGCTTGAGAAGTTTATTTACAACGGTTACTGGATAACGTCTACCCATACCGCCAGCGAAAGTCAGTAGTTCCGAAGCCACCCTAGATGGCTCAGACTGCAAACCCGATACTTTTCCGCTGTGTATTACCCACGCACGGGGAGGCCTCAGCAGTCGTTCAGCCGAGTCCCTTACAAGAGTGTCTAATTCGTGATATCCAGTGTTTCCGGTCATGGATTAGTGCAGGAGACTAATTATGATTGCTATGATAGGAATCATAAGCAAATTGCATAATTAATTGACAAGTTGGTAAACTTAAATGGCAAATTATCAATTTTTCTCAGCCATCTGGACAGAAGACCATCGGATGGTGGAGACGGAATAATTGTAATATGAGCTGCTGAATTAAATTAAGAAATTTTTTGGAACATTATCGTCAGGAAAAGCCAAAGGCCTTGCCGCAGCGGTAACACCGAAGTTAAGCGCTGTTGGGCTGGGCTAGCACTTGGATGGGTGACCATCCCGTCTGCCGAGCGCTGTAGGCAAGCGGGGTGCCTTCAGCCCTTATGAGACAAACTGAGGAGCTACTTGATTGAGAAGTAGCGGTTGCGGTCTCATAAACTGACATACGGCCAGGAGAGCGGTGTGCTGAGCACATGCCCCTCCATATCCGCATCCAGTGACGCCTGTGGCCTGAGGATGACACGGCGGCCGGTCGGTGCCGTTGGGCCTTCCAAGGCCTGTTCGGAAGAGTTAAGTTTAGTTTTATCCTCAGGAAAAAAACAAATTTTAGCACTCACTTAATAAGTAATTTTTGGAAGCATTTCTCGTGGAGAAGCAGCGGTCTGGATAAAAGTGCATGAAAAGTGGGTTACAAACATCCTCAACGCAATAAAAGATTGAGCAGTTGAGGTTCATGGAGTGATAACACCTGCTCCGATGCCTGCCACCGCATGCCATCATAGTCATAAGCGCCTGATGATGGTCACATATTGATCGAAACCGGTAACCACTGTATTAAATGTTTTATTTCGGTCGAGACTGTTTGTAATCCACTTTAAAGTGCTTCCATGATACTTTAAGGTAACTTGCATCGTACTATACACGGCATGTGAAGTTGGGTCCGCCCACATCTCTCACCTTTCATACTCATGAATACGTGCATCTAGGTCATAAACATTTTAACCTGTAAAAACAAACACGCTTATCACGCACTAATGAAATTGTTCCCATCCTCTATGCTACCAGTTGGGCCACAGGACATACGGAATGCATTTACTAGCATAAGACATTGTACCTTATTTTTGCATTGCGATAGATATTTTCTTAAGCATGTGCACTACCCTTAAATGTAGTTTTGATTACGTAAATACAGGGCAATTATCGTGGCCTCTGTTCTCACCGCTTGTGCTGCTTGTAAGTCTCAATACCCTCACATTTTAAAAATGTTACAATCTGGTACTTCTTGTAACTATTATTTATTATATATACTAATTACCTATCATAGATTTTAGCTGTCTTTTCTCGCTAACATACATTATGTAATGCGAAAATTGTAGTAAATGACTAAACAGAGCTTGTTGGGTAACACTTGATAGTGCAGTTATGAAACTGGTTGCTCCCTTTAAGTTAATATTTATTTTAACTCTTCTGTTGCTACCTCGATATACGTATTGTTTCTCGTCTGCACAAAATGAATGCTGAAGTCTGTAATCCGTATGTAAGATGTAATGTCTCAGTCATTGAGTTTGTACAAAATGGCATGGTCTTGTAAACGATAATTTTACAGTTAATTTATTTTAATTGTACAAGAGGCTACTAAACATTTATGTACACGTAAACGACAGCCATTCGACAACTTCTATTACTGACAGCAGTGCGCATTGACTTGCATATTGCTCCCAACTGGGTGCCGTAGCATGTTTGCCTGTCGGTGGGGCATATGGACTTCAATTCGTCTCCGTGCTAACCAGTTGGTATTCCACTGCAAGTAGGCTGTTTAGGTTTTTATGTTTAACGCCACGTAGGGCTCTGTATGAAAATCACTGACTGTGCTGTGTGCAGTCTGTGGCTGGTTTGCATTGTTGGAATATTTGCTATTGTAATGTTGGGCATTTGGATATGAACAGCGCGTAGCGTTGCGCAGTTGGAAGTGAGCCGCCAGCAGTGGTGGATGTGGGGAGCGAGATGGCAGAGTTTTGAGAGCGGACGATCTGGACGTGTGTCCGTCAGAAAAAGGAAATTTGTAAGATTGGATGTCATGAACTGATATATATATTATGACTTTTGTACACTATTAAGGTAAAAACATTGTTTGTTCTCTATCAAAATCTTTCATTTGCTAACTATGCCTATCAGTAGTTAGTGCCTTCAGTAGTTTGAATCTTTTATTTTGCTGGCAGTAGTGGCGCTCGCTGTATTGCAGTAGTTCGAGTAACGAAGATTTTTGTGAGGTAAGTGATTCATGGAAGTTATAGGTTATTGTTAGTCGGGGCCATTCTTTTGTAGAGATTATTGAAAGTCAGATTGCGTTGCGCTAAAAATATTGTGTGCCAGTTTAGTGTTGATCGGAATAAGTAAAGAGAGAAATGTCTGAGTACGTTCAGTTTTGCTCAACTGTTTGAAAATCAAATATCGTAGAGGTTTTCCAGCACTGTCATTTATAAATTTTTCCAAGGGGACGTTTCACCATCAACCATCTTTGGCACACTCACGCTGATTCAAGCACCTGTAGACGGCAGCATATATTGAAATGAAACAGCGTTGTTGGTCGAAGCATTCTGCTGTTTTCAGGAACTTTTCATAATGGACATGTACGAGGGCCATTCAGAAAGTAAGTTGCGATTGATCGCTAAATTTAAACCACTGTGAAAATTAAAAATGTTTATTTGCAACAATTAGCTACACATTCCACCTACTTCTCTACACAGTCAGCGCTCCTAGTTAGACATTCATCGTAACGTTGTGCCAAGTTTCCAATATTCACGACACAGAAGGCAAACGCCTGTGGTTTCCGCCGATACTATACGCTGGTCTACAGCTCGTTGACTGTGCCACAATGTTGTCTCCAAAGTTAGCGATTCATGTGAACAGAGATGAAATTCAGGGGCAGCCAGTTACGGGCTCTGTTGTGGGTGATCAGACACTTCTCATCGAAGACGCTGCAGGCGATCACCATTGCTCCTGCAGAGTGCGGCCGAGTATTGTCTTGAAGAAGGAGCCTCATGACAGTTGTGTTACGTGGGCTGCTTGACATCGGGCGAAATCACTCCCCAGGCCACATGCTTGGTGGGAGACACATTTCCTACACACGTTTCCGTGCTCACTATGCGCTCAGAACTGAAAAGAGCGACGTGACATGATCGACGGGCGTACTAGAGACACTGACCAACAAATCTGTGCAAAGCTTTTGAAAGGTGGCTACACTGAGCCACTGCGCCAGAGATTGCGCCAAAGAGTATTATTAAGCCGCCTCCACAGTGCTTGTTGAGAGCTCGTAGTAGTCAGTGCCTGTTAAGAACTCGTAGAAGTCAGTGCTTGGAGAGAGCTCGTAGTAGTGAGTGCCTGTCGAGGTCTCGTGGTAGTCTGTGCTGAGATGTTGTAGCATAGAGTGTTTGTTGAGATGTGCTATTAGGCAGTGCTTGCTGAGATGTGATATTGGAGAGTTCTGGTTGAGATATAATGTAAGGATTAGAATGATTTTCATCAATATAAATGAGGTAATTAACTCCGTTTGTTTTAATTTCAGTATCCTAAATAATGCGTCATTACAGGTTCAGTCAACAAAGCATCTGGCGTGTGTTCTTGTATTAGAGTGTAATTCTACTTTCCTTGAGCAATTATAGTATTTGTAATTTTCTTTTATCACGTCAGTAAAATTGGTATAAAAAAATTCTTGTCTTGTTGAAGAAGAACCGTGCCAGATGTGCGTTGAGTCATACTTCCACATACAGAACAGTTATACTTATGCTTTGGTTTCGTAGGTTTCATAGTTGCTGGGGACTTAATTCATTAATTGTGTCAACGAAAAATTTCATTTCATTCTTGTTGTTGTTCTTTGCAGTCAGATAGCGTAATAATACTAGTCAGGGCCAACCGTTTACGAAACAGCGTAATCGGACATACAGCTACAGCTACCAAAAATAAAAAGTATTTTCAATCTTATTTAATTAAGCCCCCATGCACGTGGCGACCGCTGCTTCGGATCGTCCCTTGGAATTCTTCTGATTGTAAAAATAGTAGACCGTAGTATTGTTGTAGTAATTTGAGTTTAGTAATTGTAGTCTGTATTGCATGTGTAGATTTGGTAATTGTCATTCTTCTAATGGTATTTTTTAAAAATTTAAATTGTTGTCTTGTATACGCGTTTGACAGTCTAGTGCAATTATTTCAATTGTTCGATTGATCGTGTTTGAGGGGGACATTGCATGTAAATGGTATTGTTGGAGATAAAGAGTCATTGTGTGTAATTTTCGTACAGTGACGAATTTTTTTTATGTTTTGTAAATGATTACGCGGTTGATGAAAAAGGCGAAAATGATGAATAGTGAGAATGACGAAATTGTTGACATGGCGAACTCGCCAACACAGGACAACAGTATGATGAATAATGAAGTGGAAAACAATTTAATAAGTCGGGAAAATAGTCCGGAACCATTTCAAAATTTTTCTCAATCAGAAAATTCACAGAATACGAGATTAACGACAGAAGATTCTGAAATAGTATCGAACACAGATAGCCTTACAGCTATGACGAAGGAGGTTAGTTTTGCGGGAAATGTTAGGGGCGAAAAGAATTCTGAACCATTTAATATGGAGCAGTTGATGGGTGCAGTATTAAATTTGGGATCTCGGTTAGACTCACAGATGGGAACTTTGAGATCTGAATTAAAAACTGATATGGGAACAATGGAAACACGGTTAGGATCTGAATTTAAAACAGAGATGGGAACTTTGGAAACACGGTTAGACTCACGAATAGGGACATGTTTCAAAAACATGAAAGATGAGTTAAAGAAAGAAATCAGAGAAGAAGTACAACCAATTTTGAATGCTCACAATAATAGATTAATTGCAGTAGAAATCAGACAAAGGGAACAGGATAGAGAACAGGAAGAAAGAGATCGCGTGATAGTACAGAAATTTTCAGAGTTAAATTTACAACGTGCACACGATAAGAAAGAAACATTTGAGAGAATCGAGGAATCCGTACCAAATGACAGAATAAATAATCTAACACAACAATATGAACAGCTAACTACCAAACGTGTCAACACTGAAACCCGAGTCGAGACACTTACGGAAGACGTAAATAAACAGAAAGAACAAATAGGTGACTTATCGGAAAGAGTTGAGGAGATTTCAGATAAATTGACAAATCTTAGTTTACATGGGGACAGAGATTCGGATGATACAGCTCCATTACCATTTGCAGAAACCGAAGAGTATCAGAACATAAATAAGCATGTTGAAAATCAGGGAAAATTTAATGAACGCGTGAAAAGGGAATTTGAGGTATAAAAAAGCAAGTCAAACAAATTGAAGGCGAAATCGTAGGAAAAGACGGCAAAGGAAATTTAGAATCACAGATACCAGAAGAGTTTGAAGAAAATAATTTGTTTCATTTACGGGATGCAACAAGAGAGCGCCAGGTGCGCGAACTTTACAATAATCAACATTCGGACTGGGACAGACGCGATAGGTCTTTGACGCCACGAGGCGAAAACTTTGACTATAAACACTTTTTGACTGTCCGGAAATTTAAGATCTTCCGCAATTCTAAGAATGACATACATCCATGTTCATGGTTAGATCAATTTATGTACGCACTCCCACCAAATTGGCCACTAAGTAACAAACTGGAATTTATGTGTGGATATTTAGAAAACGAACCGGCGACGCGGATGCGCGCACTCATTAGAGATTGTAATAATCTAAATGATTTTTATCATGCATTTCTATCGGCATATTGGTCCGAAAACACGCAAGACAGAGTCAAACATAGTCTGATTATGCAGCGTAATTTTAAACAGTCCGAGTTCCGCACGCCGGCAGAATACTTTGAAGACATGATTCGAAAGAATCAGTTCCTGTCCAACCCTTACAGCCCGACTGAATTAATCCACATTTGTTTAACTAAGCTGCCACAATCCATAAGACAAATTGCTCTAGCTGGAAGATGTAAAGACGACATCGAGACTTTTAAGACTTTGTTGCAAGAACTTGAGTATGACAACGACGACGGGACTTCTTGTAACTTTTTCAGTAACAGTAATTACAATAGATTTTCAGAGAAAAGAGATAGTGATCGGAACGGGCGTTATATGGGTAATTTTTAGAATGACAGACGTAAAAGACAGGACAATAGATACCAGCCTTATGACAATAACAGACGTTCTAACAGAAATTACACAGACAATTATAATAACGGTAATTCGTACCGGAATGATCAATCATACGGAAACAGTAATTGGTATCATCAAGACAGAAATTATTCAAACAGTAATAGAAATTCTTACTACAGAAATAATCAGGGTAGTAGATACAACAATAATTTCAGAAGTGACAGTCGAAATTACACAAGGAGTAGTTATGCAGACAGACAGGAAAACAGAAATTTTAATAACAGACACAACCAAGAATTTACATCTAACAGACAGGAGGGACCTAATTGGCATCCTCCACGGGACAGAACTTCAGAGAGACAAGTGCTAATAGTAGAAATTGATCCGCGAAATGACGCGAATAATCAAAGACGTGACGCAAACAATCGACAATGACTTATAGCTTCGGCTTCTGGCAGCAATATAGACGGTTCAGAAAGTAGTGACACTACGACTTTACACTACGTACGCCGGGAAGACATGAGAGACATTTTGCTAGACGAAAAGGAAAATAATGTAGACGCATTTTTACACCCTGTTATTGAAGTATGTGTGGGTAAGAATAAATTCACTGCAGTTTTAGATTCTGGGAGCCCATTGAATGTCATTAGTGAATCAGTTTTTCGAATATGTGAAAGAACTATTGCTTGTCCTGTGTTACCTATTTCTAAAACTACAATTCGAGGAGCGATTTCTGGAAAAAGTGTGAAAGTCAAACAACAGACCAACTTAAATTTCATTTGTCAAGGATACGAATTTTCTGCTAATTTTATTATTGTTCCATTACTCAGTACCCAAATTATATTAGGTATGGAGTTTCTTAACGCACATAAGGCAATTTTGAACTTTAAAGAAGGAGGTGTAAATTTGACTGTTGCCGGAATGCCGAAATGTTTGAAATTTTTCGAGTGTTTAACAAGATCTCAGTCAGATACAAAATGTTTAAGGTTTCTTACTTCTGATGTTTTCGTTGAGCATTATGACGACGATGTGTTCATTCATGACAATGACAATAGATACAGGGACGCGATGGATGATATAATTAATAGCGAAGAATTAATTAATGAAAAGGTTAAGAAAGCTGAAGTGCCAGATGACGTTGCAAGAGAAGAGCTGCACCACATTTTGACTTCACATGCTACAGTATTTAGTCATCATACAGGAACTATACAAGGCCTACAATATTTATTTAAAGTAAAAGAACACACACCATTTCGGGGGAAAACGTACGCTATTCCTTTGGCTTACAGAGACAAGGTTAAGAATGAACTTCAGTACATTTTAGATCAGGGCATTATTGAGCCTGCAGTCAGTCCTTATACTAGCCCATTACACGTTGTTCTTAAACAGGATGGGTCAATTCGTTTGGTTCTCGATTCCAGACATAAATAATATCATCATTCCTGAAACTGACCGTCCACAAAATTTAGATGAACTTCTTCAACATTTCCATGGAATTAAAGTCTTATCCACTATTGATATGCGCGCAAGTTTTTGGCAAATAGAACTCCACCCTGATTGTAGAAAATATACTGCCTTTTTAGCCTTTGGTAATTGTTACCAGTTTCGGAAATTACCGTTTGGACTTACTGTATCTTCAGCAGCATTCATTCGTAGCTTAAATGAAATTTTACCTGTTTATCTTCGTGACAATATTACTTCATATGTTGACGATATTCTTATTGCTAAACATTCTTGGAGTGAGCATAACAAAATTTTGGATTCATTATTACGTATCTTTGCAAGAGTTGGCATTACTGTGAACTTAGAAAAATCTGAATTTGGTCGTTCTCAGGTGAAATTTCTCGGTCACATTATTTCTACAGAAGGTATTCTTCCTGATCCAGAGAAATTTGACGCTATTCGTAATTATGC